>NC_057811.1:120964030-121296530 GCF_018294505.1 Triticum aestivum | reverse complement strand
TTTTGGTTTAATAGATCTAAATAAAAATGCAAAGGAAAAGTAGATCGCAAAGGCAAATATATGAGGAAGAAGACTCGGGGGCCGTAGGTTTCACTAGTGGCTTCTCTCGAGAAAGATAGCAAACGGTGGGTAAACAAATTACAGTTGGGCAATTGATAGAACCTCAAATAATTATGACGGTATCCAGACAATGATCATTACATAGGCATCATGTCCAAGATTAGTAGACCGACTCCTGCCCGCATCTACTACTATTACTCCACACATCGACCGCTATCCAGCATGCATCTAGTGTATTAAGTTCATGGAAAAACGGAGTAATGCAATAAGAACGATGACATGATGTAGACAAGATCCGTTTTTATCTATTGCGTAGATATAGATCTCATCTTTTTATCCTTAGTACCAACGATACATACGTGTCGTTTACCTTTCTGTCACTGGGAACGAGCACCGAAAGATCGAACCCACTACCGGGCACCTCTTCCCATTGCAAGATAAATAGATCAAGTTGGCCAAACAAAACCCAAATATCGGAGAAGAAATACGAGGCTATAAAAGATCAAAGAAACTCAAATAACTTTCATGGATATAAAAAGATATGACTGATCATAAACTCAAAGTTCATCAGATCCCAACAAACACACCGCAAAAGAGTTACATCATATGGATATCCAAGAGACCATTGTATTGAGAATTCAGCGAGAGAGAGAAAGTCATCTAGCTACTAACTACGGACCTGAAGGTCTACAAAGAACTACTCACGCATCATCGGAGAGGCACCAATGGAGGTGGTGAACCCCATCCGAGATGATGTCCAGATTGGATCTGGTGGTTCTGGACTCTGCGGCGGCATGATTAATATTTCGTCGACGCTTCTAGGTTCTGGTATTTTTGGGGTATTCATAGAGCAAAGAGGCGGTCCGGGGGGGCACCCGAGGTGGGCACAACCCACCAGGGCGCGCCTGGGCCTCCTGGCGCGCCCTGGTGGGTTGTCCCCTCCTCGGGACTCCCCCCATGTGCAACCAGGGCCCAACATCTTCCATCTGGCCCATAAAAATCATCATGGAGTTTCGTGGCATTTGGACTCCGTCTGGTATTGATTTTCTGCGATGTAAAAAACATGGAAAAACAGCAACTGGCACTTGGCACTATGTCAATAGGTTAGTACCAAAAAATGATATAAAATGATTATAAAACATTCAAGATTGATAATAAAACAGCATGGAACAATCTAAAATTATAGATACGTTGGGGATGTATCAATCACTTCCTTTTCCACTAAGTGATTGCTTAGGGACCTTAGCGTACGATCTGGACTGTTTCCCTCTCGACTTTGGATCCTAGCACCCAATCAGTCTATCTGTACTAAGGATGACAGCCTGTATTTGGAGTTTCCCCGGGGTTGGTAAAGCGAAATGGGGGCCACCCTAGCCCATTGAGTGCTCTACCTCGGGCCATCGACATCATACGCTCTATTGAAATAGATTTTTGCGGAAAACCCGCTATATCCGATCTTGGTTGGCCTTCCACCTCTAGCCACAAGTCATCCCCGTATTTTGCCACATACATGGGTTCGGTCCTCCAAGGCCTGTTAGAGCTCTCTTCAACCTGCTCATGGCTAGATCGATCGGTTTCGGGTCAAATAGGAAGAACGTAAATCTTCCACCTCTGGAAAGCGCCTACACCCAATGGCTTAAGCCGCTGTTCCCATTTCCTTGTTGACCCATCATGCGGAAGGTACGCCGTTAGAGTGTGTGCACCCGTGCTCCGCTCCTTCGATTGATTGTTAGCATCGGATCTCAGGTTCTCTATTGCACTCCGCGATTGGGGTTCTTTTTTCACCTTTTCCTCACGTTACTTGTACGCTATCGGTCATTGAGGAATACTTAGGCTTAGAGGGTGGTCCCCCTTTCTCTCGTAAAAGCAATCATCAGTCGAAAATGCCGCGTTTTACTGGGAAGGACTGAACCATGGGAACGAATGAACAGGGCTATCACCTTCTTTGGCCGGATCTTCCAATCTTTTTAGAAAACCAGTTCACTTCACGCCCCACCCCATCATCAGTCCTGTGTTTCCTATGCTTGCGCCCCAAAACGGTTGCTGACTTTGTACAGTAGGGCGCGCTACGGCAACTTTTCTAACTATGCTTGCTGCTTGCTGGTTTTTCCATCATCCAATCCACAACAAATCGAATGAAACCGCTTTGGATTTATTTTGATGAAAACCCTTGTTCCGCTCTCACTCGCCGCTACTAACGGGGTCTCGGTTGACGCCCCATTTCGCTTTCCAACCCTAGGGAAACTTCGAATATAGGTCGTCATCCTTAGTACAGACAGACTGATTGGGTGCTAAGATCCAAAGTCGAGAGTGTCGGCGTTCTGGGAACGGGGGTCCCCAGACTTGCGTACCTGCGGCCCGCGGCGTGGCTAAGCCAGCAGGCCGTACGGCCCATCTTCATCAACAAGACATCTAAGACCCTCGCGAGGGTCCAAGCCTCGCGAGGCGGACGACGCAAGACCTCCTCTGGAGTGGCCTGGCCAGGCAGGCTCACGAGGAGCGGAGATATCAAGGCGGGACAAACCTCACGAGGCTCTCGTGACGTGAGCCATGACGAACGGCACCAGGCGGGCGCCAGGCAGGCGCCAGCGCGCGTCGCGTCCTTATTTCCTCATTGGTGCTAAGCAGGCCAGCGCAGGCGAGGAGTACCGAGGCATCAGGCAAAGGTTGCTATATTGGTGAACGAGACCAAGACCAGGAGGACGGCAAGGCGGAGGTCATCGTGGAGCCCAAGGCAGCGTCACCACCAGAGCTTTTCGCAGGCGAAGACCACTTTTGTCAGGATAGCTTGTACTAGTTGTCCCCCTTCAAATTTGCCCGCCGTTGTTGGCTCCCTTCCCGCTCAATATTTGGGAAGAGGACCAGGGCCTATATAAGTAGAGCTAGCCATCACAGTAGAGGCATCGAGCAATTCACCCAGCTCTCACCCATACAAGTTAGCCAGGCACAAGAACACCTCAACCTCAGGAGGCAGTTCTTCCCCTTGTACTGTTCATCATCAGCCCTAGAGGCAATCCACCACCACCACACTGGAGTAGGGTATTACACCACAACGGTGGCCCGAACCAGTATAAACCTCGTGTCTTTCTGTGTTGCGAGTTCGTCGAGTTCGTCCGCGAGAACTTAGCGAGCTAGGGCGTAGATCGGTAGGAGGGAAAGACTTCGCGCGCACCCCAGTGTTCGAACCTTAAGGGTTTGCCGAAACCCCACATCCGACATTTTGCGCGCCAGGTAGGGGTGCGTCGTAGCTTCCCTTCCATCAGTTCGTCGCTCCGTCATCTCTATCGTCTCCATGGCGGACGCTCGCCGTGCTCGGGCTGAGCGTCGGGCTGCCCTCACCGCCCGCGTCGCTCAGACAGCTCCCGTTGGCGGGCCACATCGTCGTTCTCCGTCTCCCGCCGCCAACGCTGCCACCAGCCCGGCAGGGAATGAGCAGCAGGCGTCCTTGCTGCATCCTTCGGTGCGGCAGGACAGCCGCACCGCTACTCCATCACTGACCCCTGCCGGTTCTTCGTCTCACGCGCACCGCGCTCCCATGGAGGCACGGGCCGCGCTCCTCGCGGCGAACGAGCTCCTGCGCTACCGCCCCGTCGACGACCTCTACGAGGAGTGGCTCGATCGCGTCGCTGAGCTCGTCCGCGCCGCAGGGGGCTCTCCGGCGCAGTCCCTCTCTCTGCCTCCCCCTCAACCAGCCGCGGGCGATGGGGCTCATGGCGTGCCTCCACCACCTCAGCCCCAAGACGGCGCCTTGGCACCAAGGCGCGCGGCTCCGCGGCGTGATCCGCCGCGCCCAGCGCCCGCACGCGAAGAAAGAAGCTGCCAAGAAATCCCGCGGCCGCGAGAAGCTGCACCTGCGCTCCCCGCGCCACCTTGTCAAGACCGCGCGCCGCCTGGAGTGGCGCAGCGCGGACCTCGTCAAGACCAAGCTCCACCTCCGAAGCGGGCCCCGACAACCACGTCCTACTGTCGCGCCTTCACCCCCGAGTTGCGTAGCGTTGCCTGGCCAGGCAAGTTCAAGCCAGATCTGCCTCCTTGCTACGACGGCACCGCCGACCCCGCGGAGTTCCTGCAGCTCTATGAGCTGAGCATCGAAGCGGCCAACGGCGACGAAAAGTCATGGCGAACTGGTTTCCCATGGCTCTCAAGGATGGAGCTCGCTCCTAGCTCCTGAACCTGCAGCACGGCTCGATCTCCTCCTGGGACGAGATGCGCGACCGCTTCGTCGCCAACTTCCAGGGCACTCGCGACCGCCCGCCGGCCGCGGGTGATCTACGTCGCATCAGGCAACAACCAGGAGAGACCCTCCAGAAGTACATCCAGCGCTTCAACAACACCCGCCTCAAGATCCCCAAGGTCACGGACGAGGCCATCATCTCCGCTTTTTCTGACGGCGTCCGTGACGTCAAGATGAAGGAAGAGCTCGCCATCCACGAGGAGCTCTGCACCTCTCAGGAGTTGTTCAACCTGGCGACCAAGTGCGCAAGAGGTGAGGAGGGGCGCCTCTCTCTCCTTGAGCTGCCAGCCGTGGGCGCGGAGGAGAAGAAGGCCAAGGCCAAGGACGTGAAGCGCAAGGAGGCAGCTGTGCTCGCAGCGGAGCCCGACACCAAGCGGGGCAGAGATCAGCCCGAGTCATCCAAGAACGGCCGACCGTTCTGCGCCTTCCACAACCTGAACACCCACAACACCGGCGACTGTCAAGAGCTCAGAGCCATACGGGAAGGACGCTACGGTCGACGCCCCGAGCGCAACGACCGGGGCTACGGCCGCGGAGGAGGACGTGGAGGCGGACGCTGGGACGACCGTGGCCCGCGCCAGGAGTGGCGCGACCGGCCTCGTGAGGGCCGCTGGCAGGACCAACCTCGCGAGGGCGCCTGGAGGGACCAGCCTCATGAGGATCGCCCCCAGGGCAACACCGGTCTTCCCCCGCTGCCGCCACCAAGAAGGAACGATGACCACCACCAGGACGAGGGGGCTGGGGGCTTCTAGGAGCCGCATGCGATCGCCTGCATCTTGGGCGGCGGACAGGCCCCAGCCTCTCAGCGCATCTTCAGACAGTTCGCTCGCGAGGTGAACGCGGTGCTCCCCAAGCTCGAGGCTACGCGCCCGCTCAGGTGGTCCCAATGCGCCATCACTTTCAACTCCGCGGATCAGCTCAAGTGCGCGGCCACCGCCGGCGCCCTCCCTATGCTATGCTCCCCAGTCATCAGCAATGTGCAGGTTACCAAGACCCTCATCGACGGCGGCGCAGGGCTCAACGTCCTGTCCGTCGACACGTTCGACAACCTCCAAGTGCCATATAAGCAGCTCCGGCCCACCAAGCCTTTCTCAGGAGTGACCGACGGTTCCACCACACCGATAGGGCAGGTCTGTCTGCCTGTCACCTTCGGGGAGCGCAAGAACTACCGCACCGAGCTCATCGACTTCGACGTCGCGCACATCCGCCTGGCGTACAATGCCATCCTCGGGTATCCAGCCCTGGCCAAGTTCATGGCAGTCACTCATCACGGCTACAACGCTCTCAAGATGCCAGGAAGCGGAGGAATCATCACGGTCCCGTGTGAAGAGAGAGATGCGGTGTGCTCCCTCGAGCGTGCCTTTCAAGCCGCAGCAATCGACGACCCCGATAGCAGAAATGAAGGCCCTCCGGAGACCATCCCCAAGAAGAAGTAGCCGCGCCGTGCAGGACCTCAGGAGGATGGCGTCGTGGCAGGAGCCTCGTTAGGATCAGCACCCGTTCCAGGGGCGCCTCCCTCCATCGCATAGGAAGGCACGCCCGGCGCCCTCCTCAGGCAGGGCTCGGGGGCTCTCTTCTGGAGGGCCTCAGACCTTGCCAACCTCACGAGGGAGGTGCTTGGGCACCACTTGGAGGCGTGCTTTGCGGCACGCGACCCTCAGGAGAGCACAGGGCAGGAGTGCCCACCACTCAGGAGTTCATCACCAAGACCACTCAGGAACTACAAGATGCAAGAGCCATGCGCGGCGACCGCCGCTCGCAGGGCGCAGCTCCCCATCCAGGCAAGGATGCAGGGCTGCGTGTCTGCGTCGACATCCCCGGGCTCAACAAGGCCGCATCTCAGGAGCGCTTCTGGCCATCGCGTGTGGGCTGCTGCTAGGGCCCACCGCACAGCTACGTTCGCATGCCCTTCGGCTTGCCGAGCGTGGCGTCAGCCTATCAACGCGACCTGCGGCGTGTCCTGGCGGCTCAGGAGGACAGGTACCACGCCGTCCTGGAGGAGATGGAGATGGTCTTCAGGGAACCTCCCGAGCCCCCAGAGCCTCCCGAGGCTCAGGGTCCCAGTGGCTCATGAGGAGTCATTTCTTCATCGCACGCCTTCATCTGCACCAACTCTACTTCGTCTACAGAACCAGGTGACACCTTCCAAGCACGTTTAGCTGGGAGCGCCCCTCGAGCTGCATTATTCCCAGGCCACGTGGGTCCGTCCCTGTGGCACGTATCCCTTTTGCTTATGTCTTTAGCTTACCTTGCTGGGGGCGCCCCTCGGGCTGCATCATCCCGAAGCCGCTCGGGCCGGACCAAGTGGCATGTATCTTCCTGCATTTATCCAAGTTGATCTGCTCTCCATGCTTAACCTGCCAACGGCTATCGCCTGCTCGATCATCGCCTCCCTCGGGGCCTCCACACAGGCACGGCGCTGGTGCATTGGTCCGTCCCTGCCACGTCGACAAATCTGAGCGGTCGAGCTCTGGCTCGCGGCACGCCCCGCGCACGTCACCTCACCAGGCCCTTAGTGCCTACACCTCACCCAGAGCAACCAGCGGCAGGCTGACAGCTGTAACGGCAAACCGTGTTTCTTCTTGTGCCTGTTCACAGGGATTCCGTGGGAAGGATAGCAGGCGGCATCGCGAGTCTCTTTTCCTCTCGTGCAATTCGCTTGCGCGTTAAAAGGGGGGATCCTGAGCATCGCGACTCAGGAGCTCTTACTGGCTCTCCAGCCCTCACCCTCTGGCCTTGACCACGGCATCGCGACCTGGCATACCAGCGGCGGCTGAGCTCGCTCGAGGGCCGGGACCTGAGGATGTAGAGCACTAAGGAGAGCATGAGGGGAGGGGAACTCGTATGGACCGGTCTTGCTATGCCTCACAAGTAGGCGCGCAGCCCTGGCGCAACGTCAGGAGTCGCCACGAAATCAACAAGATAAGTCCCGCACTCGGATCGGCTAAATGTTTGGGCCTAAGGGTCACTCGCGCCTTGCCGCAACCCCGTTGCGGCCACGCCAACTCCCTTTCTTGCCTTACCGTGGCTGCTTGAGCGCTAAGGGGGACCTCCTGAGCATCGCGCCTCAGGGGCTCTTACTGGACCTCGGGCCGCACACCTCCTGGCCTTGACCACGGCACGCGACCTGGCATACCAGCGACGGCTGTAGCCTGCCTGGGGACCGGGACCTGTCAGCGTAGAGCAACAAGCTATCACGAGGAAAGAAAGGGGGGACCAAGCCTTAACGGGACGTGCGTTCACCAAATTCTCATAACAGGGAAGATAGGCACAAAAGACATTACAGACCCTTACATGCCCCCACGGGGTGATTCATGGTTCTTCGCAGGAAACAAAAGCTGATACTAAGGGGGATCCGATCTACATCCTTCCGTGGCAGACGCCATCATCAACAGTGGGCCATGGAGGGCCGGCGCCAACCCCATCCAGATCAGCAGCGGCGACGGCCGGACGCCACGGCTCTGCTCCGAGCGCGGCGAGAGCTCGGGGGCACGTAGCTGTCGTCGCTCGTCTCCGGAGTCTCGTAAAGCTCGGGAGAGCTGCTGGACTCCCAAGGGCTGCTGCCGCTAGAGTAGTCGCGAGCGGAGCGCGCGTCAGTTTGGCGCTCCACTCCGGAGCAGCACTCCAGGCGGCGGCCCTCGGCATCGAAGACCTTGAAGAAGAGCATGGAAGCACCGTTGTACACGAAGTGGATCGTGAGGGTGCCCCCCGCACGGCAGACCCGAGCAATCTCCCCCCAGCCGCAGGTCATGAAGATCTTGCCGGTGGGAACCGCTTCGATCTCCGCTCCGGTCGCCGGAGTGCTGCAGTCGGCGTGCTGCAACCAGAGCTCGAGAGGCCCCCTCGGTGGCATCACATCAAAGAAGAACCGCGGGAAGCGGATCCAGGAGCTTGGAGGCATCGGCGCCCACAGCAGCAACTCGCGCGAGGAGTCAGCGGCATGGATCCCAGGGGCGACGACACACGTCGCCTTGGGGCGGCGACCCCGTACGCGGTGCGGGCGGCGCTGCTCTTCACTCCATCCTCCCGAGCCCTCAGCTCGGGCATACAAGGGTAGCGGGTACCCTGGAGGAGGCCGCTCGCACCAGGGCCTCGTCACCACCTGCATCGCCGCTTCATCACGGTGATGGATCGACCTTTTCTTCGGCGGAAGTGGCCCCGGATCATCACGGGGAGCCTTTCCTTTCTCTTCGGCAGAAAACCTTCTGATAGGTGCCATTGTTGTCAGCAGTGGAGCAAGGAGGAAGGAGCAAGCAAGCGGGGAAGAGATGGGCGACGGGGGCTCCGCCCCCTCCCCATTTATAGCAAGAGAAGGCCAACCGGCATCTCTCACGATCGCAGGTAATGATAGTTTTCCTTGCATGTCGCAGGGACTTGTCAAGTCGAGCAGTTGCCGAGGTAGCATGGGGAGCGGAGACACCCACGTCCAATCAACCGTCACACGTCAACCGAGGCCACAGGATTTTGGGGCCCGTGGTGCTCCGAACTTGACACTTGGCTTCGCCGTGAAGCCAAGCCCGAGCGCACCTTGGGCCCGGGGGCTACTGTCGGTGTTCTGGGAATGGGGGTCCCCAGACTTGCCTACCTGCGGCCCGCAGCGTGGCTAAGCCGGCAGGCCGTACGGCCCATCTTCATCAACAAGACATCCAAGACCCTCGCGAGGGTCCAAGCCTCGCGAGGCGGACGACGCAAGACCTCCTCTGGAGTGGCCAGGCAGGCTCACGAGGAGCGGAGATATCAAGGTGGGACAAACCTCACGAGGCTCTCGTGACGTGAGCCATGATGAACGGTACCAGGCGGGCGCCAGCGCGCGCAGCGTCCTTATTTCCTCTTTGGTGCTAAGGAGGCCAGCGCAGGCGAGGAGTGCCGAGGCATCAGGCAAAGGTTGCTATATTGGTGCAACGAGACCAAGACCAGGAGGACGGCAAGGTGGAGGTCATCGTGGAGCCCAAGGCAGCGTCACCACTAGAGCTTTTCGCAGGCGAAGACCACTTTTGTCAGGATAGCTTGTACTAGTTGTCCCCCTTCAAATTTGCCCGCCGTTGTTGGCTCCCTTCCCGCTCAATATTTGGGAAGAGGACCAGGGCCTATATAAGTAGAGCTAGCCATCACAGTAGAGGCATCGAGCAATTCACCCAGCTCTCACCCATACAAGTTAGCCAGGCACAAGAACACCTCAACCTCAGGAGGCAGTTCTTCCCCTTGTACTGTTCATCATCAGCCCTAGAGGCAATCCACCACCACCACACTGGAGTAGGGTATTACACCACAACGGTGGCCCGAACCAGTATAAACCTCGTGTCTTTCTGTGTTGCGAGTTCTTCGAGTTCGTCCGCGAGATCTTAGCGAGCTAGGGCGTAGATCGGTAGGAGGGAAAGACTTCGCGCGCACCCCAGTGTTCGAACCTTAAGGGTTTGCCGGAACCCCACATCCGACAGAGAGGGAAACAACCTAGATCGTACGCTAAGGTCCCTAGCAATCACTTAGTGGAAAAGGAAGTGATCGAGCGATGACAACTAGGAGGTGGGCTTGGAAACCCGACGAGACTGACGGATAAGCCAACATTAATAGCTGGTCTTATTCCGCGATAAAAGAGCTCTGTTTCCAAACAGATTTGTCCATCTGAATGGTGATCACATTGGTGGGGATATAGGCTGATACGTCTCTAGCTTGTGTTTCAATCACGGGTAACGCAGTCGAGCTACCTGCACCTGTCTGGTCCGATCATTTAGCGGATCTTTCTAAGAGACGGGAATGTAAATAGAAAACATCCCCTCGGAAACTCCCCGAAAATGCCCCGCCCCTTGTTCGTTTGTCGTTCGGGATTCATTGCTCTTCTGCAGTTATAACTAAGGTAGCCAACCTAATTTCTAGAATAGGGTTGCGGTCAGGAGGGCTTTGTTTGTGCAGTCTTGCTCGCAACACCCTCTCCTCCGGCGAACCTGCATCACCCCACTGATTTGTTTTCGATCGGAGCATCAAGCAGCGCAACCCGGTTCTACTTGACTAAGCCTCGTGCTCGTCCAAGGAGGGAGTTTGCTTTACCCAAATCCCCTTTTTGATATAAAGGACTGTCAAATCTACCCTATGCCCCGAAAAGTCTAGGCACCTAGCACGCACAGAACCGGAAGCGCCCCCTGTTTCAAAGAGAGGAGGACGGGTTATTAACATTTAATTTGATGGTCAGAGGCAAATTGAAAGCAGTAGTGGTAATTAAGACCCCCGGGGGGTTGGGCACGACGCGCCTCCTCCTTCGCCTCGCGGCGCTCCTCCTCGGCGTCGCGTTCAAGAATTTCGAGGTACTTGAGGGAGTCCTAGACTAAGGGGTCCTCGGGCGTCCGACCTGTTAGCCATGGGCCGGACTAATGGGCTATAAAGATACGAAGACCAAAGACTCTACCCGTGTCCGGGTGGGACTCTCCTTGGCGTGGAAGGCAAGCTTGGCGACCAAATATGAAGATTCCCTTCTCTGCAACCGACTTTATGTAACCCTAGATCCCTCCGGTGTCTATATAAACCGGAGGGCTTAGTCCGTAGAGGCGAACAATCATAATCGTAGTCATACAGGCTAGACTTCTAGGGTTCTAGCCATTACGACCTCGTGGTAGATCAACTCTTGTAATACTCATATTTATCAATATCAATAAAGCAGGAAGCAGGGTATTACCTCCATAGAGAAGGCCCGAACCTGGGTAAACATTATGTCCCCCGTCTCCTGTTACCATCGACCTTAGACGCACAGTTCGGGACCCCCTACCCGAGATCCGCCGGTTTTGACACCGACATTGGTGCTTTCACTGAGAGTTCCACTGTGCCATCGTCAAGAAGTTTGATGGCTCCTTCAATCATCCACAACAATGTCGTCCAAGGGGAGACCTTCCTCCTCAGACAAATCTTCGTATTCGGCGGCTTCGCACCGCGGGCCAACTCGCTTGGCCATCTGGAGCAGATCGACAGCTACGCCCCTGGCCATCAGGTCAGATTTGGGAGCTTGAACTACGTTGCGGATATCCGTGGGGACTTGATGTTTGATGGATTCGAGACCACGGCAGCCGCTCCCTGTCACCGTGATGAACATGACTTAAATCTGTCATCGGACCATACGCAGGAAATTGCACCTGTAATCGCTCTGGCCTTAGATCCGGAGCAGATCGTGCCATCCAAGGACGGGAAGCTCAACCCCGCCACGGAAGCCGCAGACTCTGCGGCATTGGAGCCGCACACAGACCTAACCTCGGGTGATATCTGTGTCACCGGAACCTCAGACTCGTTTCCATCTATAAGTTCCGAGCCATGCGTGTCCGCGTGCGTCGAGCTTGATCAGTCATCGATCGTCGAATTCAGCGCCGCGGACATCTTCCGGCACTCACCTTTAGGCGACGTGCTAAACTCGTTAAAAAATCTATCCTTAGCGGGGGACTCACAGCCGAACTATATCCGGTTTGAACTAGAGGCTGATGACGGAGAATTTCGCTTCCCACCCACCGCCCACTTCATAGCCACTGTCGAGGACTTCACCGACATGCTTGATTACGGCTTCGAGGACGTCGACGGCATGGACGACGACGCCGAGGAGGAGCAGGGCCAAAACCCGCCGTTTACTGGACGATGGACGGCCACTTCTTCTTACGACGTATACATGGTGGACACGCCTAAGAGAACTAACGATGATGACAAAAAAGATCCAGTTGAGGATGAACCTCTTGTGATACAGCCAAAACGCCGGCGTCAGCGGCGCCGCTCTAAGTCACGTCGTGGAAAAGACAGCAATACCGGCACGGAAGAAAACAATACTCCAGACGGTGCCGAAGATAATGAAGACCCCGTTGAGATAACTTCCGAACAGGAGGAACGGAAAAACGGGCAAGTGAGCCCTAATGAACGGGCCATAAATGACGACTCGGAGGATAGTAATTATCTTCCACTCTCCGAGGATGAGGTGAGCCTTGGCAACGAGGATTTTATCGTGCCTGAGGAACCTCTCGAGTAGGAGCGCTTCAAGCACCAGCTAATAGCCACTGCAAGGAGCCTGAAAAAGAAGCAGTAGCAGCTTCAAGCTGACCAAGATCTGCTCAACAATAGATGGACTGACGTCCTGACAGCCGAAGAATACGGCCTCAAGCGCCCAGCCAAAAGTTACCAAGCGCAAATTGCTACCTCAGTTCGATGATGAGGCGCCGGAGCCCGTACCGTCATCGCGCAATGTGGCTGACCGACCACCTCGTGGTCGGGACAAAGTGGCAACTCAAGCCGAACACCAGCCCGCCCCACCTCGCCGTAAAGGCAGAGATAAAACAGCTTGGGGTTATACATATGACCTTCGGCAGGACCTGGACAGTAGAGCAGGACATACCAGATCAATCTACGGATCATGAGGACGTGCCTCGACACGCGACGACGGCTACCTATTCGGACGTGACAAGCCTAGTCACGCCCGGGCCGAAAACCGCAGACGGACTCCATCGGAGCTACGTCGCGATGTGGCCCGGTATAGAGGCGCCGCACACCCTCTTTGCTTCACTGACGAAGTAATGCATCATGAATTCCCAGAAGGGTTTAAACCCGTAAATATTGAATCATACGATGGAACAACTGATCCCGTGGTATGGATCGAGGACTTCATTCTCCACATCCATATGGCCTGCGGAGATGACCTTCACGCCATCAAATACCTCCCACTAAAACTCAAAGGGCCAGCTCGGCACTGGTTAAACAGTATGCCTGAAAATTCTATTGGCAGCTGGGAAGACCTGGAAGACGCCTTCTGCGATAACTTCCAAGGCACATATGTCCGGCCACCAGATGCTGATGACTTAAGTCACATAGTTCAACAGCCTGGAGAGTCAGCCAGGAAATTCTGGACTAGGTTCCTAACTAAAAAGAACCGGATCGCCGACTGTCCAGATGCCGAAGCCCTAGCGGCCTTTAAACATAGCATCCGTGACGAATGGCTCGCCCGCCACCTCGGCCAGGAAAAGCCGAAGTCCATGGCAGCCCTCACGGCACTCATGACCCGCTTTTGTGCAGGCGAGGATAGTTGGCTGGCCCATAACAAAAACACGGCAAGTGAAACGGGCACCTCCGAGGTCAAAAAAAGTAACGGCAAGCTCCGACGCAGCAGACACAAACACCGAAGCAATGGTGACAACACCGATGACATGACAGTCAACGCTGGATTCAGTGGCTCCAAGTCCGGTCAGCGGAAGAAGCCATATAAAAGAAACAATCAGGGACCATCCAGCTTGGACCGCATACTTGATCGTTCGTGCCAGATCCATGGCACGCGAGACAAACCAGCCAATCGTACCAATAGAGATTGTTGGGTTTTTAAATAGGCCGGCGAGTTAAATGCCGAGAACAAGGAAAAGGGATCGCAAAGCGAGGACGATGACGAGGAGCCCCGGCAGCTGAACACAGGGGGACAGAAGAAGTTTCCCCCTCAGGTCAAAGTGGTGAACATGATATATGCTACACATATCCCCAAGAGGAAGCGCAAGCGCGCGCTCAGGGACATCTATGCGATAGAGCCAGTCGCCCCAAAATTCAATCCATGGTCGTCATGCCCGATCACTTTTGATCGTCGAGATCATCCGACCGGTATCCGCCATGGCGGTTCAGCTGCACTGGTCCTCAGCCCAATTATTGATGGATTTCACCTGACGCGAGTCCTCATGGACGGTGGTAGCAGCCTTAATCTGCTCTATCAGGATATAGTGCGCAAAATGGGCATTACGCCATCACGGATCAAGCCCAAAAAGACTACCTTCAAAGGAGTCATACCAGGTGTGGAGGCCCGCTGTACGGGTTCAATCACACTTGAGGTTGTCTTCGGATCCCCGGACAACTTCTGAAGCGAGGAGTTAATCTTCAATATCGTCCCCTTTCGAAGCGGCTATCATGAAGGAAATATGCCCTAGAGGCAATAATAAAGTAATTATTTATTTCCTTATATCATGATAAATGTTTATTATTCATGCTAGAATTGTATTAACCAGAAACATAATACCTGTGTGAATACATAGACAAACAGAGTGTCACTAGTATGCCTCTACTTGACTAGCTCGTTGATCAAAGATGGTTATGTTTCCTAGCCATAGACATGAGTTGTCATTTGATTAACGGCATCACATTATTAGGAGAATGACGTGATTGACTTGACCCATTCTGTTAGCTTAGCACTTGATCGTTTAGTATGTTGCTATTGCTTTCTTCATGACTTATACATGTTCCTATGACTATGAGATTATGCAACTCCCGTTTACCGGAGGAACACTTTGTGTGCTACCAAACGTCACAACGTAACTGGGTGATTATAAAGGTGCTCTATAGGTGTCTCCGAAGGTACTTGTTGGGTTGGCGTATTTCGAGATTAGGATTTGTCACTCCGATCGTCGGAGAGGTATCTCTGGGCCCTCTCGGTAATGCACATCACTTAAGCCTTGCAAGAATTGCAACTAAAGAGTTTGTTGCAAGATGATGTATTACGGAACGAGTAAAGAGACTTGTCGGTAACGAGATTGAACTAGGTATTGAGATACCGACGATCGAATCTCGGGCAAGTAACATACCGATGACAAAGGGAACAATGTATGTTGTTATGCGGTCTGACCGATAAAGATCTTCGTAGAATATGTGGGAGCCAATATGAGCATCCAGGTTCCGCTATTGGTTATTGACCGGAGACGTGTCTCGGTCATGTCTACATAGTTCTCGAACCCGTAGGGTCCGCACGCTTAACGTTACGATGACAGTTATATTATGAGTTTATATGTTTTGATGTACCGAAGGTTGTTCGAAGTCCCGGATGTGATCACGGACATGACGAGGAGTCTCGAAATGGTCGAGACATAAAGATTGATATATTGGACGACTATATTCGGACACCGGAAATGTTCCGGGTGATTTCGGAGAAAACCGGAGTGCCGGAGGGTTACCGGAACCCCCCCCCCCCCCGGGAGAAGTAATGGGCCTTATGGGCCTTAGTGGAGAGAGAGAGGGGCAGCCAGGAGGGGCCGCACGCCCCCTCCCCCTCTGGTCCGAATTGGACTAGGAGAGGGGGGCGGCGCCCCCCTTTCCTTCTCCCTCTCCCCTTTCCTTTCCCCCTCCTAGTAGGAGTAGGAAAGAGGGGAGTCCTACTCCTACTAGGAGGAGGACTCCTCCTCCTGGCGCGCCAACAAGGGCCGGCCGGCCTCCCCCTTGCTCCTTTATATACGGGGGTAGGGGGGCACCCCATAGACACAACAATTGATCTATTGATCTCTTAGCCGTGTGCGGTGCCCCCCTCCACCATATTACACCTCGATAATATTGTAGCGGTGCTTAGGCGAAGCCCTGCGTCGGTAGAACATCATCATCGTCACCACGCCGTCGTGCTGACGAAACTCTCCCTCAACACTCGGCTGGATCGGAGTTCGAGGGACGTCATCGAGCTGAACGTGTGCTGAACTCGGAGGTGCCGTGCGTTCGGTACTTGATCGGTCGGATCGTGAAGACGTACGACTACATCAACCGCGTTGTGTTAACGCTTCCGCTTTCGGTCTACGAGGGTACATGGACAACACTCTCCCCTCTCGTTGCTATGCATCACCATGATCTTGCGTGTGCATAGGAAATTTTTTGAAATTACTACGTTGCCCTACAGTGGCATCCGAGCCTGGTTTTATGCGTTGATGTTATGCACGAGTAGAACACAAGTGAGTTGTGGGCGATATAAGTCATACTGCTTACCAGCATGTCATACTTTGGTTCGGCGGTATTGTGAGATGAAGCGGCCCGGACCGACATTACGCGTACGCTTACGCGAGACTGGTTTCACCGTTGCGAGCACTCGTTGCTTAAAGATCATTACTCCCTCGTTCAGTGTGGCATGCTTTACAGCTTAGAACCGGGTCTCCAAAAGCGTTTTGAGAAACATGGAGCATACGAGATGTTCGAGGAGCTGAAACTGGTTTTTCAAGCTCATGCCCGGGTCGAGAGATATGATGTCTCCGACAAGTTCTTCAACTGTAAAATGGAGGAGAACAGTTCTGTTAGTGAGCACATACTCAGAATGTCTGGGTTGCATAACCGCTTGTCTCAGCTGGGAGTTAATCTCCCGGATGACGCGGTCATTGACAGAATCCTCCAGTCGCTTCCACCAAGCTACAAGAGTTTTGTGATGAACTACAATATGCAGGGGATGGAAAAGACCATTCCTGAGGTATATTCAATGCTGAAATCAGCTGAGGTAGAGATCAGAAAAGAACATCAAGTGTTGATGGTGAATAAAACCACTAAGTAAAAGAAGGGCAAGGGTAAGAAGAACTTCAAGAAGGACGGCAAGGGAGTTGCTGCGCCCGGTAAACCAGTTACTGGGAAGAAGTCAAGGAATGGACCCAAGCCCGAGACTGAGTGCTTTTATTGCAAGGGAAGTGGTCACTGGAAGCGGAACTGCCCCAAATACTTAGCGGACAAGAAGAAGGCCGGCAACACCCAAGGTATATGTGATATACAAGTAATTGATGTGTACCTTACCAGTACTCGTAGTAGCTCCTAGGTATTTGATACCGGTGCGGTTGCTCATATTTGTAACTCAAAGCAGGAACTACGGAATAAACGGAGACTGGCGAAGGACGAGGTGACGATGCGCGTCGGGAATGGTTCCAAGGTTGATGTGATCGCCGTCGGCACGCTACCTCTGCATCTACCCACGGGATTAGTTTTAAACCTCAATAATTGTTATTTAGTGCTAGCTTTGAGCATGAACATTGTATCTGGATCTCGTTTAATTCGAGATGGCTACTCATTTAAATCCGAGAATAATGGTTGTTCTATTTATTTGAGAGATATGTTTTATGGTCATGCCCCGCTGGTCAATGGTTTATTTTTGATGAATCTCGAACGTGAGGTTACACAGGTTCATAGTGTGAATACCAAAAGATGTAAAGTTGATAACGATAGTCCCACATACTTGTGGCACTACCGCCTTGGTCACATTGGTGTCAAGCGCATGAAGAAGCTCCATGCAGATGGACTTTTGGAGTCTCTTGATTACGAATCATTTGACACGTGCGAACCATGCCTCATGGGTAAGATGACCAAGACTCCGTTCTCCGGAACAATGGAGCGAGCAACCAACTTATTGGAAATCATACATACCGATGTGTGTGGTCCAATGAGTGTTGAGGCTCGCGGAGGATATCGTTATGTTCTCACTCTCACTGATGATTTAAGTAGATATGGGTATGTCTACCTAATGAAACACAAGTCTGAAACCTTTGAAAAGTTCAAGGAATTTCAGAGTGAAGTTGAGAATCAACATGACAGAAAAATAAAATTCTTACGATCAGATCGTGGTGGAGAATATTTAAGTCACGAATTTGGTACACACTTAAGGAAATGTGGAATAGTTTCACAACTCACGCCGCCTGGAACACCTCAGAGAAATGGTGTGTCCGAACATCGTAATCGCACTCTATTGGATATGGTGCGATCTATGATGTCTCTTACCGATTTACCGCTCTCATTTTGGGGCTATGCTTTAGAGACTGCCGCATTCACTTTAAATAGGGCTCCGTCGAAATCCGTTGAGCCGACACCGTATGAATTATGGTTTGGGAAGAAACCTAAGCTGTCATTTCTAAAAGTTTGGGGATGCGATGCTTATGTCAAGAAACTTCAACCTGAAAAGCTCGAACCCAAATCGGAAAAATGCGTCTTCATAGGATACCCTAAGGAAACTATTGGGTATACCTTCTACCTCAGATCCGAAGGCAAGATCTTCGTTGCCAAGAACGGGTCCTTTCTGGAGAAGGAGTTTCTCTCGAAATAATTGAGTGGGAGGAAAGTGGAACTTGATGAGGTGATAGTCACCCCTTCCGAACCGGAAAGTAGCGTAGCGCGGGAAAATGTTCCTGTGGTGCCTACACCGACTGGGGAGGAAGTTAATGATGATGATCATGAAGCTTCGGATCAAGTTACTGAACTTCGTAGGTCCACAAGGACACATTCCGCACCAGAGTGGTACGGCAACCCTGTCCTGGAAATCATGTTGTTAGACAACGGTGAACCTTCGAACTATGAAGAAGCGATGGCGGGCCCGGATTCCGACAAATGGCTAGAAGCCATGAAATCCGAGATAGGATCCATGTATGAAAACGAAGTATGGACTTTGACTGACTTGCCCGATGATCGGCGAGCCATAGAAAACAAATGGATCTTTAAGAAGAAGACGGACACGGATGGTAATGTGACCATCTACAAAGCTCGACTTGTCGCTAAGGGTTATCGACAAGTTCAAGGGGTTGACTACGATGAGACTTTCTCACCCGTAGCGAAGCTGAAGTCCGTCCGAATCATGTTAGCAATTGCCGCATACTATGATTATGAGATATGGCAGATGGACGTCAAAACGGCATTCCTTAACGGCTTCCTTAAGGAAGAGTTGTATATGATGCAGCCGGAAGGTTTTGTCGATCCTAAGAATGCTAACAAAGTATGCAAGCTCCAGCGCTCAATTTATGGGCTGGTGCAAGCATCTCAGAGTTGGAACATTTGCTTTGATGAGATGATCAAAGCGTTTGGGTTTACACAGACTTATGGAGAAGCCTGTGTTTACAAGAAAGTGAGTGGGAGCTCTGTAGCATTTCTCATATTATATGTGGATGACATACTATTGATGGGAAATGATATAGAATTCTTGGAAAGTATAAAGGCCTATTTGAATAAGTGTTTTTCAATGAAGGACCTTGGAGAAGCTGCTTATATATTAGGCATCAAGATCTATAGAGATAGATCAAGTCGCCTCATTGGTCTTTCACAAAGTACATACCTTGACAAGATATTGAAGAAGTTCAATATGGATCAGTCCAAGAAGGGGTTCTTGCCTGTATTGCAAGGTGTGCAATTGAGCACGGCTCAATGCCCGACCACGGCAGAAGATATAGAAAATATGAGTGTCATCCCCTATGCCTCGGCCATAGGGTCTATTATGTATGCCATGCTGTGTACCAGACCTGATGTAAACCTTGCCGTAAGTTTGGTAGGAAGATACCAAAGTAATCCCGGCATGGAACACTGGACAGCGGTCAAGAATATCCTGAAGTACCTGAAGAGGACTAAGGAGATGTTTCTCATTTATGGAGGTGACGAAGAGCTCGTCGTAAAGGGTTACGTCGACGCTAGCTTCGACACAGATCTGGATGACTCGAAGTCATGGACCGGATATGTGTATATTTTGAATGGAGGAGCAGTAAGCTGGTGCAGTTGCAAGCAAAGCGTCGTGGCGGGATCTACATGTGAAGCGGAGTACATGGCAGCCTCGGAGGCAGCACAGGAAGCAGTCTGGATGAAGGACTTCATTACCGACCTAGGGGTGATTCCCAATGCGTCGGGCCCGATGACTCTCTTCTGTGACAACACTGGAGCCATTGCCCTTGCGAAGGAGCCCAGGTTTCACAGGAAGACCAGGCATATCAAGCGTCGCTTCAACTCCATTCGTGAAAGTGTTCAAAATGGAGACATGGATATTTGTAAAGTACATACGAACCTGAATGTAGCAGATCCGTTGACTAAACCTCTCCCTAGGGCAAAACATGATCAACACCAGGACGCAATGGGTGTTTGATTCATCACAATGTAACTAGATTATTGACTCTAGTGCAAGTGGGAGACTGTTGGAAATATGCCCTAGAGGCAATAATAAATGGTTATTATTATATTTCTTTGTTCATGATAATAGTCTATTATTCATGCTATAATTGTATTGTCCGGAAATCGTAATACATGTGTGAATACATAGACCACAACGTGTCCCTAGTAAGCCTCTAGTTGACTAGCTCGTTGATCAACAGATAGTCATGGTTTCCTGACTATGGACATTGGATGTCATTGATAACGGGATCACATCATTATGAGAATGATGTGATGGACAAGACCCAATCCTAAGCATAGCATAAAAGATCGTGTAGTTTCGTTTGCTAGAGCTTTTCCAATGTCAAGTATCTTTTCCTTAGACCATGAGACCGTGCAACTCCCGGATACCGTAAGAGTGCTTTGGGTGTGCCAAACGTCACAACGTAACTGGGTGACTATAAAGGTGCACTACGGGTATCTCCGAAAGTGTCTGTTGGGTTGGCACGGATCGAGACTGGGATTTGTCACTCCGTGTGACGGAGAGGTATCTCTGGGCCCACTCGGTAATGCATCATCATAATGAGCTCAATGTGACTAAGGCGTTAGTCACGGGATCATGCATTGCGGTACGAGTAAAGAGACTTGCCGGTAACGAGATTGAACAAGGTATTGGGATACCGACGATCGAATCTCGGGCAAGTAACATACCGATTGACAAAGGGAATTGTATACGGGATTGATTGAATCCTCGACACCGTGGTTCATCCGATGAGATCATCGTGGAACATGTGGGAGCCAACATGGGTATCCAGATCCCACTGTTGGTTATTGACCGGAGAGGCGTCTCGGTCATGTCTGCATGTCTCCCGAACCCGTAGGGTCTACACACTTAAGGTTCGGTGACGCTAGGGTTGTAGAGATATATGTATGCGGAAACCCGAAAGTTGTTTGGAGTCCCGGATGAGATCCCGGACGTTACGAGAGGTTCCGGAATGGTCCGGAGGTGAAGAATTATATATAGGAAGTCAAGTTTCGGCCACCGGGAAAGTTTCGGGGGTTACCGGTATTGTACCGGGACCACCGGAAGGGTCCCGGGGGTCCACCGGGTGGGGCCACCTATCCCGGAGGGCCCCGTGGGCTGAAAGTGGAAGGGAACCAGCCCTTAGTGGGCTGGGGCTCCCCCCTTGGGCCTCCCCCCATGCGCCTAGGGTTGGGAACCCTAGGGGGGAGCTTCCCCCTTGCCTTGGGGGGCAAGGCACCCCTTTCCACCCCTTGGCCGCCGCCCCCCCCCCAACCCTAGATGGGTTTTCGCCGGCCCCCCTCCCAAGGGGGCCTATATAAAGGGGGGGAGGGAGGGCAGCAAGACACAGCCTTGGGCGCCTCCCTCCTCCCCTGCAACACCTCTCTCTCTCGCAGAAGCTCGGTGAAGCCCTGCCGGAGACCCGCTACATCCACCACCACGCCGTCGTGCTGCTGGATCTCCATCAACCTCTCCTTCCCCCTTGCTGGATCAAGAAGGAGGAGACGTCGCTGCACCGTACGTGTGTTGAACGCGGAGGTGCCGTCCGTTCGGCACTCGGTCATCGGTGATTTGGATCACGGCGAGAACGACTCCGTCATCCACGTTCATTGGAACGCTTCCGCTCGCGATCTACAAGGGTATGTAGATGCACTCCTTTCCCCTCGTTGCTAGTAGACTCCATAGATGCATCTTGGTGAGCGTAGGAAAATTTCAAATTATGCTACGATTCCCAACAGAGGACTCCTCCTCCTGGCGCGCCAACAAGGGCCGGCCGGCCTCCCCCTTGCTCCTTTATATACGGGGGCAGGGGGCACCCCAGAGACACAACAATTGATCTATTGATCTCTTAGCCGTGTGCGGTGCCCCCCTCCACCATATTACACCTCGGTAATATCGTAGCGGTGCTTAGGCGAAGCCCTGCGTCGGTAGAACATCATCATCGTCACCACGCCGTCGTGCTGACGAAACTCTCCCTCAACACTCGGCTGGATCGGAGTTCGAGGGACGTCATCGAGCTGAACGTGTGCTAAACTCGGAGGTGTCGTGCGTTCGGTACTTGATCGGCCGGATCGTGAAGACGTACGACTACATCAACCACGTTGTGTTAATGCTTCCGCTTTCGGTCTACGAGGGTACGTGGACAACACTCTCCCCTCTCGTTGCTATGCATCACCATGATCTTGCGTGTGCGTAGGAATTTTTTTGAAATTACTATGTTCCCCTACATATCATGCACTGCTTGGACGAACTGCATTTGCTCGATTCAATGCGGTGCCGCACTACGCCTACCTCAAGCTCAAGATGCCTGGATCACGCGGCGTCATAACAGTTAATGGAAACACGAAACGGTCCCTCCGTACCGATGAGCACACCGCTGCCTTAGCAGCAGAAGTACAGAGCGGCCTTTTCAAGCAGAACCTTAATTCTGCGGCCGAGCTCCCGGACACTGTTAAGAGAGTCCGGACTATTCTGCCGCAGGACAGCTCGGCCCGTCTTGAGCTCGACTAGCAATTTGGCCCCCGTCCCAGTCCCGACCAAGTGGCGGAAATCGTACCACGTGTACATAACTTTGCACTCAAAATACCATGGGCAGGGATGGAGGCATAACCAGCTTGTGATCCACAATACGGCTCATGTTGGGGATCGTAGCAGAAATTTAAAATTTTCTACGTATCACCAAGATCAATACGACTCATGCTCGACCGATCTGAAGTACCTTGATCATCATCATTAGCTTCCTCTCTAGTCAGTGCAGGCACCACAGGAACATCTTCCTGAGCTGCGCTACTTTCTGGTTCAAGAGGTAGTACTTCATCAAGTTCCACTTTCCTCCCACTTACTTCTTTCGAGAGAAACTCTTTCTCCAGAAAGGACCCGTTCTTGGCAACAAAGATCTTGCCTTCGGATCTGAGTTAGAAGGTATACCCAATGGTTTCCTTAGGGTATCCTATGAAGACGCATTTTTCCAACTTGGGTTCGAGCTTTTCAGGTTGAAGTTTCTTGACATAAGCATCGCATCCCCAAGCTTTTAGAAATGACAGCTTAGGTTTCTTCCCAAACCATAATTCATACGGTGTCGTCTCAACGGATTTCGACGGAGCCCTATTTAAAGTGAATGCGGCAGTCTCTAAAGCATAGCCCCAAAATGAGAGCGGTAGATCGATAAGAGACATCATAGATCACACCATATCCAATAGAGTGCGATTACGACGTTCGGACACACCATTTCGCTGAGGTGTTTCGGGCGGCGTGAGTTGTGAAACTATTCCACATTTCCTTAATTGTGTGCCAAATTCGTGACTCAAATATTCCCCTCCACGATCTGATCGTAAGAACTTTATTTTCCTGTCACGTTGATTCTCAACCTCACTCTGAAATTCCTTGAACTTTTCAAAGGTCTCAGACTTGTGTTTCATTAGGTAGACATACCCATATCTACTCAAGTCATCAGTGAGAGTGAGAACATAACGATAGCCACCGCGAGCCTCAACACTCATTGGACCGCACACATCAGTATGTATGATTTCCAATAAGTTGGTTGCTCGCTCCATTGTTCCGGAGAACGGAGCCTTGGTCATCTTACCCATGAGGCATGGTTCGCACGTGTCAAATGATTCGTAATCAAGAGACTCCAAAAGTCCATCTGCATGGAGCTTCTTCATGCGTTTGACACCAATGTGACCAAGACGGCAGTGCCACAAGTATGTGGGACTATCATTATCAACCTTACATCTTTTGGTATTCACACTATGAATATGTGTAACACTACGTTCGAGATTCATTAAGAATAAACCATTAACCAGCGGGGCATGACCATGAAACATATCTCTCATATAAATAGAACAACCATTATTCTCGGATTTAAATGAGTAGCCATCTCGAATTAAACGAGATCCTGATACAATGTTCATGCTCAAAGCTGGCACTAAATAACAATTATTGAGGTTTAAAACTAATCCCGTAGGTAAATGTAGAGGTAGCGTGCCGACGGCGATCACATCGACCTTGGAACCATTCCCGACGCGCATCGTCACCTCGTCCTTTGCCAGTCTCCGTTTATTCCGCAGCTCCTGCTTTGAGTTACAAATATGAGCAACCGCACCGGTATCAAATACCCAGGAGCTACTACGAGTGCTGGTAAGGTACACATCAATAACATGTATATCACATATACCTTTGGTGTTGCCGGCCTTCTTGTCCGCTAAGTACTTGGGGCAGTTCCGCTTCCAGTGACCACTTCCCTTGCAATAAAAGCACTCAGTCTCAGGCTTGGGTCCATTCTTTGGCTTCTTCCCGGCAACTGGCTTACCGGGCGCGGCAACTCCCTTGCCGTCCTTCTTGAAGTTCTTCTTACCCTTGCCTTTCTTGAACTTAGTGGTTTTATTCACCATCAACACTTGATGTTCCTTTTTGATCTCCACCTCCGCTGATTTCAGCATTGAATATACCTCAGGAATGGTCTTTTCCATCCCCTGCATATTGAAGTTCATCACAAAGCTCTTGTAGCTCGGTGGAAGCGACTGAAGGATTCTGTCAATGACCGCGTCATCCGGGAGATTAACTCCCAGCTGAGTCAAGCGGTTGTGTAACCCAGACATTTTGAGTATGTGCTCACTGACAGAACTATTTTCCTCCATCTTACAACTGAAGAACTTGTCGGAGACTTCATATCTCTCGACCCGGGCATGAGCTTGGAAAACCATTTTCAGCTCTTCGAACATCTCATATGCTCCGTGTTGCTCAAAACGCTTTTGGAGCCCCGGTTCTAAGCTGTAAAGCATGCCGCACTGAACGAGGGAGTAATCATCAGCACGCTGCTGCCAAGCGTTCATAACGTCTTGGTTCTCTGGGATGGGTGCGTCACCTAGCGGTGCTTCTAGGACATAATCTTTCTTGGCAGCTATGAGGATGATCCTCAGGTTCCGGACCCAGTCCGTATAGTTGCTGCCATCATCTTTCAGCTTGGTTTTCTCTAGGAACGCGTTGAAGTTGAGGGCAACATTAGCGTGGGCCATTTGATCTACAAGACATATTGTAAAGATTTTAGACTAAGTTCATGATAATTAAGTTCATCTAATCAAATTATTCAATGAACTCCCACTCAGATAGACATCCCTCTAGTCATCTAAGTGAAACATGATCCGAGTCAACTAGGCCGTGTCCGATCATCACGTGAGACGGACTAGTCAACATCGGTGAACATCTTCATGTTGATCGTATCTTCTATACGACTCATGCTCGACCTTTCGGTCTTCCGTGTTCCGAGGCCATGTCTGTACATGCTAGGCTCGTCAAGTCAACCTAAGTGTATTGCGTGTGTAAATCTGGCTTACACCCGTTGTATTCGAACGTTAGAATCTATCACACCCGATCATCACGTGGTGCTTCGAAACAACGAACCTTCGCAACGGTGCACAGTTAGGGGGAACACTTTCTTGAAATTATTGCGAGGGATCATCTTATTTAAGCTACCGTCGTTCTAAGCAAATAAGATGTAAAACATGATAAACATCACATGCAATCAAATAGTGACATGATATGGCCAGTATCATATTGCTCCTTTGATCTCCATCTTCGGGGCGCCATGATCATCTTCGTCACCGGCATGACACCATGATCTCCATCATCATGATCTCCATCATCGTGTCTTCATGAAGTTGTCACGCCAACGATTACTTCTACTTCTATGGCTAACGTGTTTAGCAATAAAGTAAAGTAATTTACATGGCGTTATTCAATGACACGCAGGTCATACAAAAAATAAAGACAACTCCTATGGCTCCTGCCGGTTGTCATACTCATCGACATGCAAGTCGTGATTCCTATTACAAGAACATGATCAATCTCATACATCACATATATTTCATTCATCACATCCTTTTGGCCATATCACATCACAAGGCATATGCTGCAAAAACAAGTTAGACGTCCTCTAATTGTTGTTGCATGTTTTTACGTGGCTTCTATAGGTTTCTAGCAAGAACGTTTCTTACCTACGTAAAACCACAACGTGATATGCCAACTTCTATTTACCCTTCATAAGGACCCTTTTCATCGAATCCGATTCGACTAAAGTGGGAGAGACAGACACCCGCTAGCCACCTTATGCAACTAGTGCATGTCAGTCGGTGGAACCTGTCTCACGTAAGCGTACGTGTAAGGTCGGTCCGGGCCGCTTCATCCCACGATGCCGCCGAAACAAGATAAGACTAGTAGTGGCAAGAAAATTGACAACATCTACGCCCACAACAAGTTTGTGTTCTACTCGTGCATAGAAACTACGCATAGACCTAGCTCATGATGCCACTGTTGGGGATCGTAGCAGAAATTTAAAATTTTCTACGTATCACCAAGATCAATCTATGGAGTCATCTAGCAACGAGAGAGAGGGGAGTGCATCTACATACCCTTGTAGATCGCGCGCGGAAGCGTTCAAGAGAACGGGGTTGATGGAGTCGTACTCGTCGTGATCCAAATCACCGATGATCCTAGCGCCGAACGGACGGCACCTCCGCGTTCAACACACGTACGGAGCGGGGACGTCTCCTCCTTCTTGATCCAGCAAGGGGGGAGGAGAAGTTGATGGAGATCCAGCAGCACGACGGCGTGGTGGTGGAAGTAGCGGGATCCCGGCAGGGCTTCGCCAAGCGCAAGCGGGGAGGAAGAGGTGTCACGGGAGGGAGGGAGGCGCCAGGGCTTGGGGTGCTGCTCCCATGCGCCTCCCCACTATATATAGGGGTGGAGGGGGCTGGTTTCTTGCCCTCCAAGTCCATTGGGGCGTTGGCAAAGGTGGGGGAAAGAAATCCCATCATTTCCCTTCCCCACCGATTGTTATCCCCCTTTTTTAGGGATCTTGATCTTATCCCTTCGGGATATGATCTTATTCCTTCTAAGGTGGGATCTTGGTGCGCCTTGACCAGGGGTGTGGGGCCTTGCCCCCACTACCCACGTTCATGTGGGTCCCCCCATGCAGGTGGGCCCCACTTCGGAACCTTCTAGAACCTTCCCGGTACAATACCGAAAAATCCCGAACATTTTCCGGTGGCCAAAATAGGACTTCCCATATATAAATCTTTACCTCCGGACCATTCCGGAACTCCTCGTGACGTCCGGGATCTCATCCGGGACTCCGAACAACTTTCGGTTAACCGCATACTAATATCTCTACAACTCTAGCGTCACCGAACCTTAAGTGTGTAGACCCTACGGGTTCGGGAGACATGCAGACATGACCGAGACGACTCTCCGGTCAATAACCAACAGCGGGATCTGGATACCCATGTTGGCTCCCACATGTTCCACGATGATCTCATCGGATGAACCACGATGTCGAGGATTCAATCAATCCCGTATACAATTCCCTTTGTCAATCGGTACGTTACTTGCCCGAGATTCGATCGTCGGTATCCCAATACCTTGTTCAATCTCGTTACCGGCAAGTCACTTTACTCGTACCGTAATGCATGATCCCGTGACCAAACACTTGGTCACATTGAGCTCATTATGATGATGCATTACCGAGTGGGCCCAGAGATACCTCTCCGTCATACGGAGTGACAAATCCCAGTCTCGATTCGTGCCAACCCAACAGACACTTTCGGAGATACCCGTAGTGCACCTTTATAGCCACCCAGTTACGTTGTGACGTTTGGCACACCCAAAGCACTCCTATGGTATCCGGGAGTTGCACAATCTCATGGTCTAAGGAAATGATACTTGACATTTGGAAAAGCTCTAGCAAACGAACTACACGATCTTGTGCTATGCTTAGGATTGGGTCTTGTCCATCACATCATTCTCCTAATGATGTGATCCCGTTATCAATGACATCCAATGTCCATAGTCAGGAAACCATGACTATCTGTTGATCAACGAGCTAGTCAACTAGAGGCTCACTAGGGACATGTTGTGGTCTATGTATTCACACATGTATTACGATTTCCGGATAACACAATTATAGCATGAACAATAGACAATTATCATGAACAAGGAAATATAATAATAACCATTTTATTATTGCCTCTAGGGCATATTTCCAACAGTCTCCCACTTGCACTAGAGTCAATAATCTAGTTACATTGTGATGAATCGAACACCCATAGAGTTCTGGTGTTGATCATGTTTTGCTCTAGGGAGAGGTTTAGTCAACGGATCTGCTACATTCAGGTCCGTATGTACTTTACAAATATCTATGTCTCCATTTTGAACATTTTCACGAATGGAGTTGAAGCGACGCTTGATATGCCTGGTCTTCCTGTGAAACCTGGGCTCCTTGGCAAGGGCAATAGCTCCAGTGTTGTCACAGAAGAGAGTCATCGGGCCCGACGCATTGGGAATAACTCCTAGGTCGGTAATGAACTCCTTCACCCAGATTGCTTCTTGTGCTGCCTCTGAGGCCGCCATGTATTCCGCTTCACATGTAGATCCCGCCACAACGCTTTGCTTGCAACTGCACCAGCTTACTGCCCCACCATTCAAAATATACACGTATCCGGTTTGTGACTTAGAGTCATCCAGATCTGTGTCGAAGCTAGCATCGACGTAACCCTTTACGACGAGCTCTTCGTCACCTCCATAAACGAGAAACATATCCTTAGTCCTCTTCAGGTACTTCAGGATATTCTTGACCGCTGTCCAGTGTTCCATGCCGGGATTACTTTGGTACCTTCCTACCAAACTTACGGCAAGGTTTACATCAGGTCTGGTACACAGCATGGCATACATAATAGACCCTATGGCCGAGGCATAGGGGACGACACTCATCTTTTCTCTATCTTCTGCCGTGGTCGGGCATTGAGCCGTGCTCAATTGCACACCTTGCAATACAGGCAAGAACCCCTTCTTGGACTGATCCATATTGAACTTCTTCAATATCTTGTCAAGGTACGTACTTTGTGAAAGACCAATGAGGCGTCTTGATCTATCTCTATAGATCTTGATGCCTAATATATAAGCAGCTTCTCCAAGGTCCTTCATTGAAAAACACTTGTTCAAGTAGGCCTTTATGCTTCCCAAGAATTCTATATCATTTCCCATCAACAGTATGTCATCCACATATAATATGAGAAATGCTACAGAGCTCCCACTCACTTTCTTGTAAACACAGGCTTCTCCATAAGTCTGTGTAAACCCAAACGCTTTGATCATCTCATCAAATCGAATGTTCCAACTCCGAGATGCTTGCACCAGCCCATAGATGGAGCGCTGGAGCTTGCATACCTTGTTAGTATTCTTAGGATCGACAAAACCTTCCGGCTGCATCATATACAATTCTTCCTTAAGAAAGCCGTTAAGGAATGCCGTTTTGACGTCCATTTGCCATATCTCATAATCATAGTATGCGGCAATTGCTAACATGATTCGGACGGACTTCAGCTTCGCTACGGGTGAGAAAGTCTCATCGTAGTCAACCCCTTGAACTTGTCGATAACCCTTAGCGACAAGTCGAGCTTTATAGATGGTAACATTACCATCCGCGTCCGTCTTCTTCTTAAAGATCCATTTGTTTTCTATCGCTCGCCGATCATCGGGCAAGTCTGTCAAAGTCCACACTTTGTTTTCATACATGGATCCTATCTCGGATTGCATGGCTTCAAGCCATTTGTTGGAATCTGGGCCCGCCATTGCTTCTTCATAGTTCGAAGGTTCACCGTTGTCTAACAACATGATTTCCAGGACAGGGTTGCCATACCACTCTGGTGTGGAACGTGTCCTCGTGGACCTACGAAGTTCAGTAGTAACTTGATCCGAAGTACCTTGATCATCATCATTAGCTTCCTCTCTAGTCAGTGCAGGCACCACAGGAACATCTTCCTGAGCTGCGCTACTTTCCGGTTCAAGAGGTAGTACTTCATCAAGTTCCACTTTCCTCCCACTTACTTCTTTCGAGAGAAACTCTTTCTCCAGAAAGGACCCGTTCTTGGCAACAAAGATCTTGCCTTCGGATCTGAGGTAGAAGGTATACCCAATGGTTTCCTTAGGGTATCCTATGAAGACGCATTTTTCCGACTTGGGTTCGAGCTTTTCAGGTTGAAGTTTCTTGACATAAGCATCGCATCCCCAAACTTTTAGAAACGACAGCTTAGGTTTCTTCCCAAACCATAATTCATACGGTGTCGTCTCAACGGATTTCGACGGAGCCCTATTTAAAGTGAATGCGGCAGTCTCTAAAGCATAGCCCCAAAATGAGAGCGGTAGATCGGTAAGAGACATCATAGATCGCACCATATCCAATAGAGTGCGATTACGACGTTCGGACACACCATTTCGCTGAGGTGTTCCAGGCGGCGTGAGTTGTGAAACTATTCCACATTTCCTTAAGTGTGTGCCAAATTCGTGACTCAAATATTCCCCTCCACGATCTGATCGTAAGAACTTTATTTTCCTGTCACGTTGATTCTCAACCTCACTCTGAAATTCCTTGAACTTTTCAAAGGTCTCAGACTTGTGTTTCATTAGGTAGACATACCCATATCTACTCAAGTCATCAGTGAGAGTGAGAACATAACGATAGCCACCGCGAGCCTCAACACTCATTGGACCGCACACATCAGTATGTATGATTTCCAATAAGTTGGTTGCTCGCTCCATTGTTCCGGAGAACGGAGTCTTGGTCATCTTACCCATGAGGCATGGTTCGCACGTGTCAAATGATTCGTAATCAAGAGACTCCAAAAGTCCATCTGCATGGAGCTTCTTCATGCGTTTGACACCAATGTGACCAAGACGGCAGTGCCACAAGTATGTGGGACTATCATTATCAACCTTACATCTTTTGGTATTCACACTATGAATATGTGTAACACTACGTTCGAGATTCATTAAGAATAAACCATTAACCAGCGGGGCATGACCATGAAACATATCTCTCATATAAATAGAACAACCATTATTCTCGGATTTAAATGAGTAGCCATCTCGAATTAAACGAGATCCTGATACAATGTTCATGCTCAAAGCTGGCACTAAATAACAATTATTGAGGTTTAAAACTAATCCCGTAGGTAAATGTAGAGGTAGCGTGCCGACGGCGATCACATCGACCTTGGAACCATTCCCGACGCGCATCGTCACCTCGTCCTTTGCCAGTCTCCGTTTATTCCGCAGCTCCTGCTTTGAGTTACAAATATGAGCAACCGCACCGGTATCAAATACCCAGGAGCTACTACGAGTGCTGGTAAGGTACACATCAATAACATGTATATCACATATACCTTTGGTGTTGCCGGCCTTCTTGTCCGCTAAGTACTTGGGGCAGTTCCGCTTCCAGTGACCACTTCCCTTGCAATAAAAGCACTCAGTCTCAGGCTTGGGTCCATTCTTTGGCTTCTTCCCGGCAACTGGCTTACCGGGCGCGGCAACTCCCTTGCCGTCCTTCTTGAAGTTCTTCTTACCCTTGCCTTTCTTGAACTTAGTGGTTTTATTCACCATCAACACTTGATGTTCCTTTTTGATCTCCACCTCCGCTGATTTCAGCATTGAATATACCTCAGGAATGGTCTTTTCCATCCCCTGCATATTGAAGTTCATCACAAAGCTCTTGTAGCTCGGTGGAAGCGACTGAAGGATTCTGTCAATGACCGCGTCATCCGGGAGATTAACTCCCAGCTGAGTCAAGCGGTTGTGTAACCCAGACATTTTGAGTATGTGCTCACTGACAGAACTATTTTCCTCCATCTTACAACTGAAGAACTTGTCGGAGACTTCATATCTCTCGACCCGGGCATGAGCTTGGAAAACCATTTTCAGCTCTTCGAACATCTCATATGCTCCGTGTTGCTCAAAACGCTTTTGGAGCCCCGGTTCTAAGCTGTAAAGCATGCCGCACTGAACGAGGGAGTAATCATCAGCACGCTGCTGCCAAGCGTTCATAACGTCTTGGTTCTCTGGGATGGGTGCGTCACCTAGCGGTGCTTCTAGGACATAATCTTTCTTGGCAGCTATGAGGATGATCCTCAGGTTCCGGACCCAGTCCGTATAGTTGCTGCCATCATCTTTCAGCTTGGTTTTCTCTAGGAACGCGTTGAAGTTGAGGGCAACATTAGCGTGGGCCATTTGATCTACAAGACATATTGTAAAGATTTTAGACTAAGTTCATGATAATTAAGTTCATCTAATCAAATTATTCAATGAACTCCCACTCAGATAGACATCCCTCTAGTCATCTAAGTGAAACATGATCCAAGTCAACTAGGCCGTGTCCGATCATCACGTGAGACGGACTAGTCAACATCGGTGAACATCTTCATGTTGATCGTATCTTCTATACGACTCATGCTCGACCTTTCGGTCTTCCGTGTTCCGAGGCCATGTCTGTACATGCTAGGCTCGTCAAGTCAACCTAAGTGTATTGCGTGTGTAAATCTGGCTTACACCCGTTGTATTCGAACGTTAGAATCTATCACACCCGATCATCACGTGGTGCTTCGAAACAACGAACCTTCGCAACGGTGCACAGTTAGGGGGAACACTTTCTTGAAATTATTGCGAGGGATCATCTTATTTAAGCTACCATCGTTCTAAGCAAATAAGATGTAAAACATGATAAACATCACATGCAATCAAATAGTGACATGATATGGCCAGTATCATATTGCTCCTTTGATCTCCATCTTCGGGGCGCCATGATCATCTTCGTCACCGGCATGACACCATGATCTCCATCATCGTGTCTTCATGAAGTTGTCACGCCAACGATTACTTCTACTTCTATGGCTAACGTGTTTAGCAATAAAGTAAAGTAATTTACATGGCGTTATTCAATGACACGCAGGTCATACAAAAAATAAAGACAACTCCTATGGCTCCTGCCGGTTGTCATACTCATCGACATGCAAGTCGTGATTCCTATTACAAGAACATGATCAATCTCATACATCACATATATTTCATTCATCACATCCTTTTGGCCATATCACATCACAAGGCATATGCTGCAAAAACAAGTTAGACGTCCTCTAATTGTTGTTGCATGTTTTTACGTGGCTTCTATAGGTTTCTAGCAAGAACGTTTCTTACCTACGTAAAACCACAACGTGATATGCCAACTTCTATTTACCCTTCATAAGGACCCTTTTCATCGAATCCGATTCGACTAAAGTGGGAGAGACAGACACCCGCTAGCCACCTTATGCAACTAGTGCATGTCAGTCGGTGGAACCTGTCTCACGTAAGCGTACGTGTAAGGTCGGTCCGGGCCGCTTCATCCCACGATGCCGCCGAAACAAGATAAGACTAGTAGTGGCAAGAAAATTGACAACATCTACGCCCACAACAAGTTTGTGTTCTACTCGTGCATAGAAACTACGCATAGACCTAGCTCATGATGCCACTGTTGGGGATCGTAGCAGAAATTTAAAATTTTCTACGTATCACCAAGATCAATCTATGGAGTCATCTAGCAACGAGAGAGAGGGGAGTGCATCTACATACCCTTGTAGATCGCGCGCGGAAGCGTTCAAGAGAACGGGGTTGATGGAGTCGTACTCGTCGTGATCCAAATCACCGATGATCCTAGCGCCGAACGGACGGCACCTCCGCGTTCAACACACGTACGGAGCGGGGACGTCTCCTCCTTCTTGATCCAGCAAGGGGGGAGGAGAAGTTGATGGAGATCCAGCAGCACGACGGCGTGGTGGTGGAAGTAGCGGGATCCCGGCAGGGCTTCGCCAAGCGCAAGCGGGGAGGAAGAGGTGTCACGGGAGGGAGGGAGGCGCCAGGGCTTGGGGTGCTGCTCCCATGCGCCTCCCCACTATATATAGGGGTGGAGGGGGCTGGTTTCTTGCCCTCCAAGTCCATTGGGGCGTTGGCAAAGGTGGGGGAAAGAAATCCCATCATTTCCCTTCCCCACCGATTGTTATCCCCCTTTTTTAGGGATCTTGATCTTATCCCTTCGGGATATGATCTTATTCCTTCTAAGGTGGGATCTTGGTGCGCCTTGACCAGGGGTGTGGGGCCTTGCCCCCACTACCCACGTTCATGTGGGTCCCCCCATGCAGGTGGGCCCCACTTCGGAACCTTCTAGAACCTTCCCGGTACAATACCGAAAAATCCCGAACATTTTCCGGTGGCCAAAATAGGACTTCCATATATAAATCTTTACCTCCGGACCATTCCGGAACTCCTCGTGACGTCCGGGATCTCATCCGGGACTCCGAACAACTTTCGGTTAACCGCATACTAATATCTCTACAACTCTAGCGTCACCGAACCTTAAGTGTGTAGACCCTACGGGTTCGGGAGACATGCAGACATGACCGAGACGACTCTCCGGTCAATAACCAACAGCGGGATCTGGATACCCATGTTGGCTCCCACATGTTCCACGATGATCTCATCGGATGAACCACGATGTCGAGGATTCAATCAATCCCGTATACAATTCCCTTTGTCAATCGGTACGTTACTTGCCCGAGATTCGATCGTCGGTATCCCAATACCTTGTTCAATCTCGTTACCGGCAAGTCACTTTACTCGTACCGTAATGCATGATCCCGTGACCAAACACTTGGTCACATTGAGCTCATTATGATGATGCATTACCGAGTGGGCCCAGAGATACCTCTCCGTCATACGGAGTGACAAATCCCAGTCTCGATTCGTGCCAACCCAACAGACACTTTCGGAGATACCCGTAGTGCACCTTTATAGCCACCCAGTTACGTTGTGACGTTTGGCACACCCAAAGCACTCCTATGGTATCCGGGAGTTGCACAATCTCATGGTCTAAGGAAATGATACTTGACATTTGGAAAAGCTCTAGCAAACGAACTACACGATCTTGTGCTATGCTTAGGATTGGGTCTTGTCCATCACATCATTCTCCTAATGATGTGATCCCGTTATCAATGACATCCAATGTCCATAGTCAGGAAACCATGACTATCTATTGATCAACGAGCTAGTCAACTAGAGGCTCACTAGGGACATGTTGTGGTCTATGTATTCACACATGTATTACGATTTCCGGATAACACAATTATAGCATGAACAATAGACAATTATCATGAACAAGGAAATATAATGATAACCATTTTATTATTGCCTCTAGGGCATATTTCCAACAGCTCAACCATCCCCGAACACACATACTTTCACTGCTTCCTTTTTTCTCCCTTTTCATGTTTCTTTTTCATAGGCCTTCCTTGACGGCCTGACCCCGGTCCTTTCGAAGGATAAATACACCAAGACGGCAAGAAGCATGGACGTACTGGGGAATTTTTAGGTGGTCTCTTTAACAATCACTCTACCCGTTTTCAGGGCCCACAGGCAGCTCTCCCTTGGTTGTGACATGTTAAAATAGCATGTTGCTTGCTACACTACTTGTATAAATGCACTTTAACGCATTATTCAAATTATAATGGAAACAGTTTGCAGCCCAAATTCTGCGGCTCTAGCTTACTACCCTTTCTTCTTTTCTTTTTTCGATAACTTTATCAAGTAGCACCCGTACACCTTGGTACGTTCCAATTCGCCAGGGGCTTCATAGTGCCCCGCAATACGGCAACAAAGTCCGAACACTTTTTACAGTACAGTTCGGCACCCCGAATTTAGCACTATATGCATTGGCTCTGAATCATGTCTTTGGTCAATAGTTGGGTTGCCAGGCTCCTGTGCTTGCTACCTTACGCTCCGCTATATCGGCTAGGGTAGTAAAGGGATAACTACTGCGATTGTGCCCTGGTTTACCCAGATGAGCACCTCAGTAGAGAAAGCCGAAAACTGACTGTCATGATGTGGCGAGATCCGGTCAGCTCTTCGGAGGTTTCAAATCGTTAGAGATTTTTTCTGCATTACGTGAGGGATCGTACTTACCCGATCAGGTGCTTATAGCATCCTAGTTCGGATACTAGGGGCTGCGCCTACATTTTTATTGTCAAACTCCTATGGCTAAGTGAGGGTGCTAAAGCCGCATAGTCTGATTGCCTGGTTCGTTGCGCTAAACACCTCCTTCAAGGACCGCACAATTGGATCAAGAGTGTTTAGATTACATCCTGAACACCCCCGTACTACCTACGTGGGGGCAGAAGCCGACGACTGGCCAACTCTCAGATTTTACAAAACACGGCCGCACAGGAGGTAAATTTTTTTAAAACATAACAAACATTACATTACATAACGATTTTGTTTCATCATACAAGGCAGAGACAACATGAATGTATTCATTCAAAGATAACGTCTTATGCGCATTGCGTCGCCACAATGCGAGACCCCTCCAGGACGTCTTCAAAATACCGCTCGGGCATGCGGTGCTCCTTGCCCTCAGGCGGCCCCTCGGTCACAAGCTTGGCGGCGTCCATCTTTGCCCACCACACCTTGACGCGGGCGAAGGCCATGCGCGCATCCTCGATGCAGACCGACCGCTTGACGACGTCCAGCCGAGGGCAGGCATCTACTAGCCGCTTCACGAGACCGAAGTAGCTGCTGGGTATAGCTTCGGCAGGCCACAACCAGATTATTAAATCCTTCATGGCCAGTTCGGCCACCCTATGCAGCTCGACCAGCTGCTTTAGCTGATCGGTGAAGGGCACTGGATGTTCTGGCGCAAGGTATTGCGACCAGAACAGCTTCTTTGTTGAGCTCCCTTCTTCGGCTTGAAAGAACTCCGCAGCGTCAGAGACACTGCGCGGCAGATCCGCAAACACCCCTGGAGAACTCCGAATCCGGGTTAGTAAGAAATACTTCTTCTTCACATACTTGCTTTGCATGCTAAACGCCTTACCCACTGCGATTTTCTTGGCCTCCTGGATCTCCTGGAGGGCGCCGTGGGCTTCAACCCGGGCCTCTTCCGCGCTTTGGCGAGCCTTGGCGAGTTCGGTCTCTCGAGCTGAAACATCGCACTCCAAGGTCTCGCATTTTTTCACAGCATCCTGGAGCTCTTGCTGGACCTCATTAAGCCTGGCCTTGAGCTTCTTACGGGCGGCTTGTTCCTTGGCAGCTTTCTCCTCGGCTTCGGCCAGGGCCTTTTTAAGGACCTCGACCTCGGTCGCCGCTCCTGCACATATCATAGCATTACGGTCAATACACATCATTTATTCTTTCCGAATATACAGCAAGTCACTACATACCTTGCTTGTCTTCTAGCTGCTTCCTCGCTTGGCCGAGCTCCTCCTCGACCCGCTCCAGTCTCTGCTTTAGTCCGGAGACTTCGGCAGTGTGTGAGGTCACGGCCAGTAACGATGCCTGTTTATTCATATAAGACATATTTAGTTAGTTTCCTACATAAACAAATTGATCCTCTGTCCAGCCTTTCTTTCCGAATACCAGACAGTGTCTTAGGGGCTACTGTCTATAATGAGACTTTTTCTTATGTGTTGCTTACCTCAAAACCTGTCAGCAAGCTGCTGCAGGCTTCGGTTAGTCCGCTTTTGACGGACTGAACCCTCTCAATCACCGTACCCATAAGGATACGGTGTTCATCCACAATGGAAGCGCCTCGTAGCGCTTCCAGCAGATTATCCGGTGCCTCTGGTTGGACAGAGGTCACCGGCGGGATAGGCACACCTCCTTCTCTCGAAGGAGGCTGCTCGCCGGACTCCGGAGCTGTATAGGTCTCCGGAACCGTATCCGGCTGGGGGCCGAACTGAACACGGCCCCCATCGCCGGTCTCCATAGGGATCTGCTCCCCCATATGTCCGGCGACTGAGGTTTCGCCCTCCGGCGCCTCCCGGACAGTTTCCTGGGCTTCCCCCTGGCCGGGGAAGGTCCTTTGGGATAGCACCTCGGCGTCGCGCTTGGCCTGGGGAGATTGAGCGGCCGGCAGTGACTCGCTGGCCATCGCCTTCGAATCCAGCGAACCTCCTAATGAGGATCGCAGGGAGCTGCCATGGGCCGGACTGCCACAGCATAATTTAAACATATTAATACCATAAAACAAAGAGGCCAGACATATGGACGTATGTGGGTCTTTAGTACTCATGATGCGGCGAGGGGCTTGTTTCTGGGGCGTCGCTCCGGGCTGCTGTCGACATCCCACGCGGTGTTATCCGCAAGGGGGGCCTTTCCCCTCTTGGGCGCCTCCACCTCCAGATTTGTGGAGGCCGCCCTCTTCTTCCTCCCCCATCAGGGGAGAGTTCCTTTCTTCCTCCTCGTCGTCATCGTCTTCGGCGGCGGAGGAGTGAGTCTTGTCTTCGGACGACACGTAAAAAGCTCCCCTACGGCGGGGGCCACTCCGGACCCCCTTGGCCTTCTTATTGGCCTTCTTCTCCGGCGCCTGATAGAGCGCAGGGACCAGCATCTTCGCCAGGAGCGGGATGACTGGTTCTTCATGCAGCGGAGCCGAACATTGAATCTGCTCCGCTTTCTCTGTCCATACCTCAGAAAATAGTAAAATTTAGATATCCTCCTTGAACAAGCAAGTAGAGGATGCACCTTGAGACCGGAAAGACTTACCGCACTGGCAGGGTGGGCAAGATCGTGCCCGCGGTCCGAGTCTATGGCCGGCGGCATCTCGTTGCCCTTAAAGAGCAACTTCCAGGCATCTTCGTGAGTGGTTCCGAAGAGCCTTTCCAAGGTTTGATGCTTCTCCGGATCGAATTCCCACAAAGGGCAGATTCAGCTTTGGCATGGGAGGATCCGGTGAACTAGCATCACCTGGATCACGTCAACGAGCTTGATGTTTTTATCCACCATGCCTTGGATGCGCGTCTGCAGCGCTATCAGTTCGTCCGACGAAGACCAGTTTGGGCCCTTCTCTATCCAGGAGGTGAGCCGCATTGGAGCTCCGGACTTGAATTCGGGAGCCGCGGCCCAGGTGGCGTCGCGGGGCTCTGTGATGTAGAACCACAGTTTCTGCCACTCCTTGACGGTCTCCACAAAAGTACCCTTGGGCCATGTGACATTGGGCAGCTTGCTCACCATGGCGCCTCCGCACTCTGCGTGCTGGCCATCCACCACCTTCAGCTTCACGTTGAAGATCTTGAGCCACAATCCGAAGTGGGGTTGGATGCGAAGGAAGGCCTCGCACACGACAATGAATGCCGAGATGTTGAGGAAAGAGTTCAGAGCTAGATCATGGAAATCTAGCCCGTAATAGAACATAAGCCCGCGGATGAAAGGGTGGAGAGGAAACCCTAACCCGTGGACGAAGTGAGGGATGAATACCACCCTCTCGTTGGGCTTCGGGGTGGGGACGATTTGCCCCTTGGCTGGAAGCCGGTGGGTGATTTGTTTCGCCAGATACCCGGCCTCCCGAAGCTTGGTGATGTCCTTCTCCTTAATGGAGGAGGCCATGCACTTGCCTTGACCTTCAGATCCGGACATGGTTGAGTGCTTCCTTGAAGTGGAAAAGATGAGAACTTGGGCGCTGGAGCTCGAGAATGGGAAGGCAGAGAAAGAGAGAAGGCATGGGTGAAGAAAGGGAATCCTTATCTCCTTATAAAGGCAGTGAATATCAAGCGCCTTCTCACTCGCCTTAAAATTCGCATGTTCCCAAGCACAGTGTAAACGACACGATTGGATTACCCACGCCCGTATTGATGAGAATCCCGCAATGAGGGGACATGATCTCTGCTTCGACAAGATGTGCCAATGAAAACCGCGTCTCGAAACACGGAACGGCAGACGAAAACGGTTCGAAATAATGACCGGGTAGACGTGATGTCACATTACAAAAAGTTGTCAGTGGATTAGACTCGTGAAATATTATACTCTCTGCGGTTGTGTGTGGTACTTGTGTTGCAGATCCGGACACGTTCGTCCGAAGACTATCTTGGAATATTCGGAAAGGGGAACCCGCCTTGCAATGCCAAAGAGAATCTGCGCGCTGGACACCTCGTCATTGAAGTCAGGTTCAGGGGCTACTGAGGGAGTCCTGGACTAAGGGGTCCTCGGGCGTCCGGCATGTTAGCCATGGGCCGGACTGATGGGCTGTAAAGATACGAAGACCGAAGACTCTACCCGTGTCCGGGTGGGACTCTCTTGGCGTGGAAGGCAAGCTTGGCGACCAAATATGCAGATTCCCTTCTCTGCAACCGACTTTATGTAACCCTAGATCCCTCCGGTGTCTATATAAACCGGAGGGCTTAGTCCGTAGAGGCGAACAATCATAATCGTAGTCATACAGGCTAGACTTCTAGGGTTCTAGACATTACGATCTCGTGGTAGATCAACTCTTGTAATACTCAAATTCATCAAGATCAATCAAGCAGGAAGTAGGGTATTACCTCCATAGAGAGGGCCCGAACCTGGGTAAACATTGTGTCCCCCGTCTCCTGTTACCATTGACCTTAGACGCACAGTTCGGGACCCCCTACCCGAGATCCGCCGGTTTTGACACCGACAGTGCTCGCCCTCGCGGCGCTCCTCGGGCAGTCTTCGCTGGCGCCATTGCTCGAGGTAGGCGCGCTTCTGCGCCTATGTCGCCCGCATCCACACCGGTGGCGCGCTGACCCACTCGCGCACTACCCCGGTCCAGGAGTAGCTCTCGATGGGGGTCGGCTCCGGCTCAGCCTTGGCTGGGGACAGCGGGGCCAGCGGCGGCATGACGTAGTCGTCGGCCGCGGACAACGCCATGGCCTCCGCCATGCGCGCCTTGTACGCCGCCTCCTCCTCCTTGCTCTCCCGGAGGACAGCCGCCAGGGCCGCATGGTAGGCGGCCTCCGCCGCCTGGTCCTCATCGCGAACGACGAGGGCCGACGGCGGGGAGCCATGCAAGACGTCGTGGACGTCACGCCGCCTGGCCTCCTCGTGCTCGAAGGCGAACCAACGGGCCCAATAGGGCGAGTCGACGTCGTAGGCGGAGAAGCGGCGCTGCTCCGGCGTCAGCAGCGCCCGCCGGTGCCGCACATCCTCCGCGTGCACCCTCGCTGACCGCAGCGCTGCCGGCACTGGGATCCTCTCCGGATCCAAGTGCCAGTCGTGTGGCAGGGTGACGTCGGGTAGGGGAGAGGGACGCGGTTCTCCTAGTTCCACTTCGCCTGGTGCACTGGGACGCTCACGCGCTGCCTCGGCCGACGGGAAGACGCTGGCGGGGGCGGAGGCGGGGGTGGGGGGAGGGGTGTCGAGGTCCTTGCCCTTGCCTTTGCCGAAGAAGAAACCCATCCTTGTGGGGAGACGGCGGGGGAGAGGGGTGGCTAGGGTTGCCGCCGACGGGGGAGCAGAGGCTGGCGAGATGGGGACGGGGGGCTTCTGGAGCGGATGAGGACACCCCCCCCCCCCTGCACGCTTGGATTAAAGAAGGCCGACCGCCGTCGTTGACGTGTGGGCCCGAGATGGGCGGTCGTCATAAATTAAGCTAACCGCGGTAGGTGGACGGTCGCCAGGTGGGGAAGCGGCGGACATCAAGAAGGCGCGTGAGGCGTCCGCGCCGACGCATTTCCGCCGCAAATGGGTCGGCGCGGACGCGTTTTGCAAATGGGTTGGCGCGTTGGGTCTCCACTTTTATTCGCGCCGACTCAAACGAACGGCAGCGGACGAAATGGGTACCTACGTTGGAGTTGCTTTTATGGATAAAATGCACGTGTTCTTGAGTGTGGTACAGTTAATACTGAATGACATATACTTGTATTTTCTACTCCGTATTTTTGTTCTGCAGCTTAGAAATGCGGTACTCATTCTGGTGGGTTGCTTGAAGAACCCAGTGATTCAAGTTGGGGCCGTGACCATATGGTTAGTGCACCTGTCAATAGTGTCTGTTTTTGCTTCTCAAAGTTGAAATGGACATAGATAATCTCTGCCGATGCTTGCTCAAAATTTGCTGCAACGGCATGAACTACAACATCTGGACACCGACGGTAGCTTTCGGTTTCAACGCCGCAGTGAGGTACGCATCTCCTCTCATGATTTTCTGTGCTCTGTCGCACATCAGAAGGAAAAATGATGTTGTGCTCGGTTTGACGGTTTCAACAGCACGAACTTCAGTTTAAAAAAAAACAGCACGAACTTGGCGCCAGACACCCGAAAGCGGCCAAGTTCTCGGTCGTCGCGGCCGTGACCACGTCGGCCGCCATCGGGCTCATCTTCACGCTCGTCGCCCTCGTGGCGAGGAAGCAGCTGCCGAGGCTTTTCAGCGACGACGACCTGCTCGTCAAGGAGACCGCGAGACCGGGCTATCTCCTGGCTGCCACCATACTCAACAGCATCCAGCCGGCGTTGTCAGGTAAATACATGCATACATCATCCTCAAATGCTTCGCGTGTTTTGTTAAGTACGTAAATCTGTTCAGAGCAAATCAGTGATATAACTTGTGTTTACCGTTGGTGGTTTCAGGAGTTGCCAACTCGCCATAGGGGCTGGGTGGCCATCCTAGCTTGGTGCCTTGGTGAATGTCGGCTGGTACTATCTCGTTGGCCTGCCCCTTGCAGCGGTTTTCGGCATCAAGCTCAAGCTTGACGTGCAGGGGAATATGGGTGGGGATGCTGATCGGCACGATTCTGCATACCGTCATCCTATCTGTGATTCTCTTCAGAACCAAATGGAAGAAAGAGGTAATGTATACTCCCTCTTTTGGGACGGAGGGAGTATAAATTAAGACACATTTGACACGCTGCTTGCAATGATTGGAAAGTATGATTTTTTTAATTTGATTAATATCAAGCTTTTGGGTTTCTGATGAAGAGTTTTGCCGTGATGCAGGCTATGATCGCAGTAGAGCGGGTACGGAGCATGGGAGGAGACATGGAGCTGCCGGCCATGCAAGAAACAAGATGAACTGTGGGGAACGGCTCGTTGTCAGGACAGGAGGGCACCAAGAATAAATAAATACTACTTCCTCCGTTCCTAAATATAAGCCTTTCTAGATATTTTATGTAAACTATCACATACGAATGTATATAGACATATCATATTTTAAAATGTAGATTTACTCATTTTGCTTCGTATGTAGCCACTTATTAAAATATTAAAAAAAACAGATATTTAGAAACGGAGGGAGTAGTATGCGTGTACTACATAAAGAGAGACACCCTAAGATGGAAGAAAATCCTATACGACCGGGTCATTCTTCCCCCTAAGATGAAGAAGGCTACATCGCCATCCATGATTACACCACGCACTTGACCTTCTTGAACCTTGCCTGCCCCATGAACGACGCCAGAGGCAGCTCAAGCGGGCAGGTGGCCTCCACCCACCAACCTGTGCGTGCGGTGCGGCAGCTACCTGGCCTCGCCGGCAAGCTTCAGCTCCAGCTGGAACCCGCCACCTGCCACACTCTCCTTCACGAGCGCTGCCACCCCGGCACTCCCCAGCGGCGCGCGCGCCCTCGCCCGCCGCCACGACATTGTAGACCTCGGTCTTTCCCGGCCGGATACTCCGGCGCGAACTCCCCTGGATCCGGATGCTGGCGAAGTGCTCGCTGGCGAAGAGCTCAGCGTCGAGCAGAGCGTCAGCCCCGAGCACGATATGCATGGCCCAGTTGCGGTTGTGCATGGAGTCAACGAGGAACACATCGTAAGCGAACCTGGTGCCGTTGGGCCCGGCGAGGGCGAGGAAGGCGTCTTCGACGGCTACATGGACGGGGCAAACAACCGCGAAGGCCGTGACGAGGACGGGAGCTCCTATTTGGCGCATTCAGCGTCAGGAAAGCTTCCTATTTACTACCTCCGTCCTGGTTTATGGTCTCCTTAGTATTTAGTGTCAAATTTTGATCATAAATTTAACTTAGAAAATAATAATGCATATCACCAAAAATTATATTGTTGGATTCGTATTTAAACATAGTATTCAATGGTATTATTTTTATTACAAGCATTAACATTTTACTAGTTAAATTTAAGATCAAATTTTGGCACAAAATGTGATGGGACCAATAAACCAGGACGGAGGTAGTACATGGCTCACTGTTGACTTTTGACGAAAAAGAAAAAATATCGTGAATTCAAAAATGTTAACAGATTTTGAAAAAAAAAATTCACAAATTTGAAAAAAAATTATCGGTTTAAAAAAGTTCATAGAATTTGGAAAAAGAACATCGGTTTGAAAGAAAGTTCATCAATCTGAAAAATGTCCATCGAATTTGAAAAAATTTCATGGAATTTCAAAAAAAACTTTCATCAAATTTTAAAAAAGTTCATCAATTTGAAGAAGTTCATCAAATTTGAGAAAAAAGTTCATCGATTTGAAGAAAAAATACGAATTTGAATAAAGTTCATCGACAAAAGAAAAAAAGAAGGAGAAAAGGAAAGAAGAAAGGAGGAAGAAGAAAAGAAAGAAAAGATCTAACTAAACGCAGCTGGTGGTTTGGTTGTGTGATTACTGTCACTGGCGTCGAGGCTAGAGGTCTCGAGATTGAATCACTAAGCGAGCATTTTTGCGGATTAAAAACACGAAGAAAAGCTAGATGGGCTGTCCCGCGGGACGCTTCAGGCGCTCGTTTGGAAAATACACTTCTGTAACAGGCGCCTGAAGCGCAAAATAGGAATCGCCGACAAAGATGACCAAGAAGGCGGCCACGAGGACGATCGGAATAAGCAGCCAGGAAAGGAATTTGCGCCAGAACTCGATTTCATCGCGAAAAGATCTCACCGTGCTGTACACAAAATGAAAAATTGAGCATTACCGGCAGATCCTTAGACGTTCGTGTGTAAATCAAGAATTGTGCAATTATTGATGTATAACAGAGGAAAAGAGCTATACATAGGGTTGCATGCATGCGCTGCCCCTTCCCTCTCTTCTCTCTTCTACACAAATGCACCCATTTATTTCATCTTTGCTAACTTAAATTGGTCATATCTTTTGAACCAACATTCACATTTCAGCGAACCAATTTGTGGTTGGATTGTTACGAGGATAGTGGTATCCCAGGCACACCAGGGTTCAAGTCCTGGTGCTCGCATTTATTCTGGATTTATTCTCAGGATTTCCGGTGATGCACGTCAGTGGGGGGAGACATTTCCGTCAAATACGAGGCGCCTACGGTGTCTTCGTAAAATCTTAAAATGATATGTCAGCTCACTCTCTCAGAGGTGCTCATAGGGGTAGGGTGTGCGTGTGTGCATTCATATGGGTGAGTGTGTGCGGGTATATATAAGCGCTTGCATCTATACCGTGTTTAAAAAAACATTCACATTTCAAAACATTTTATATATTTGAACTAATGTCGCAAAGAACTCATCTACACACCCGATCCCAGGCGAGCAACGACTGTTGCTATGAAGCCTTTTTGTTTGAGGATGAGGCTACCTGGCGGCATCCCTACATCCGCACCGGGAACGGATCCTCTAACATCATGAAGGGATGTCACGAAGCTACAGTGCAATCCCAGTGCAAAACGAAGAAGGGATGTCACGTGCACTGTAGCAAAGATACTGTGCGCAATTACGGTTCATAGAAAATAAAATCCGAAATTAATTTTATTGCACCATAATTTTGTTTGTATGTAATTTTTGTAAATGTATACAATAGATTTGTAATTTGCAAATTAATTCAAGTCATTTTAGGCTTAATTATATGGATGTGAAGAAGGGATGTTAGGGTACTGTAGCTTCTCTAACATCCCTTCATGATGTTAGAGCATCTCGTTCCATCCGCACCTCGCCGGGGGTGCTGCCCCTTCTCTTCTCCATCAAGATGGTAGTACATAGCTGCTGCCAATGGAGCGAACAACTACTACTTCCCTTCGTCAGTGCCCTTTTGGTCCCCTTGACGTTAGAGCGAACAGATAGACCAAACAAACAAGGCAATGACCTCTGGCCTAATGGCAGAGGTGTGCACACACACGCACAAAACACACACACATACACACTCACAAACTATGCATATTAATAATCACATTATTAGTGAAAAAGTGTTACATCCAAAAGCATGTCAAGTATATGAAATCGTTGAATATCTAAACAAAATAAGAGACCTACAAATTTACACTATAGAGCAATTTACTTAGAATGCAAGTCTCTCGGGTTTTTTGGAAGTTGTACTAAAGGGTGTCTTAGCTAGAGTGATATTATTTCAGTGCCAAGTACATACCATATACACATCATCAACATATTATTGAACCCATCGTAACACATTTGCCAAAAAAAATGAACAAAGAAGAGTCTCAATTATTAGGTAGCAAGCTCCTCATAAACATCTCGTGTACTCCAGAATTTTTTTCCTATTTGCATATATCTAATCATAAAGATAATATGAAGGCATATATGTATACCACACGCTTCAAGGTATTTATGAAGATAGTTGACGGCACACACATCCATATATGTTACATTAATACAAGATTCGGAAATAATCCAACGCGCATGAATTTTTCTTATTTCTTATTTAATCACATTTAAGTCGAATCAATTTAAATATGTTATAAAGCATATTTTGTTGAGAAATGTATTTTTTATTACAAAATATTGTTAAAATTTACCATAATAATTAGATATGACAATAAGTGAGAAAATGAATTATAAACAACTATTAAAGTTTAGTATAAATAGTGATGTTTATTTGACCTAAGGCCCAATATCTGTGGGGCCGACCCTGCGTGCTATAAAGACTCGACGGATTCAGCTAGTTACATCCATCATTAATTTTGAAAATGATCAGAACAAAGCCAAGGAGCTAATGGAAATGAGAAATGCACTCAAGTACACTGTCTTGAGTATGGTTGTCCTCTGTTAATATGATGCTATAGCACGGTGGTTACTGAATGAGTGCCCTGAGTTGTTACGTGTTCCAAAGACACAAGCTTCTCCACTGTATCATGCAATCCCGAGACATAACGAAACTATTGCACGGACAATGCACCAGCTAAGTGTTGGGCTCCTCTACTACTCTAGGTCAAATGGACAAAATGCACTGCACGTAGCTGTCCTCCGCAGCAATGGTATACCTCATTCAAACCCACATATTACCCCATGTGATTATTGCTTACAGTGTTGATACATTTGTATTGTTTCTGAGTTTCTTTCATGTGGGGGTGAGAATATATATCCAATTGCGACTCATACTATGTTTAATACCATGGCCACTGTATAGTCGGAAATATAGCAGGTTATTTATCGACCTTGAGATTCTCAACGATATTGTATATGGCAAGTACATGAATCTGTATCAGTTATTTACAGTCAAGTATATGCCTCGTTTATAGTTGTACTTTCTGTTGATGTGTTGCGTGCAAAGTGGCCTAAGTTGTTCATCTATGTGCCTCAATCTCCCGCCCATTCAGTCATGAACATCATGCTGGCACTAAAGTTTCTAATCATCATCGGCATCATCAATCTTGATGTGATTCTCTATTTATGCCCGAAGATATATTCAAGCTATTCTTTTAGGATCCGCCTCCACCATTGGCCCTTAAATTGGTCTACCCTTTGCTATCTGTTCATTAGCTGCTCCATATCTATGCGTGAAGTATAGCTGAGGCTGTTCTCTTAGAGTGACTCCTGCCCATTAGTCATGTCGTTTATTTACTTTACTTCTAGTTATGTCATCATCACCAAGGTCTGTAAGCAAGACTATGTACTCTAAAGCTATCTGGGGCTCGCTCATTAGCAAACTCTTTTTTTATATTTATTTATAATTATGTCATTACCAATGTTTTATGTATTGGCTATGCATTGCAAGTCAAAGTTTATTCTAATTTTTAATAACTTTCTGCGTCTGTTATGTATGTATTGATCTGCTTCTCTTATTTGCTAAACAACTTTCTGCTTGCTATATGTGCATATCTCACAAAGATTGTACTAGAATGGAACATAGACCTTGCATCACAAGGTGATGCAAAATGGATCTACGCCTCTTCACCATGCAATTGATGCCCATCTAACCATAAGAGCCAGGACACTCGTATGTGCAACAATTCTCAAAGCTAATCTAGATGCAGTGTATCAGCCCGACTAAAAAGGGGTGTTTCCGATACACCTGGCAACCATGGTGAAACAATCGATATGATTGACTAGAGGGAGGAGGTGGGGGTGAATAGGCAACTACGAATTTTTAGCTCTTTTAATCAAATTACGGTTAGCCACAAAACAAGTTGTCTAGATATGCCAGAAGCGAAGAAGCGAGGTGGAGGCGGACGTGCAAGCGAAGAGGCTCGAGATCGAGGCTACTCGCTTGCATGTTGAAGGAGGTGGAGATAATGAAGGTGGACTTGAGCATGGTGTCCCTGACGAAGAGGCCTTGGTTCGAGAAGATGCAGAGGGAGACGCTCAAGCTTGGTGATTGATCTATGATGGAAAGCGCCATCTTTTTTATATGCCGGCATGACCACAACCGAGACGGTGTGGTTCAACTCCCGCCCTTTTTTGTGTGTGTTGGCATGTGTGCCGGCCGCTAGCAAGTGCGTCGGCATGAACTGTCTAGTGTTTTTTGAAGGCTGGCATGTATGCCCGTCGCCAGCATAAACTCTGGGTGATGGCAATGACCGCTGGCATGATCTCTTGTCACGGACCTTTTTCTAAGTTCAAATTATTTTCTACGCGGATGAGAATTAGGTCGGCCGGTTAAGCGCATTGGTTGGACACAGGCGTATGACAAGCGCCCAGGCGACTTAAACGGATAAAAAGGGCTTGCATGAAGCGTGGGCCGCTGGAACGGGGGCCCATCTTTATTCGGCTCACCAGGGCGCCGCCCAAACCAACGAAGAGACCAGTCCACCAGCCCACCAGCGCGGGACATCGCGGCTACTCTGAACCCCCCAAACCAGACCATGGAGCAAGCCACCCCTCCCGCCGCCGCCGGCATCGACCTATCCCCGGCGGCGACCGACCTCGGCCGGGTGCACCTCCTGCCCTGCGGCATCAGGCACAACAGCGCCGCCGCCGTCTCCGACTACTTCAAGCCCAGGGACACTGGTCCGTTCGCTCGTTTCCCTCCTCTCTCCGTTCGTCTGTCCACCTTCTGTCTGTTTGGTTGACGAATTGGTGGGTGCGTGCGTGCGCGCAGGCGTGGAGGTGGACGGGGTGAAGGTGGAGGAGGCCTTCTTCCGCGGGAGGAACCTGCAGGGCGCCACCGTCGCGCTCCCCGATGACTACCGAGGTGAACTCCCGCGATCTGATGGTGCCATCTAAACCTGTTTCTGTTCGGTGGAAACGGTCACGATACTTAAATTTGGAAGCTGTGGCACAGATTTGAAAAACTGCACAAAGCAAACTTCTCTCTGTTGGAATTACGCCGTCCTTCTGTCCACATATGAGAAATATGCGCGCTACTGCTTGATGTTAAAGCTTTTCTCTGAGATCTGAATATTTAAAGATGAATTGTGGCCTGATCCTGTGTTAAATTAAAATGTACCAGAGTGTAGTTACTTAGATAGTCGTAATTCATTTCAACAGGGTAGTGCTTATAATGGAAACCTTCGCAAGGAACGTGAAATTTGGTTTAGCTTACCACAGAAATGGCCATTGAAATGTGACATGGTCTTTTACAATTTTATTATCTTGTATCCAACCGGCATGGAAACAAAGATCTTAGATGCCTTACTCCTGGCAGAATGTAAAACTGTCTAGGGATACTAGGTTTGCAAATATAACGATGTATATCTGGACTATAGTGATGGCATGATAGGATGTTGGTGACACTCTACTCTTCCATGTTTTCGGTATATGTCTGAGTTTGGCACCATCTTCCTGTATGTTGATCGAGTCTGGTGGTCTGAAACTTACCTGTAGGTTATGTATTGGAGAAGAAGAAGAACGAAGAAAAGGATGCTCAGGGCATGGATGAGGAGGCTAGCAATTTTGTATCCCGTGCAGAATTCCAGAACATAACTTACTGGAATCATGACACCATGCCATCAGCAGAGGATCCTCTCCCACGGTGCTTTCATTGGTTAGCCATTGCGAATGCAGTAAGTGTTTTTTCCTTTCTTTCCAGAATCTGTTTGATCCATTTCTAGCAGATGAGTTGTTAAGCCTCTGTACAGTTTGGTACATGACTGTTGACCATGTTAGTCAGGGTAAGGTACATAATAAAATATTTGGTTGATGACTGTCGAACATGTTAGTCAGGTAAGGTACATAAGACAAAATTTTGGTTAAGTCAATATGAGCTATTCCCATAGAATGAATTAACTTCTACTAATTGCTTGGTGAGTTTGATTATGTTAACCATTGTGAATGCAGTGAGTGCTATTTTTTTTCCAGAATTTGTTTAACCCATTTTTAAGATGACGAGCTGTTATGCTTCTGTACTGTTTAGCTTCCATCCCCCATATATTTGATAGACGACTATTGACCATGACTGTTTGGTGACTTGTACCCTTGCTTGGTGAGTTTGATTGTGTTAGTAATTCCACATTCTCTTCATTTCTGTTCAATGGACACTGCTGTGCAAACTAAACATTATTGTTCGTCTGATTGATTCTGTAGTGTGTTGTTCCTGGACCTACTTGTGCTAAGCTTACAGTTGACCAACATGATATCTCTTTGTTTGGTCGATATTCCTTTCATTTTGTTAGCCGGTTAGGTGTGGTAACATGTGGTATCTACTGAAAGAACTTCTGAAATTTTATCAGATTGTCCTAACTCGGGCTTCCTGTTCGTGCAGATGCACAAGCCAGTGACTGCTGAAGACATGGCTAACATGTCAGCCAGGCAGAATCAGAACAGTTGACCAAGATCTATTGCATAGTGAATCTGTTATTTAGTTCCAGCAAGAACCAATCTAACAAGCAATCTACTACTCCGATGAACTTGGAATGTTGGAATTGTAACGGTCGTTAGCTGCGAGCCTGTGAGGGCCAGGCACTCTTGTGTTAAGATTATCAGTCTGTGTTGCCAACCTATTGTTCTCTTCTTGAGGGGGCTCTTTCCTGTTCTACTGAGCAGTTCATTTGTCAGCCTATCAGATACCCCCTCCGTCCTATAATGTAAGATCTTTTTTGACACTAATGTAGTATCAAAAAACATCTTACATTATGAGACGAGGGAGTACATGTGATCTTGTGAATTTAAGTTCTCATGTCTTGATATGATGTGAATTTGTCTTATATGATGTGGACATATTAAATTGTCATAATATGACACAGAAAATTCTCATAATTATAAGTGCCAATGTGCTGCCGCTGCTCCCAACCTAAGAAAAGTGCCACATTTTAGTCATTTTTTTAAAGGATGCTTTGATAATGAAATCATTTCTAACACCAAGATAGATTGTGTCATATAAATTTGTTGCAAGACTTAAACATGACTTTTTGCCATTTTTCCAAGGTACTAAACGCTCTTATATTTATTTACAGAGGGAGTAGTAGATATGATCGTACTATCCTGGCAAAAAAATGATCTGTATTAGGTAGCACAAGCGTGGTAGCATAATACATGAGAGATGTCCTGGAAACTATTCAAAAATGAATATAAAGAAAAATAAACAACCTTGGCAAACAGCGACTCAGAACCGGTTATTTCTTGAAACAGCAAAACATCTGCAAAATTACATCACATTACAATGTTACAACAATACTGCGAGCAGAAGCCTCTTCCAGAACTCGATGAAAATCAAAGGATAACAAACCACTAAACCGTGTTCTAAGTTCTAACCCGCAGAGCCAAAAAAACAGAGATACAAATTTGGATGGTACAGCTCAATATGTAGTACAAACTTCTATCATAACTACAAGGCGATGGTAAGAAAAATAAAATCAACACTATTAGGGGGTGGCAGATTTTCTATTGCAAGCCATCAAAGAAACCAGGTCCAGCCTTTGATTTCAGTTCGTGGCCGGCATCTTGACCTATCGCAACCATGTCATCCAAAGAATATGTTCCACTTCTTGACGTCTCGTATACTGTAAGAAAAATCATGCACAAGCACAGAAATTATTTGCCTAATAAAATATGGCTAGTTCGTATCATATGTTCTTTAATTGAAAATAAAATGATACCTATAGAGCCATCTGGTGAAGCCAATAGCCCCCGGAATGAACAGTTCCCATCCTTGTCACGATAAGCATATGCCGCAATTGGAGTTCGGCAATTACCATCAAGAACAGACAAGAATTCTCTTTCACATGCAACAGCTAATCTGGTATCTTCATGATTCAAAGAGGACAGATACTCCATCTACACACAAAAAAATGGAAAGAGGGGGGGATCAGCATCTTTAACTAGATGGTGTAAACAAAAGAAAAACTCAGGCAATTGGCTGGTGTGTTCTGCGCACAACACAGAATGAAACTCAGGGCACCTACGCACAACACAGAATGAAACAACAGTATGCAATAGGAAATCAGAATGTTCTAACTCCATGCTCTCTTGAGTAATTTCGAAAACTAAAATATTCAATATGGTGTGGTAAAAAATCAACAACAAAAAAGGATTGGAGGCAAGCTAGGCAAAATGGCTAATAAAGATGTGAAATATGAAGAGTTGGTCGATAATGCAGAATTGGACACAACTGCATCTTGGTAAGAACATGATGTGGTACAATGGCCAATAAAGACCACAAAATAGACACTTGAACCTATCAATTTATCAGAGGCACATGCAAAATTGAAGAATTAAAACATAGTGGCATAACACAGCTGGTACCACATTTGGGTATGGCATTATGCATGCATGCAACATCTAAGATTTTTACTCTGCTAGCAGATTGAAACATTAGATGACCTACCATTTTATCATCATTGCTCCTGCAAGTTATTCCAATAGCGCCCTGAGCGACTGCTGGAAGCATTTCGTCTACTGATAATACAGATGTTGCAGTTTCTGGCATGCCTAACCGTTTTAGTCCAGCCAGTGCCAACAATGTAGCATGTACGTCTCCTTCTTTAAGTTTCCTTAACCGTGTCTGAACATTTCCTCTGAAGTTAACAACCTGAAAAGCATTCACTATTGTTAAGCCCTAAATTAACCGAGAAGAGTCACTAATAAAAATGGCTTGTAAAATAATAAAGCAGTACATATTACTAAAGTAGAAGACTGATTTATAGCGGGATTGGATGGGTTTTAAATATTATTTTTTTTGCAAGAATACTGCTTGGCACATAAGGAACATGAAACAACATCCCTTCAAAATAGCAATCTGTGATATATGTCCTTATACAAGTTTCAGGCAGTTTTATGTATGGAAAAGAAAAATATGAGTTTAACAGTGATGGGTTAGCAGAGATTATTTTTAGAATGAAAAACAACAAGGAACAAAACATAAGGAAAGATATGTATTGCACTAATGCAGTCATCACAAGTAGACTTACTTTTAGTGATGGATATTTATAGAGAATCTGAGATTGCCTCCGCAGGGAAGCACTTCCGATAACACTACCAGCAGGAAGCTCCCCAAGAGTTTTTGCAGTCAGGCATATGAATGCATCTCTCACATCTTCTCGTGGGAGGTTACAGGGCAATATCATGCCTTCTGGTAGATATGTTGGGACATCTTTCATCGAGTGGACCGCGATGTCAATGCTTCCCTGCAAGAGCGCATCGTCTATCTCCTTGGTGAATAAACCCTTGCCTCCTATATCCGCCAGGGGTTTGTCCAAGATCATGTCTCCTGTGGTCTTTATGATGATAATCTCAATGGCACCATCCTCGGCTAACTCCGTGTGTGCAGCTTTCAGTTCGTCACGGGTTTGACGGGCTTGTGCAAGAGCAAGAGGACTGTCCTACATAGTCAGCAATTTGAATTATAGACTTGCATGTGCAAGCAAGATACTTTGCTACAGAAGAAAGAAATAAAAACACATCGAACTGAACATCGAAAAAGACAGCTAGAATTCGACAGGACGCTTTTCTACTTGGAATTTTTCTCCCACCCTAAAAATGAAGGCAGAAGCTGATAGACCTTGAGATTGGTTAGGCCAGATCATTCGGTCTATCAGAAGCAACTCAAATTTCCACCAAGTCATGTTCTGAATTCACTAAGACAAAACAAGCAAGTGGCCAAACGCTACACCAATCTCTGTATACATCCACGTGAAAACCCACAGCTAGTTCACCGAACTAAAAATCTCTGAAACATCTCACGATTGATCCCTAATCGAGCTGCTAACATGTATAGGTGCAGTTTAGCTGACTGGAAAAGGTCCATTATTTAGCACGATTAAGGTCAACGGCGTGGTGCTACCGATGTTCCACGATTCCATCAAAGCCCAGCTAAAATGCAGATCCTGGTAAACGTCCTCAACAATTCGCGTCAGAATCAGGCAATATCTGGCACCTAGAAACGCAAACGGGTCAGTCAGAGCCGCATCTGGAAAACCGGAACTCCTAGGAAACAAGAAAAACAGGATCTTGCAGGCGCCTCCGGCACATTGCCGCCCCCAAATCCAACCGAGTTGACACCCAGAGACGCGATTCTTGTGCACTAAGCAACCGAGACTCTGTGACGAAAGGGTTCGAATTTGATCACCTCCCGCGCGTGCCAATCCGGATGAGGGAGACCTTGGGCTCCGCCTCGGCCTGGACGGCGACGGCGGCGCGCACCACCGCCCGGCGCGGGCGCGCGAGGCAGGTCGGCGAGCCGAGGAGGGTGTGGTTGGTGCATCTCAGCGTCGCCATCTCCGGCGGCTGGGAAGGGGGGTGAGAGAGGGTCGGGCGAGGCGGGCGGGAGATGCAGGGGGAGGGTCGAGGAAGGAGCAGAGCAGAATTCTGCGCTGTTATGGAGAGGGCGGAGGGATGGATGAGGGGGGCAGAGGATAATGTATTGTCCGGATAGTGCAGAGAGAACAGAGGGAGAGAGAAAGAAATCAGGTTTATTGGATCTTGTAGGTTTGCTGCGGTTTATTCAGCTCTTTTCCTAAACCAGCTTGAATGAATTTAATTTACTACTACTCCATCTCATAATGTAAAATGTGTTGCATTATGGGACGAAGGGAGTAGGTATGGGTCCACGTTATACTCAAATTATGTACTCCCTTCATTTTTATTTAGTCCGCGTATTGGCTTTATTCAAAGTCAAGCTTTGCAAATTTTGACAAAGTTTATAAACAAAAATATTAACATATACAAGAACAAATCAATACCATTTCACTTCATACACATTTATTATAGTAAATGTTTATAATGTTTTCTGTAAACTTGGTCAAATTTTATGAAGTTTGATTTTAGTTATATCTAATATGCGGAGTAAATAAAAACGAAGGGAGTAAGATACCAAGGGCTTGTTTATTTTTTGGGATCTTTTAGATATACAGAAGATGAGTTTAGCATGACGGAAGATTTATCTTTCGGCATGTATTAAGAGATTTAATGTTTTTTACAATGACTAAGTATTGAAGAGTACTCCTTCGCTCGTACGCAAGGGCAACCCGTTGCGTGGGTTTTCTGTGTCGGCGGTCTGCCTCATCTCTTGTAGTCTTAGGCCCATGGAGGCACGGTGGATCCCGACCCTTACTGGCCGGAGGACTTTATTTTTGGATGTTTTTGTGAATTTTGTTAGGGTTTGTTTCTTGCTCTGAGAGGCAAGCGATGGCAGCTCTTTAAAGATGAAACAAGGTTATCCCCGCCTAGGCCTCGTCACAGCGGTGCTTCTAACGTCGTTGGAGGGCGTGTGGAGGTTTGTCTCCGACAGATCTCACGGGATTCGGTCGACGTTCAACTTCAGTGGATCCGGTCCCTATTCGTGTGTCTACAGGTTGGATGCTTCCGATCTATGCTTCTTTTCATCGGCATCGGTTGTGGTGCGCTGGTCCCGTAGGGCCATTGCACGACGACTTCCCGACTGTCTACTACAACAAGTTTGCCCGGCTCCGGTGAGGGGCGTTGGCGGCGGCGAGCCTAAGGCTTGCTCTCATCGCTAAATGGTCTACGGATTTGAATGTAATTTTTATTTCTTATGTTCTTTGTACTACCTTGATAGTTGATGAATAGATTGAAATTTTTTCTGAAAAAAAGGACTGAGTGTTGAAGACGATGGAGAAAAGTCTTTGTAAACCTTCTAGAGTGAATATCAATGAACCACATGTATTCAGACGAAAGATTTAGAAAACAACAACTTTCTGGAAAAAAATATCAGGAAACCAAATTATTGGGGCTAAAGGTAGTTGATGGCTTTGCATGTACACATGGTTTAGTTGTAGTCTTTTTGAATAAGAGTATCAATCCTACATGCAGCACATGAATTGGATTTTGTCCCTTATAGTGACTTATGAAATGTGCCTGCAAGTTAAGTAGACGCAAAGTAAAATGAAGGTGAATGGTTGTAATAATTTTGAGTAGAGTGCAAACAAAAGTAAATAGCATAAAAGAAGTAGAAGAGCACAACGAGGTGAATAAAGCGATAAAACCAGTAAGAGAATTAAGGCATTCTCAGGGAGTCCGGAATTCTCATCGGTACGTGACTAACGTAACACATGCTATTGCATAGTTCTAGGTTAGATACTTGAGCCATTGTTGATATTTGTAATTAGGCGGATCCGGATACAAACATAGGGTATATGTTCTACTCGAGTTAGACTTCGTACCACGCACATCACTAGCGTGGTTTCCCAGTTCCGGTTCTCAACACGACAATTAAGGGTTTTCCCTTGGACGCGACCGCGCTAAGAGTTCTCCGTTATTCTCCTATCAGTTGCAAAGGTGGGGTAGAGAGAATTTTGCTATCACCTCGAATGACCTCAAAATCTTAGCATTTACAAAGACAGTAATATGCTCCGTAGTATTCAAGGTGAAAATACTGAGTGGGACTCCTTCACGACATTCACGACGGTTATTAAATCAAGCATTCAACAGAGAATCTCATATCCACATAAGCGTTCAGCACCTATACATACCAAGGTTCATCCATATCCATGAGAACTAAGAAAACTACTCACACATGGCAAGCATCATATGAATAGCGACCACAAACATGGATGATAAATCAAAGTAATACACGTAGGGATCCACTAGGGTTCGGTACTACAATGGAATGGAGATGGGATGGTGATGAAGATGGTTGATGTCCGTGTCTTCTTGCACAAGGTGATGGCGATGACGGAGTCGTCATTACCGATTTCCCCTCTCAATGCCTTCTGGAGGCTATGGTTCTGCATTCTAGAGTGGTTTCTAGTGGCTATCGACGCCTAATCCTCGATTCAATCATGCAAGGGTGAAATACTGGACCAGACTGAGGCGTCGGTGTGCATTATGACAAGTGGTACGAGCGTCGTCAAGCACTCTGAACTCCTCCACGAGCCATCTCTCTTCTTGTAACACGCCGGATGTAACTTTCCATATTTGTAACTCCAACTCTTGCCATTTTCGGCTATGTGTTATGATATTTCCTTCGTGGTTGGGTTTTGTCTTTCGTTTTGCATTTTGTTTATGTCATGCATCTCATATCATGTCATCATGTGCATCTCATTTGCATACGTGTTCGTCTCATGCATCCGAGCATTTTCCCCATTGTCCGTTTTGCAATCCGGCACTCCCACATGCACCGGCGCACCCCTCTTGTTTCTTTTCGTGAGCGGGTGTTAAACATTCTCGGAATGGACCGAGGTTTGTCAAGTGGCCTTGGTACACTACCGGTAGACCACCTGTCAAGTTTCGTTCCATTTGGAGGTCGTTTGATGCTCCAACGGTTAACCGGGTAACCGCAAAGTCCTTTTGTGTGTTGCAGCAAAACCCCCCTCCAAACAGCCCAAAACCCCTCTATGTCCCTTCCATGCTCTAGGTCGTTCGATCACGATCGTGTGGGCGAAAACCGCACTCCATTTGGAGTCTCCTAGCTCCCTCTACCTATAAAACACCTCCCCCCTCCGAAAATCTTCGCAGATCAAACCCTAGCAAAAATCACCCCGCCGCCACCGGACACGTCCGCCGCCGCCAGACGTCCCCGCCGCCGCGCCGCACCAGTCCCGTGGCGCCACGTGGCCCCGCTCCGTTCCCCGCGCCGCCGGCCCGCTGGGCCCGTACGCCGCCCCCGTGGCCCGTGCGTCCTCGCTCTGCGGCCCGAGCCGCGCGCCTCCGCCTCCTCCCGCGGTGCCCCGCTGCCTCGCCGTCCTCCCGCGCCTCCCGCGCCGCCGCCGCCGTGCCCCCGCCACCGGACGCCGCCTCCTCGCCGCCGCTCGTCGCCGCGACGCCCGTGCCTGCGCCCCGAGCTCCTCCGCCGCCTCCTCCAACCTCCCGTCGGCGCCGCGCCCCATCTCCGGCCTCGTCCTCTCCCCTGCTCCGGCGAACCTCGGCGTCCGAGCCCCTAGCCGAGCCCCGATCCGATCTGGAGGTTGACTTCTCCCCTCCCCCGAAAATATTCCAAGTCCTAGATATTTTACAATATATGCTCCTGTTCATTGCATCATAACTCTCTGCATACTGCTCCGTTTTGCATGCATGATATGTCGAAATGTTCGTCTCGAGATGCTCTTCATTTTGTTTCATTAATGTATGTTCATTTGAGTCCATCTTGATGCCAAAATCTCAGGTGCAAGAGTGCTATATGTTGTTACCTGCTGTTACTTATCAGAACTTGGTGATTTGTTATTTTTGTTGCAATTGATGTGTGCATCTTATGGGCATGAGCTCTACAGGTGTTTTGATGTATGCCATTCCATCTTTACATAGGTGTATGCCATGTATTTTTGTGATCTATGTGGTGACTAGAACAAGCATGCAAACTAGGCTTCGTGATGTTTCTGTTTTCAGAGACAGTAATTTTACCAAGTCTGTGACTGCTGTTATTTGGTTGCCATGTATCCATGTGACTACAGTGAGATCCATGCTCCTTTTGGTGATGTTCAGTAAGGATATTTTGTAGATATAGTTGTGCTCTATCCATATATGCCCCTGTTTGCAATTATGGAGTGCCATAGCATGTCTTAATCTTGCTCTACTTTTGCTATAAAATATTTCTGGCAGATTGTTAACATGATATTCAATTTTGCCAAGGTTGTTGTAGTTATTTCATACATGCTATGTATTTGCTCTTGCCATTGATATCTTCATAAACATGCCATCTTGCTGTAGGTATGATCTTTTTGTCATGCATTGCTTTGTGGTGAGTGCATCAAGCTCACCAAGATGCCTTCATAATACTGTTTCTGCCATGCTCTGTTTTCTGCTAAGTCTGGAACCTGTTAACGAAACTTGCTATGTTTACATGGTTGCCATCATATCTTCTGGTCATTTTTGACTCGTGGTCAGTAAGGGACTTTTGTTCTATGCATTCAGTAGATTCATGCCATGCCTTGTTTCGCTATGTTAAGTTCCTGTAGCATGTGTTTTGCTTGCTCTGAACATTACTACCTGATGCTGTTTCAGCCATGTCCAGTAATTTCACTAAGTCTGTGAACCTGATATCTTTTGCACTTTTGCCATGCTTGTTTGAACCTGCTTTGATGTGATCTAGCCGTAGCTCAGTGTTCAGATTTTGTCAAGAATCTCCTGTAGATCATTGCCATATACTTTGTTGCTATGTTGGAATGCTGTAGCATAGTTACTTGATGTATTCTAAGTGCTATCATGCTGTTAATCGCAGGAATCGTGTCATTCTTGTTTTGCTTGCCATTTGCAAACCGTGCATCCGTTTCCGGTGACCTTTATATCGATTTCAACCGAAATCATCTCATCTTTCCAATGGCATGCTTGGTTTGCCAATTTACTGCCTTGTTCATCATTTTTCTTCCGGAGCACGCATATGCATCGCATACCACATCTCGCATATCATGCATGTTTTGCATCATGTTGCTTGTGCATTTTCCATGATTGATTGTGGTTCCGTTGCTTGTGTTCTTGTTGTGGGTAGAGCCGGGAGACGAGTTCGTGAACGAGGAACCTGTTGAGTACGCTTACGAGGATCAAGCTTTCGACAACTCTGAGAACCTTGCAGGCAAGATGACCATACCCTCGAAATCACTTCTATCTTTGCTTTGCTAGTTGTTCGTTCTATTTCCATGCTGCGCTTCCTACCACTTGCTATATCATGCCTCCCATATTGCCATGTCAAGCCTCTAACCATCCTTTCCTAGCAAACCGTTGTTTGGCTAAGTTACCGCTTTTGCTCAGCCCTTCTTATAGCGTTGCTAGTTGCAGGTGAAGTTGAAGTTGGTTCCATGTTGGAACATGGATATTTTGGATTATCACAATATCTCTTATTTAATTAATGCATCTATATATTTGGTAAAGGGTGGAAGGCTCGGCCTTATGCCTGGTGTTTTGTTCCACTCTTGCCGCCCTAGTTTCCGTCATACCGGTTTTATGTTCCTTGAGTTTGCGTTCCTTACGCGGTTGGGTGATTTATGGGACCCCCTTGACAGTTTGCCTTGAATAAAACTCCTCCAGCAAGGCCCAACCTTGGTTTTACCATTTGCCACCTAAGCCTTTTCCCTTGGGTTTTCGCGAGCACGAGGGTCATCTTTATTTAAACCCCCGAGCCAGTGTTCCTCTGAGTGCTGGTCCAAACTAGAGCCCTTTGCAACGCCACCTCGGGGAAACTTGAGGCCTGGTTTTAGTTGTACGGACTGCTCATCCGGTGTGCCCTGAGAACGAGATATGTGCAGCTCCTATCGGGATTTGTCGGCACATTCGGGCGGCTTTGCTGGTCTTGTTTTACCATTGTCGATTTGTCTTGTAAACCGGGATTCCGAGACTGATCGGGTCTTCTAGGGAGAAGGTTTATCCTTCGTTGACCATGAGAGCTTATAATGGGCTAAGTTGGGACACCCCTGCAGGGTATTATCTTTCGAAAGCCGTGCCCGCGGTTATGAGGCAGATGGGAATTTGTTAATGTCCGGTTGTAGAGAACTTGTCACTTGACTTAATTAAAATACATCAACCGTGTGTGTAGCCGTGATGGTCTCTTCTCGGCGGAGTCCGGGAAGTGAACACGGTTTGAGTTATGCATGAACGTAAGTAGTTTCAGGATCACTTCCTGATCATTACTAGCTTCGCGACCGTTGCGTTGCTCCTCTTCTCGCTCTCATTTGCATATGTTAGCCACCATATATGCTTAGTGCCTGCTGCAGCTCCACCTCTTTACACCATCCTTTCCTATAAGCTTAAATAGTCTTGATCTCGCAGGTGTGAGATTGCTGAGTCCTCGTGACTCACAGATTCTACCAAAACAGTTGCAGGTGCCGACGATACCAGTGCAGATGACGCAACCGAGCTCAAGTGGGAGTTCGACGAGGAACGTGGTCGTTACTATGTTTCTTTTCCTGATGATCAGTAGTGGAGCCCAGTTGGGACGATTGGGGATCTAGCATTTGGGGTTATCTTATTTTCAATTGGATTTGACCGTAGTCGGTCTATGTGTGGATTTTGGATGATGTATGAATTATATTTATGTATTGTGTGAAGTGGCGATTGTAAGCCAACTCTCGTTATCCCATTCTTGTTCATTACATGGGATTGTGTGAAGATGACCCTTCTTGCGACAAAACCACAATGCGGTTATGCCTCTAAGTTGTGCCTCGACACGTGGGAGATATAGCCGCATCGTGGGCGTTATACTTCTCCCTTTTGATTTATTCATTTATAGTAATATTTTATCATGTTAATTGATGTGATTTTATCACCATATCTTGACATTCTTTCCTCAAAACTCCCAAACACTTTCGTAAGTGGCATCTTGGCAAAAACAGGCAAAAAGAGTTGCGTGAATGCAGTAAAATCCGGCAAAGCCTACTACTAAAGCACAAAATGAGGTAAAAAACATAAATATTGGACTCATCGGTAGCCCACTCAGATCAATCAATTCATATAGTTGATCAGAAAATATGACCTTTGGATCCCACCTGTCAGTGCATGTGGTGAAAAGAGCAAGCACGACGGCATAGTCGACTACATCGACGAAGAAGGTTGCGCTAGTATTGTCCACAAGCTTGAGCATCGAGAGTGCAACCTAGAACTTCGATCGTGATTGGCATGAGCCCTAGTACGAGCATAACACTCACCTCTATCATAGTCGGGCGAGAGTGCACCAAAATCGACAAGTGAGTGTGGTGTAAAACTCTAAGAGAAGCTCACCGCGGTTTCTCGCCAGTACATGGTAATGGTGGCAGGGTGTTCTCCATTGGTATGGTGTCAATGACTAGCAGCTTCATTGACATGACCTTGGCCATGAGAGGGAGGAACTCATCGCTCCTTGGCTAAAGGCCATGCACGATGAAGTAGTTGTTAGCGAGACTCCACGAAGCACATTAATGATCATACCACATAGTTAGTGATAATGCAACACCTTAAAAAGATAGCGGCCTGGATCCGATTTCAACGCAGACGGTGCCACTATCAGGGATGTGGACCACTTGCCAAAAGGTGATTATTGGTTGTGGCGGCGAGGAAAGAGTCAATTACGAGTTTTGAGGCGTGAGTTTGGTGAAGCGGGAGTAAGCAATAGGGGTCGGTGAGGGTTGAACGCTAGGTAGAATCAAAGTCAGTCGGGGTTCAACCTTGTTTGAGTCTCTGTATGACTAGATAGAGTAAGACCGCGAGCTTACTCTATCTTGTTAGCCTTAGCCCCAATAATTGTGGCTTTCTCAAATTCTACCCTAAATAGTGGTGATTTTATAAAACTTGATCCTGATATTGTGGCATACACTCATACTTCACAAGTTGTTTCACTATTTAAAGGTTCTTTATGTGAGAGGCTATTTTTTCTCTATTAAAAATGCGTACACATTTTTTTAACAAATTCACATCTGACCAATGTGTGTCTCTAAACAAAGAGAATGCCAAAAGAGTCCATAATTCAGTTAGTGAAAAAATATGCTGAAGGATCACTCACTCCTATTTCATAGTAAGTAATGCAAGTACTCTTAGATTGGTTAAGTCCTAATAACTTTGAACACACTAAATTTCATACACGGGTTTTATTATTTTATTATGGAGTCATTTCAACTTTACTTCAAGCACTCAATATTAAGCAATCATATGAATTGTACCAACCCCCCCCCCCCCCATTTCTCAATTCTAATATCCAAAAAAGTACTCTGATATCCGAGGGCATAATTTCATTGGTGTATTGTTTTCCCTTCCTCTTCTTTTTTCTCTCACTTTCCTTCTGAGCAAATACAAATTCAATGCCTTGAAAATTGAAAAGGAGACTAGAATTCGAAGATAATACCGAAGGAAATATGCCCTAGAGGCAATAATAAAGTTGATATTTATATTTCCTTATATCATGATAAATGTTTATTATTCATGCTATAATTGTATTAACCGGAATCTTGATGCATGTGTGAATACATAGACAAAATAGAGTGTCCCTAGTATGCCTCTACTTGACTAGCTCGTTAATCAAAGATGGTTAAGTTTCCAAACCATAAACATGTGTTGTCATTTGATGAACGGGATCACATCATTAAGAAAATGATGTGATGGACAAGACCCATCCGTTAGCTTAGCATAATGATCGTTAAGTTTTATTTCTATTGCTTTCTTCATGACTTATACATATTCCTTTGACTATGAGATTATGCAACTCCCGAATACCGGAGGAACACCTTGTGTGCTATCAAACGTCACAACGTAACTGGGTGATTATAAAGATGCTCTACAGGTGTCTCCGAAGGTGTTTGTTGGGTTGGCATAGATCGAGATTAGGATTTGTCACTCCAAATTTCGGAGAGGTATCTTTGGGCCCTGTCGGTAATGCACATCATGATAAGCCTTGCAAGCAATGTGACTAATGAGTTAGTTACGGGATGATGCATTACGGAACGAGTAAAGAGACTTGCAGGTAACGAGATTGAACTAGGTATGGGGATACCAACGATCGAATCTCGGGCAAGTAACATACCGATGACAAAGTGAATGACGTATGTTGTTATTGCGGTTTGACCGATAAAGATCTTCGTAGAATATGTAGGAACCAATATGAGCATCTACGTTCCGCTATTGGTTATGGATCGGAGATGTGTCTCGGTCATGTCTACATAGTTCTCGAACCCATAGGGTCCGCACGCTTAACGTTCGATGACGATTTGTATTATGAGTTATGTGTTTTGGTGACCGAAGATTGTTCAGAGTCCCGGATGAGATCACAGACATGACGAGGAGTCTCGAAATGACCGAGAGGTAAAGATTGATATATTGAAAGACGGTATTCGGACACCGGAATGGTCTCGGAGTGGTTCGGGTATTTTTTGGAGTACCGAGGGGTTACCGGAACCCCCCGGGGAAAGTAATGGGCCTTCATGGGCCATAGGGGAGAGGGGAGGCAGCCCACAAGGGGTGGCCGCACCCCCCTCCCTTGGGGAGTCCGAATTGGACTAGGGGAGGGGGCGCGCCCCCCTTTCCTTCTCCTCTTCCCTCTCCCTTCCCCTTTCCCCCTCCGTAAGAAAGGAAAGGGGGGCCGAATAGGACTTGGAGTCCCATTCCGTTTCCCCCCATGGCGCGCCCCCTCTAGGCCAGCAGCCTCCTCCCCTCCTCCTTTATATACGGGGGCAGGGGCACCCCATAGCACATCAACTGTTCTTAGCCGTGTGCGGTGCCCCCCTCCACAGTTTACTCCTCTGGTCATAGCGTCGTAGTGCTTAGGCGAAGCCCTGCATGGATCACATCACCATCACCGTCACCACGCCGTCGTGCTGACGACACTCTCCCTCGACACTTTGCTGGATCAAGAGTTCGAGAGACATCATCGAGCTGAACGTGTGCTGAACTCGGAGGTGCCATACGTTCGGTACTTGATCGATTGGATCGCGAAGACGTTCGACTACATCAACCGCGTTAACCTAATGCTTCCGCTTTCGGTCTATGAGCGTACACAGACACACTCACCCCCTCTCATTGCTATACATCTCCTAGATAGATCTTGCGTGATCGTAGGAAAATTTTGAAATTGCATGCTACGTTCCCGAACAGTGGCATCCGAGCCAGGTCTATGCGTAGATGATATGCACGAGTAGAACACAAAGAGTTGTGGGCGATAATAGTCATTCTTCTTACCAGCAACGTCTTATTTTGATTCGGCGGTATTGTTGGATGAAGCGGCCCGGACCAACCTTACATGACCACGTTCATGAGACCGGTTGCACCGACAAACATGCAACTTGTTTTGCATAAAGGTGGCTGGCGGGTGTCTGTTTCTCCAAATTTAGTTGAATCGAATTTGACTACGGCCGGTCCTTGTTGATGGTTAAAACAGCACACTTGACGAAAAATCGTTGTGGTTTTGATGCGTAGGTAAGAACGGTTCTTACTAGAAGCCCGTAGCAGCCACGTAAAACTTGCAACAACAAAGTAGAGGACGTCTAACTTGTTTTTGCAGGGCATGTTGTGATGTGATATGGTCAAGACATGATGTGATATAAGTTATTGTATGACATGATCATGTTTTGTAGAAGTTATCGGCAACTGGTAGGAGCCTTATGGTTGTCGCTTTATTGTACGAAATGCAATCGCCATGTAATTGCTTTACTTTATCACTATGCGGTAGCGATAGTTGTAGAAGCAATAGTGGTGAGACGACAACGATGCTACGATGGAGATCAAGGTGTCAAGCCAGTGATGATGGAGATCATGACAGTGCTTTGGAGATGGAGATCAAAGGCACAAGATGATGATGGCCATATCATGTCACATATTTTGATTGCATGTGATGTTTATCTTTTATGCATCTTATTTTGCTTAGTACGGCGGTAGCATTATAAGATGACCCCTCACTAAATTTCAAGGTATAAGTGTTCTCCCTGAGTACGTACCGTTGCGACAGTTCGTCGTGCCGAGACACCACGTGATGATCGGGTGTGATAAGCTATACATTCACATACAACGGGTGTAAGACAGTTTTGCACGTGCAGAATACTCAGGTTAAACTTGAGAGCCTAGCATGTACAGACATGGCCTCGGAACACTGAGACCGAAAGGTCGAACGTGAATCATATAGTAGATATCATCAACATAGAGATGTTCATCATTGAAAACTACTCCATCTCATGTGATGATCGGACATGGTTTAGTTGATATGAATCACGTGATCATTTAGATGACTAGAGGGATGTCTATCTAAGTGGGAGTTCTTAAGTAATATGATTAATTGAACTTTAATTTATCATGAACTTAGTCCTGATAGTTTTTTCATATCTATGTTGTTGTAGATCAATGGCCCGTGCTACCGTTCCCTTGAATTTTAATGCGTTCCTAGAGAAAGCTAAGTTGAAAGATGATGGTAGCAACTACACGGACTGGGTCCATAACTTGAGGATTATCCTCATTGCTGCACAAAAGAATTACGTCCTTGAAGCACCGCTAGGTGCAGGGCCTGTTGCAGGAGCAACTCCGGACGTTATGAACGTCTGGCAAGCTAAATCTAATGAATACTCGATAGTTCAATGTGCCATGCTTTACGGCTTAGAATCGGGACTTCAAAGACGTTTTGAACGTCATGAAGCATATGAGATGTTCCAAGAATTGTAGTTAATATTTCAAGAAAATGCCCGAGTTGAGAGATATGAACTCTCCAACAAGTTCTATAGCTGCAAGATAGAGGAGAACAGTTCTGTCAGTGAACACATACTCAGAATGTCTGGGTACCATAACCACTTGACTCAGCTGGGAGTTAATCTTCTGGATGATAGTGTCATTGACAGAGTTCTTCAATCACTGCCACCAAGCTATAAAGGCTTCATGATGAACTATAATATGTTATTCAATAATTCTTCTGCTTGCCCAACAGTTCGTTCCCTGAAAACACAACCAGCACAACTATCTAGGAAGTCCCTAGAAGCATCGGTTAGTCCATTATAAAAGATATCAAGTATTTCATTTTTCTTAAGAGGATGATCAAGCAAAGCATTAAGTAACTGGCAAAGCCTCCCCCAAGCTTGTGGGAGACTCTCTTCTTTAGTTTGCACAAGTTAAATATTTCCTATAAGGCAGCTTGTTTCTTATGAGCAGGAAAATATTTTCTAGAGAAGTAATAAATCATATCCTGGGGACTATGCACACAACCAGGAGCAAGAGTATTGTACCAAGCTTTAGCATCACCCTTTAATGAGAAAGGAAATAATTTGAGAATAAAGTAGTAGCGAGTTTTCTCATCATGAATAAAAAGGGTGGCTATATCATTCAACTTAGTAAGATGTGCCACAACAGTTCAGTTTCATAACCATGGAAAGGATCCGATTCAACCAAAGTAATTAACTCTGGGTCGACAGAGAATTCAATCCTTATCATCAATAAAGATAGGTGAAGTAGCAAACTTGGGATCACATTTCATTCTAGCATTCAGAGATTTTTTCTTTATACTTGCATAGTAACTTCTCTAGATCATCTCTATCATTGCAAGCAAGAATATCTCTAGTTGTTTCTTCACTCATAACGTAACCTTCCGGTACCTTAGGCAATTCATATCTAGGAAGGCTAGTACTAGCAGGTGTTTCAGGAGATTTAGTTTCAAGTTCATCATCAGATTCGACAACATCATGTTGTATTACTCTAGCAATTTGTTCATCAAGAAATTCACCAAGTGACACATCATCATTAACAAGCAAGGTACTAGCATCATCATAAGCATCATTCATAGTAGAAGTAGCATCATCAATAACTTGCGACATATTAGAATTGATAGCATGTGGTGGTGTTGCAAGTTTACTCAAAACAGAAGGTGAATCTAAAGCAGAACTGGATGGCAGTTCCTTACCTCCCCTCGTCTTTGAGGGAAAAAAATTGTCTTTAGATACTTCAGATTCTTCATAGTGATAATATGATAATAATCCCAAGTGACTCAACAAATATAGCTATGCTCCCTGGCAATGGTGCCAGAAAAACATCTTGATAACCCACAAGTATAGGGGATCGCAACAGTTTTCGAGGGTAGAGTATTTAACCCAAATTTATAGATTCGACACAAGGGGAGCCAAAGAATATTTGAAGGTATTAGCAGCTGAGTTGTCAATTCAACCACACCTGGAGATTAATTATCTATAGCAAAGTGATCAGTAGCAAAGTAGTTTGATAGTTTTGACAGTAGTGACAGCAGCAATAGTAACAGTAACAGTGGTAGCAGTATTTTTGTAGCAAGTGTTACAGTGATGATAGCAGTAGTAACTTAGCAGAAACAATATAGGATAAATTCGTAGGCATTGGATCGGTGACTTGTTGGATGATATTCATCATGTCACAGTTATAACCTAGGGCGATACGACACTAGCTCCAGTTCATCGATATAATGTAGGCATGTATTCTGTAAATAGTCATACGTGCTTATTAAAAGAACTTGCATGACATCTCTTGTCCTACCCTCCCGTGGCAGTGGGGTCCATATTGGAAACTAAGGGATATTAAGGCCTCCTTTTAATAGAGAACCGGAACAAAGCATTAACACATAGTGAATACACGAACTCCTCAAACTACGGTCATCACCGGGAGTGGGCCCGGTTGTTGTCACTCCGGGGGAGCCGGATCATAACACGTAGTAGGTGACTATAACTTGCAAGATTGGATCTAAAACATGGATATAATGATGAATTCATAAACGGTTCAGATCTGAGTTCATGGCACCCGGGCCCAAAGTGACAAGCATTAAGCATGGCAAAGTCATAGCAACATCAATCTAAGAACATAGTGGATACTAGGGATCAAGCCCTAACAAAACTAACTCGATTACATGATGAATCTCATCCAACTCCTCACCGACCAGCGAGCCTATGAAGGAATTACTCACTCCCGGTGGGGAGCATCATGGAATTGGCGATGGAGAAGGGTTGGTGATGACGAAGAACGAAGATCCCCCTCTCCGGAGCCCCAAACGGACTCCAGATCTACCCTCCCGAGGAAGAACAGGGCTTGGCGGCGGCTCCGCCTCGTGGATCGTGATAATTCTTTCTCCTTGATTTTTTCTGGAAATATGTGATTTTATAGTATCAGGGGGTCGTCTGCGGGGCCACCAGGTGGGTACAACCCACCTAGGCGCGCCAGGAGAGGGGGGCGCGCCCTGGTGGGTTATGCCCACCCAGGGGCCCCTCTTTGGTGGGTCTTGGCTCCAAAAATTCTCTTTTATTCCATAAAAAATCCTCGCGAAGTTTCATTCCATTCTGAGAACTTTTCACAAAAACAACACCATGATAGTTCTGTTGAAAACAGCGTCAGTCCGGGGTTAGTTCCATTCAAATCATGCAAATTAGAGTCCAAAACAAGAGGAAAAGCGTGAGAAAAAGTAGATACGTTGAAGACGTATCAACTCCCCCAAGCTTAAACCTATGCTTGTCCTCAAGAAATTCAGTTGATAAACTGAAAGTGAGAAAGAAAAACTTTAACGAACTCTTTTGCTCTTGTTTGCATAAATAAGCTTAAACAACACCAGGTTTTCAACCAGCATTAAAACTAACCATGTCGACAATAACACTTAAAGATTATATTGACTCATATCAATGACATAATCAGCTAGCGAGCAACAATAAGATATCTCAAACGGCAACATGTTGTCAAAACAACCATGGTATAATATGACAATAGTGGTATCTCGCTAGCCCTTTCTGAGACCGCAAAACATAAATGCAGAGCACCTACAAAGTTCAAGCAGCGACTAAACATTGTAATTCATGGTAGAAAAGATCCAATCATGATGCACCCAACATTAGCTATACACAATGCACAAATCATGATAGTTGTGCTCTACTCAGTTTCTGGCGCTTGTTTCAGAAGGTGATGACACAACATAAAAGTAAATAGAAAGTCCCTTCGCACAGGGAAGCCGTGATTTGCAGAGGTGCCAGAGCTCAATTTTTAAAACAGAGATAAATGATATTTTGAGACATGCACCCTTCTTATTCACTTCACGACCATCAGTTATCAACATCTTCCATGCTAAGCACGCTAGCGGCGGTTCCCAAGTGATAGAAGTAAAGGTTTTGACTCCATTGGGAGTTTTTGTTTAATTATTTAAGAGATAAACTCTTTTTCATGTTTGCAGTTTGGGACTGGGCATCCCTATTACCGTCCATTTTCTCGTGCGATGGCGAGTGAATAAACACTCGACCTGAGGATAACCCGCTTAGCATGGAAGATATCAACCACCTCCTGTCGTTCCATGAACGATCTAGGCGCACAAAACAGATAATTTTTAGAAGTTTTTAGAGGTGGCACATGCATATTTACTTAGGACGGCAGGGTAATACCGTATATAGGTAGGTATGGTGGACTCATCTGGAATAACTTTGGGTTCAAGTTTTTTGATGTACAAGCAGAATTCCCACTTAGTACAGGCGAAGGCTAGCAATTTAGATTGAGAAGCGGCCAGCTAGAGAGCAACAACGATCATAACCATGCATTATGCATAAGTAACATTGGACACTAGCATGAGTAGGATATGAACACCATGAACATAAATATCATAGAGGCTATGTTGATTTTGATTCAACTACATGCATGAACATGTGCCAAGTCAAGCCACTCGAACATTCAGAGGAGGATACCATATCATCATACTACATTATAAACATTTTAACGCTATGTTGATATCCAAGATAAATCATTATTAACTCCCAGCTACTTATGCATGGCATGAGAAACTATAATCTCTAATTGTCATTGCAAACATGTTTAATCATAATGGGCTGAATCATGGATACTAGGTTAAACATATTTACACAAACAGAACAAGTCGAGTTCATACCAGTTTCTCTCTGCTATGGCCAGTTCATCGAATGTCATCATGATTGACTTTCACTTGCACAACCGAATGATATGAAAATAATAATAGTGCAAGAGTGTCGTGGACTAAGCTGGAATCTACAAACATTTTATTCAACAGGAGAAGACAAGGTAAAATGTGCTCTTTATTAGTTCAACAGTTATTCATATGAGAGCCACTCAACATTTTCATCGTGGTCTTCTCCTCAGTAAGACTCGAATAAAAAGGAAAAGAAATTCAGAGAAACACACTGAAATATTTTTGGAGTTTTTGGCTTTCTTCAACAAGCAAATAAAAAGCAAAAACGAGAAAAACTATTTACACAGGAAAGCTCCCAACAAGCAAAAGAAGAACAAGGAAATCTTTTTGGGTTTTCTTTTTAGTACTACTACTAAGCATGCATAGAAAGTAAATTACTACAACTAATTTTTTTGTTTTTCTAAAGTTTTTAAAACACACAAGAAGAGAGCAAGAAAATAAATCTAAACATGGATGATACAATGAAAAAGTGTGGACACCGACAAATAGAATAAGTGGACATGAATGTAAAGTCGGTGGAAACACGTGCTCCACCAAGCTTAGGCTTTTGGCCTAACTTGGTAGTCGATCAGTAGCCTGGATGGTAGTAGGGATCCGGAGGAGCGGGCATCCACTCATCCCACTGCGGAGGCTCCTCCTGTGCTGCCTCCGCAGCAGCCTAAGCGTTCCGGTAGGCGATGATGTCTGCAGGCATAATCCGGTATCCGCCCCTGGCAGCAGAATCAAATAAAGCAGGTGCAGGCAATGTAATAACATCATGAGTTTTAATGCTAAAGACCAGGTTATAAGGAATGGCAATATCAGGACGATCATATGCAAGAAAGTGATAGTGTTCCATGGCTGCATGATACGTCTCCAACGTATCTATAATTTTTGATGTATTCATGCCATGTTTATAATATTTCTACATGATTTTGGTATGATTTGGTTAGAACTAACCCGGACTGACGCTGTTTTCAGTAGAACTACCGTGGTGTTGTTTTTTGTGCAGAAATAAAAGTTCTCGGAATGCGCTAAAAATCAACGGAGATTTTTTCTAGAAAATATAAAAAATAATGGAACAAAAAGTTATCGGAGGGGAGTCTCGTGGGCCCCACGAGGGTGGAGGGCGCGCCCCTGTGCCTCATGGACTTCCCGTGAGGCCCCCTGACTTGTTCTCGACGCCAACCTCTCCTATAAATCCCCAAACCTCCAGAAAATAACCTAGATCGGGAGTTCCGCCGCCGCAAGCCTCTGTAGCCACCAAAAACCAATCGGGACCCTGTTCCGGCACCCTACCGGAGGGGGGATCCATCACTAGTGGCCATCTTCATCATCCCGGCGCTCTCCATGACGAGGAGGGAGTAGTTCACCATCGGGGCTGGGGGTATGTACCAGTAGCTATGTGTTTGAGCTCTCTCTCTCTCTCTCGTGTTCTTGATTTGGCACAATCTTGATGTACCGTGAGCTTTGCTATTATAGTTGGATCTTATGATGTTTCTCCCCCTCTACTCTCTTGTAATGGATTGAGTTTTCCCTTTGAAGTTATCTTATCGGACTGAGTCTTTAAGGATTTGAGAACACTTGATGTATGTCTTGCATGTGCTTATCTGTGGTGACAATGGGATATTCACGTGATCTCCTTGATGTATGTTTTGGTGATCATCTTGCGGGTTCAGTGACTGTGACGCCCGGATAATCAAGCTACAGTAACCTCTGCTAATGACACCACGTCACCTCCGTTACTGTCGCTAATCTCGCGTTAGTTCGAAACCGATTCAAATTCAAATTTGAAATTAAGGCAAACAACAAAAGTTTTCCAAAAATAAAAGTAAAATGTTCTAAATGTGTCGGATAAATCATAGGTAATTGTGGTGGTGAAACCAAACTTTTATGAAATGCTTAACTCTATAATGATTTAAATAGTAGCAAAACTAATTATCTAAATGCCTTTACTAATTAATAAAATATCAAACTAAATTATTTGGGGACTAGAGTTTTTGTGGCAGTGGACTAAATTGAAATACCAAATTAGATGCCAAGTATATATTTTACAAAAACTAAAACAATAGGAAACAAAGATAAAACAGAATAAAAGAAAAGAAAATAAAACAAAACAAGAAATAATAAGAAAAATAAAAGAAACACCCCCATGCTGGGCCAACCGGCCCAGCTAGCCAAGAGGCCGGCCCAGCCGCCCCCCTCTCTGGCCTACTTAGGCCCCTGCACTCCCACCGAACCCTAACTACCACACGCACTCCCCCCCACTCTCCCTCTCCCTCCGATACAATCGGGATCGGGCCGCACCACACCGTCGCCCCTTGCCACCACCTCGACCCCGCGCCCCCTCTCCTTCCGCGCGGCGCTGCCCGACCCGAAGCCGCTCGTCGTCCCAACCCCTTCGCTCGCGCCATCGCCGTCGCCGGATCGCCGGCGCCACCTCGTCCCGACGTCGCCCCGCCGCCTCGTCCTCATCATCGCGATGTCCTCGACCTCCTCCTCAACCGCGGCTCCACCGAGCCTCGCCGGTGTTCCCCTACAACGGGGGTGAGCCGCCGTCCTCCATTCCTCTCCTCTTCCCTACAGATCGAACGCGCCCACGCCGTCCCGATTCAACGCGACCTCACCGCGCCCCTGCTGCGCTCCGCCGTGCCTGGCTGAGCCCTGCACGTGCTGCCCGCGCGTGTCTGCAACCCCGCGCTACGACCGTGCTCGCCCGCGCCTTGTCCGGACGCGTCCACGCCACACCCAGCGACGCCCGCGGCCGCCCCTACTTCTCCTCCCGTGCCGCTGCCACCGGCGACCGTAGCTGCCGCGTCCCCGGCCACACCCTCTGCCCTGCTCCGCATACCCCGCTGCCGGCCTCGACCATGGCCTTGCCGGGGCCATGTCCGGCCACCACGCCCCTGCCCCTCCCCTGTGCGCGTTCGTGCACAGGAGGGAGGTGGCCTGACCCACTTACAGGCGGTGCCCAGCCCCTTGTTAAACGAAAAGAAAAATGAAAATTAAATATATATCCTAATTAAATAATTAACCTAATTAAGTTTGCTTAATTAACTTAATATTAATTAAACTGTTTAGTTAAACTCTAATGGAAGCTAACTCAATGACAGCAAGGACCCACCACCACTGTTCACTTTGACCAGTCAATGATGACTGGGCAGTTGACCCAGTCAACTGGCCCGCCCTGCCATACACTGGCTGGGTACACTTCTGGGTACCCATAGCCTTTTTCTTATTTATTTTTGAGATTTAAATAATTCCAAAAAATGATTAAAACTTTGGAAATTAAGATAAAATAATCTGTAACTCGGATGAAAATACTTTGTACATGAAAGTTGCTCAGAACGACAAGACGAATCCGGATACGTAGCCCGTTCGTCCGCCACACATCCCTAGCATAGCAAACACACAACTTTCCCCCTCCGGTTCATCTGTCCGAAAACGCGAAACACCGGGAATACTTTCCCGGATGTTTCCCCCCTTCGTCGGTATCAACTACTACCGCGATTGGGCACCCCTAGCATCACGCTTTGTCATGTCATGCATCGTCATGCATCTGTTTGCATTGTATTAATTGTTTCTTCCCCCTCTTCTCTTCGGTAGACTACGAGACCGACGCCGCTGCTGGTGCCCTGACCGACTACGCTATTGACGACCCCTCCTTCTCGGCTGAGCTTCCAGGCAAGCCCCCCCTTGATCACCAGATATCGCCTATTCTTCTTATACTGCTTGCATTAGAGTAGTATAGCATGTTACTGCTTTCCGTTAATCCTATCCTGATGCATAGCCTGTCCTTGCTACTACTGTTGTTACCTTTACCTGCAATCCTACATGCTTAGTATAGGATGCTAGTTTTCCATCAGTGGCCCTACATTCTTGTCCGTCTGCTGTGCTATACTATCGGGCCGTGATCACTTGGGCGGTGATCACGGGTATATACTTATATACTCTATACATGATACCTGTGGTGACTAAAGTCGGGTCGGCTCGTAGGAGTACCCGCGAGTGGATCTTGTGGCGGGGCGACAGGGCAGGTTGAGACCACCTAGGCGAGAGGTGGGCCTGGCCCTGGACGGCGTCCGCGGTTACTTCAAAATAACATGCTTAACGAGTTCTTGGTATTTGATCTGAGTCTGGCCATTTGGTCTATACGCACTAACCAACTACGCGGGAACAGTTATGGCCACTCGACGTCGTGGTATCAGCCGAAGCCTTCGTGACGTCAGTGACTGAGTGGCGCACGCCGGATTGGACTGGAACTCCTACTAGGCTAGGTTTGCTTTCGGCCGCGTTCGCAACGTGCAGGTGTGCAATGGGCGATGGGCCCAGGCCCCTGCGCCATAGGATTTAGACCGGCGTGCTGACCTCTCTGTTGTGCCTAGGTGGGGCTGCGACGTGTTGATCTTCCGAGGCCGGGCATGACCCAGAAAAGTGTGTCTGGCCAAATGGGATCGAGCGTGTTGGGTTATGTGGTGCACCCCTGCAGGGAAGTTTATCCATTCGAATAGCCGTGTCCCTCGGTAAAAGGACGACCCGGAGTTGTACCTTGACCTTATGACAACTAGAACTGGATACTTAATAAAACACACCCTTCCAAGTGCCAGATATAACCCGGTGATCGCTCTCTAACAGGGCGACAAGGAGGGGATCGCCGGGTAGGATTATGCTATGCGATGCTACTTGGAGGACTTCAATCTACTCTCTTCTACATGCTGCAAGATGGAGGCTGCCAGAAGCGTAGTCTTCGACAGGACTAGCTATCCCCCCTTATTCTTGCATTCTGCAGTTCAGTCCACCGATATGGCCCTTTACACATATAACCATGCATATGTAGTGTAGCTCCTTGCTTGCGAGTACTTTGGATGAGTACTCACGGTTGCTTTTCTCCCTCTTTTCCCCCTTCCTTTCTACCTGGTTGTCGCAACCAGATGCTGGGGCCCAGGAGCCAGACGCCACCGTCGACGACGACTCCTACTACACCGGAGGTGCCTACTACTATGTGCAGCCCGCTGACGACGACCAGGAGTAGTTAGGAGGATCCCAGGCAGGAGGCCTGCGCCTCTTTCGATCTGTATCCCAGTTTGTGCTAGCCTTCTTAAGGCAAACTTGTTTAACTTATGTCTGCACTCAGATATTGTTGCTTCCGCTGACTCGTCTATGATCGAGCACTTGTATTCGAGCCCTCGAGGCCCCTGGCTTGTATTATTATGCTTGTATGACTTATTTATGTTTTAGAGTTGTGTTGTGATATCTTCCCGTGAGTCCCTGATCTTGATCGTACACGTTTGCGTGCATGATTAGTGTACGGTCAAAACGGGGGCGTCACAAGTTGGTATCAGAGCCGACTGCCTGTAGGAATCCCCCTTCCGAACTCCTTGGCCGAAGTCGAGTCTAGACATTGCAAAACTTTTACTAACATGGCTGTGTGGCTTACGGGCCCACGTCGCCATTGGGTGGTATTAGGATCTTTTACTCCTCGATCTTTACTCCGAGATTCTGATCTCTCTTCTATTCGGGTTAAATGATTTTGCTAACTCTAACTCAAGGTTCTCGTAATTACTTTCTTCCGGAGAGCCCCTTATTACAGATGATCGCCTGCTGCACCAGAAGATTTCGAAGATACTCTCCGATATTCTCTCGAGACTTTGTGCCCGTTGCTTTTGCAATTCCCTACCACCGAAACATCCCTATGGATAAATACTTACACCTGTCGTCTGTCGTTCTTACTTTTATTTCCAGTCGATCTTGTTATTACAAGATATCCCGAGAATACTTTGTGCCTACTGCCTTGCAGTTCCTTGCCACCTGAATACCCCTACGAATAATTTCTCGCACTTATCGAGGATTCACTCATTCCCAGTTGATTCATGTATTTCACAATAGTCTTGAAAATACCATTCGATCTTCCAAAAATCTTCGGCAGCCTAATGCTCTTGAAATCCTTGCTTGCTTTCATTATGGTTAATCCCATCAGTCTAGTAATCTTATTGGCATCCTTTGACACTATCATTTTGAGTCCGTTGATTCTATATGTGTGCGAATGCACGCAATCATCAGTTGATCCTTATAAATTATCTTTCCGTCTCAGACGTCTTTCGAACATGAGCTGGTTCTCGGCCAATCAGATTGCCATTGATTGTACCCCTAAGTCTATTCAACTTATCCATCCTTGATCAGAGCGTTTGCTCCTGATCCCTTGATTCGAAAATGATAATTCCTTTGTTATTTAAACGTTGAATTATTCAGATGTTCTATAAACCGATGCATTTGCATTCTTTCTTCCTCTGATTGGGTATCAATACTCACATCAGCTCCATTGTGGATCGCCATATTCACTGTTGGATTATTATCCGACAGTGTCCTTCATTATTAATCACCTTGTGAGTTCTTTCTCCGATACATAATGCCTTTGGTAAATTGTATCCTCTCCTTTTGTCAACCATGCTCTATTTTCGAGCTTGTGTTAGTTACTCTTGAAGCTTGTGGTATATGTTTCTAAGATGCCCTGATGGGTTGAACCTATACCTTCTCTAAAACCGTCTGAACCCGAAAGTTTTCACGAGTCATATTCTCCTGGTGATTTACCAGATAAAATTTCAACACTACAACTCCATCGAAAATGAGGAGTGAATGATAGGTTATGCATTGGAGAAGTGGGAGTCGACCTTGAACTTTGTGTTCATGCCCATGGACACGATGTAGATCTTGTCATGGAAGCTTCTCGTAACAATAATTATCCCCTTGATATAATTTTGTCTTATATCTGGGATTTGGTCTTTTGCAATCGTGGTTTCCGACCATATTGTTCTTCTTTGATCCAAATTTCTCGGACAAGTTCAAGCACTTGTCTTCTGGAGAGCAATAGCCTAGTCCAACCTCTACTTTGATCTGCCATCGAGTATTACCCCCTGGTATCTCGAAATTATCATGGAACTGCATAACTTCTTATGAGTTCTTCATCAAGTACTACATTCTCACTGATTCCAATTTTTCACGGGCTCTGAGTTATTAAACACTCAAAGACACCAATAACTGAACCGAGTACGCACTATGGTTCAACAACTTTTAGTAATCTTCTTTACTTACGAGTCTGTACCTGATCACGTCATTCCTAGCCTGACCGGCTAGCACAATTTTGGACGATGAGGTAACCTTACGCCGATCTTCCTCATCGTATCATTTCGCCTTGAACACCAAGCTTGATTTCGAGTTCGTGTCATACTCTTGGTTCCAATAATCTTTCGCCTCATCATTCCTTTGACTTGATGTCATCGCCGATCGATTACATCTTCATGAAATCTCACGACAAATGTGTCGTGAACATCATCAACATTCTGAGCTCTTCCAAGATATCTATCGAATTCTTGGTGAGAAATACCACCCTTTGCTCTCGATGATTTGTGTTATCATCGACCACTTTATTGCCTTTCGTTCAACACAAACTTGTTCGTGCTTTGTGATATACCTTGAGATCCTTGCTATCCAGCAATTGTTCTTCTTTACCTTGGAGTATTACCATCTTTTATGTCAGGAATGTCGTGAGAATCTCACCACCTCTTGAGAATTCTTGATATAAGTGATACTTCACCATCACCATTCTTTTCTTTGTCCCCTTGTTGTTCCTAACAGGAATACCGACAGATGGACTAGTAATTTTAAAACTTCTAGCAACCTTATTGCTTTGAAGTTAATGGTCAACATTTCATTCTTACCATTGGTTATCGAATCGCCATTCTAACATTGTTTGTGCTACCTAAGTCCGTATTTCGGGTGCACCGTCAACCAATGTTCAATCATGTATGTTTTCTCGAGCATACCTCATTATATCATTTGAACTGACAAAAGCTATCTCCTTGTACACATAATTGTGGAAATCCATCTTCTGGAAATCTCAATGGAATGTCGCTGAGTCCATCAGCCACCTCCTAACCCTCTCCTTGGTTTAATGATGAACTCTTGTTTCGGAACTTGCTTTCATAGTTCATTTCCCCGGGAATCATACAATGTCATCTCGTCAATTTGCGTTGCACCTTTTCTTCTCAGGCATCCCGTGTCTGAGGTATCTTGACACCAATCAGATCTAAATCTCGGTCAGATATGATGGTTGGAACATATTTTCAAGAGTTATAACATCTTTACATGACCGGGTAAGATGATGTCATGCCTAGCACACCTGGCCGGAGCACCTAGTGTTATAGTTTCCTTTTCTGCAAGGTTATCCATTCATCCATGAGGAAATTGTAAGACTTATTCTACAAGTTGTTCCTGATGGATCCTTCCTGCATCCAAAGTCTGACCTTTGCTTGAAGACCATGTCAATGCTATCTCGAAGCATGTCTGTGGTAATCCGATTTTTAATAAGAGCATTTGAAGCACAATGCTAAATTTTCTTTATCATTTATCCTAACACTGTTGTATGGGTAATATCATGAGATTCCTCCCCCCTTACCTAAATGGTTTTCTACTTTCTATCCTGTCATGGATACCATGCTCTGCTTTTCCTTGGGAAGGATATACCCTTGAAATATGTGTTTAAACACATTTTCATTTCCATTGTTCTGCTTAATCTGATAATCGCCTTTTCCTTCCCATTGTTTTGTTTAACCTTTCTTGTGATCTATATGATCTAAGTAGTAATATTTTCTTCTGCTTATGTAAACACCTTGGTGTAGAACCGTGTCAGTAAGACCCTGTTACTATAGTTGTTGACATTCCGGTAACCACCGATGGACGAGAACTTTGCCTATTGGTCCGCCTCGTTTCAACGAGCAGGAAAATGGTTCTCTTCGTCCCTCACCCTTGGTACCGACGATGTTGCTGACATATAACTGACAGGCTACCCTCTGACATGCCTTGCTATCATGATCGCGCAAGATGTCACCGCCCTTCCTACTTTAACCACATGGTGGGCCCATAACCCACAGTTCCACAGGATCAAAACCTGACTCTCCTGTACACCCCTGTTTCTAAAGTTATTCCTCACGCTTGGCTTCGTATGAAAGATCACGACCCACCTTCCTAGTGATCTATTCTGGTATCGGGCGCAATACTTATTCCCATTGCTCTGAACCTCTTTCACCCTCTGTTTCAGGCAACGGACGGTTGCCTAACCGCTTGGAGCTTCTTGTTGCCCCTCCTTACCTTGCTCTCGATAACTTTCTTGAATTTCAACTCGAGAGATGTCTCTATGCCACGTTCACTGAGATAGCCCCCAGGTACCTAACATATGTTGAGCTCCGTCCTTCCCGAGTTTTCCTCCTTAGCTTTCCGTAAGTACGATGGAGATCCTGAAGGAAGGATGACGACTTCATCAGGATGACCTGAAGCAGACAAATGAAGACGTCAATGTAATGGATCGACCACTTCGAGAAGAGCAACCAAGACCTAGAAGATTCATTAGAATTTCGTAACCAGACCTTTCCCCCTTATTCCCCCTCTTAAATCTCGGGACGAGATTTCTTGTAGTGGAGGAGAATTGTGACGCCCGGATAATCAAGCTACAGTAACCTCTGCTAATGACACCACGTCACCTCCGTTACTGTCACTAATCTCGCGTTAGTTCGAAACCGATTCAAATTCAAATTTGAAATTAAGGCAAACAACAAAAGTTTCCCAAAAATAAAACTAAAATGTTCTAAATGTGTCAGATAAATCATAGGTAATTGTGGTGGTGAAATCAAACTTTTATGAAATGCTTAACTTTATAATGATTTAAATAGTAGCAAAACTAATTATCTAAATGCCTTTACTAATTAATAAAATATCAAACTAAATTATTTGGGGACTAGAGTTTTTGTGGCAGTGGACTAAATTGAAATACCAAAGTAGATGCCAAGTATATATTTTACAAAAACTAAAACAATAGGAAACAAAGATAAAACAGAATATAAGAAAAGAAAATAAAACAAAACAAGAAATAATAAGAAAAATAAAAGAAACACCCCCATGCTGGGCCAACCTGCCCAGCTAGCCAAGAGGCCGGCCCAGCCGCCCCCCTCTCTGGCCAACTTAGGCCCCTGCACTCCCACCGAACCCTAACTACCACACGCACTCCCCCCACTCTCCCTCTCCCTCCGATCCAATCGGGATCGGGGCGCACCACACCGTCGCCCCTCGCCACCACCTCGACCCCTCGCCCCCTCTCCTTCCGCGCGGCGCTGCCCGACCGAAGCCGCTCGTCGTCCCGACCCCTTCGCTCACGCCGTCGCCGGATCGCCGGCGCAACCTCGCCCCGACGTCGCCCCGCCGCCTCGTCCTCATCATCGCGACGTCCTCGACCTCCTCCTCAACCGCGGCTCCACGGAGCCTCGCCGGTGTTCCCCTACAACGGGGGTGAGCCGCCGTCCTCCATTCCTCTCCTCTTCCCTACAGATCGAACGCGCCTGCGCCGTCCCGATTCAATGCGACCTCACCGCGCCCCTGCCGCGCTCCGGCCGCGCCTGGCTGAGCCCTGCACGCGCCGCCCGCGCGTGTCCGCAGCCCCGCGCTTCGGCCGTGCTCGCCCGCGCCTTGTCCGGACGCGTCCACGCCACACCCAGCGACGCCCGCGGCCGCCCCTGCTTCTCCTCCCGTGTCGCTGCCACCGGCGACCGCAGCTGCCGCGTCCCCGGCCACACCCTCTGCCCTGCTCCGCATACCCCGCTCCCAGCCTCGACCATGGCCTTGCCGGGGCCAGGTCCGGCCACCACGCCCCTGCCCCTCCCATGTGCGCGTTCGTGCACAGGAGGGAGGTGGCCTGACCCACTTACAGGCGGGGCCCAGCCCCCTGTTAAACGAAAAGAAAAATGAAAATTATATATATACTAATTTAATAATTAACCTAATTAAGTTTGCTTAATTAACTTAATATTAATTAAACTATTTAGTTAAACTCTAATGGAAGCTAACTCAATGACAGCAAGGACCCACCACCACTATTCACTTTGACCAGTCAATGATGACTGGGCAGTTGACCCAGTCAACTGGCCCGCCCTGCCATACACTGGCTGGGTACACTTCTGGGTACCCATAGCCTTTTTCTTATTTATTTTTGAGATAAAAATAATTCCAGAAAATGATTAAAACTTTGGAAATTAATATAAAATAATCTGTAACTCGGATGAAAATACTTTGTACATGAAAGTTGCTCAGAACGACGAGACGAATCCGGATACGTAGCCCGTTCGTCTGCCACACATCCCTAGCATAGCAAACACGCAACTTTCCCCCTCCGGTTCATCTGTCCGAAAACGCGAAACACCGGGAATACTTTCCCGGATGTTTCCCCCCTTCGCCGGTATCAACTACTACCGCGATTGGGCACCCCTAGCATCATGCTTTGTCATGTCATGCATCGTTATGCATATGTTTGCATTGTATTCATTGTTTCTTCCCCCTCTTCTCTCTGGTAGACTACGAGACCGACGCCGCTGCTGGTGCCCCGACCGACTACGCTGTTGACGACCCCTCCTTCTCGGCTGAGCTTCCAGGCAAGCCCCCCCTTAATCACCAGATATCGCCTATTCTTCTCTATACTGCTTGCATTAGAGTAGTATAGCATGTTACTGCTTTCCGTTAATCCTATCCTGATGCATAGCCTGTCCTTGCTACTACTGTTGTTACCTTTACCTGCAATCCTACATGCTTAGTATAGGATGCTAGTTTTCCATCAGTGGCCCTACATTCTTGTCCGTCTGCTGTGCTATACTATCGGGCCGTGATCACTTGGATGGTGATCACGGGTATATACTTATATACTCTATACATGATACCTGTGGTGACTACAGTCGGGTCGGCTCGTAGGAGTACCCGCGAGTGGATCTTGTGGCGGGGCGACAGGGCAGGTTGAGACCACCTAGGTGAGAGGTGGGCCTGGCCGTGGACGGCATCCGCGGTTACTTCAAAATAACACGCTTAACGAGTTCTTGGTATTTGATCTGAGTCTGGCCATTTGGTCTGTACGCACTAACCAACTACGCGGGAACAGTTATGGGCACTCGACGTCACGGTATTAGTCGAAGCCTTCGTGACGTCAGCGACTGAGCGGCGCGCGCCAGATTGGACTGGAACGCCTACTAGGCTAGGTCTGCTTTCGGCCGCGTTCGCAACGTGCAGGTGTGCAATGGGCGATGGGCCCAGACCCCTGCGCCATAGGATTTAGACCGGTGTGCTGACCTCTCTGTTGTGCCTAGGTGGGGCTGCGACGTGTTGATCTTCTGAGGCCGGGCATGACCCAGAAAAGTGTGTCCGGCCAAATGGGATCGAGCGTGTTGGGTTATGTGGTGCACCCCTGCAGGGAAATTTATCTATTCGAATAGCTGTGTCCCTCGGTAAAAGGACGACCCGGAGTTGTACCTTGACCTTATGACAACTAGAACTGGATACTTAATAAAACACACCCTTCCAAGTGCCAGATAAACCCGGTGATCGCTCTCTAACAGGGCGACAAGGAGGGGATCGCCGGGTAGGATTATGCTATGCGATGCTACTTGGAGGACTTCAATCTACTCTCTTCTACATGCTGCAAGCTGGAGGCTGCCAGAAGCGTAGTCTTCGACAGGACTAGCTATCCCCCCTTATTCTTGCATTCTGTAGTTCAGACCACCGATATGGCCCTTTACACATATAACCATGCATATGTAGTGTAGCTCCTTGCTTGCGAGTACTTTGGATGAGTACTCACGGTTGCTTTTCTCCCTCTTTTCCCCTTTCCTTTCTACCTGGTTGTCGCAACCAGATGCTGGAGCCCAGGAGCCAGACGCCACCGTCGACGACGACTCCTACTACACCGGAGGTTCCTACTACTACGTGCAGCCCGCTGACGACGACCAGGAGTAGTTAGGAGGATCCCAGGTAGGAGGCTTGCGCCTCTTTCGATCTGTATCCTAGTTTGTGCTAGCCTTCTTAAGGCAAACTTGTTTAACTTATGTCTGTACTCAGATATTGTTGCTTCCGCTGACTCGTCTATGATCGAGCACTTGTATTCGAGCCCTCGAGGCCCCTGGCTTGTATTATGATGCTTGTATGACTTATTTATGTTTTAGAGTTGTGTTGTGATATCTTCCCGTGAGTCCCTGATCTTGATCGTACACGTTTGCGTGCATGATTAGTGTATGGTCAAAACGGGGGCGTCACAGTGACCTTGTGAACTTATGCATAGGGGTTGGCACACGTTTTCGTCTTGACTCTCCGGTAGAAACTTTGGGGCACTCTTTGAAGTTATTTGTGTTCGTTGAATAGATGAATCTGAGATTGTGTGATGCATATCATATAATCATACCCACAGATACTTGAGGTGACATTGGAGTATTTAGGTGACATTAGGGTTTTGGTTGATTTGTGTCTTAAGGTGTTATTCTAGTACGAACTCTAGGATAGATCGAACGGAAAGAATAGCTTCGTGTTATTTTACTACGGACTCTTGAATAGATCAATCAGAAAGGATAACTTTGAGGTGGTTTCGTACCCTACAATAATCTCTTCGTTTGTTCTCTGCTATTAGTGACTTTGGAGTGACTCTTTGTTGCACGTCGAGGGATTGTTATATGATCCAATTATGTTATTATTGTTGAGAGAACTTGCACTAGTGAAAGTATGAACCCTAGGCCTTGTTTCTAAGCATTGCAATACCGTTTTTGCTCACTTTTATCATTAGTTACCTTGCTGTTTTTATAATTTCAGATTACAAAAACCTATATCTACCATCCATATTGCACTTGTATCACCATCTCTTCGCCGAACTAGTGCACCTATACAATTTACCATTGTATTGGGTGTGTTGGGGATACAAGAGACTCTTTGTTATTTGGTTGCAGGGTTGCTTGAGAGAGACCATCTTCATCCTACGCCTCCCACGGATTGATAAACCTTAGGTCATCCACTGAGGGAAATTTGCTACTGTCCTACAAACCTCTGCACTTGGAGGCCCAACAACGTGTACAAGAAGAAGGCTGTGTAGTAGACATCACTGCACGGTCTAGGTAAACCTTGGTCAGAGGGTAATCATGAGGACGAATCGCAACCTCGAAAAGAGCCGCCAAACGAGTAGCAAAAATCCCACCATGTATTTCACCCTGTGATTTATTAAGATGAAGGCGACGAGCCACAATAGCTCCCAAGCTATAAGTGTTGTCACCCTCCAGTGCCCGGCGTAAAATAGCAAAGTCTGGAGCGCTGAGCGCACCTACTTTGTTTCTAGCAAGCAGGCACTTAGCAACAAATAAAGCAAAATAATGTACAACAGGAAAGTGTAGGCTAACAGCCGTGGTGGCGGACACCCCTCTCTCATTTCCCACTGTCAAAGTGCGATAAAATGCCTCAAACCCAGCTGGCCTAGGCTCAACTAAACTCCCATCAGAAGGGAGCATGCATATGTCACAAAATTCAGTAAGTGGTATCTGATGGTTTTCAGCATATAAATCAAAGCTCAATTCAGGAGGATTATTTCTAGGCAGGAAAGTAAAACTCTGAGCAAAGATGTTTGTGAGGATTTGGTGCTGGTCACACTCATCTGCGATGAAGTCGATGAGGCCGGCATTGGCAATATATTGTGTGAACTCCTCAAAAATTCCAGCCTCTTGCGGGAACGGGGTGTGCGGCCATTCGCACGGCCGTACCTCCACCAACCTCCGAGGGCGGAGATCACTGTCAGAAGACTCCCCAATAACACCCTTGGAGTTCTTCTTAGAGCCAAACTTCCTGAAGATATTCATGTCCGCGTATAATTTTCTGAAGATAAATTTTTTGGGGTGACAAAAAATTTGTTAACAAAACTTTACAAAATTCATAGCAACTACTCATAGGGATACATAGAGGCCATAGCAAGCATTCAAACTACTTAGAACACTAAGAATTCAACATGCAAGCACATCTACAGCAGCACCAAGAGTAGCTAATTATTCAAAGTATAAACCACTAAAACAAAAACTAATTGGACAAATGGTGGAGTCACATACCAAGCAGCAATCGCCCGAAACAGTTTCGGAAACGGAGCTTCGAGCAAAGAGATCGAAATCCGCGGGTTTGAGCTCAAGAACACGGGAGAGAGAGCAATGGAGATTTTTTTCTGGAGGTAAGTGATGATGTGGGCTAAAGAGATAAGTGAGGGGGCCCACATGGGGACCACAACCCACCAGGGCGCGCCTGGGGATCCTTACGCGCCCAGGTGGGTTGTGCCCACCTGGTGCACCTCCCTCTGGTATTATTTGCACCAAAAGTTCATAAACATTTAGAAAAAATCATGTTCAATTTTCAGGTCATTCTGAGAACTTTTTTTGGGGTCATTTTTTTATTGCACGGGAAAAATCAGAAAACAGACAAAACATGGCATTTTATTTTATTTAACTAATAAAAACAGAAAATAAAAAGTAGGGACAGAAGGTAGTGCTTACTAAATTCATCAACTTCATACCTCTCAAAAATGATTCATTAATAAGGTTGATCAGGTCTTATTAACAACCACTTTCGATTAGCATGAAACCGAAGAACTTTCGTAAATCACTAAGTTACCTCAATGGGGATATGAATGTCTCCAACAATAAGCATTTCATATTTCTTTTTGACAGTAGGTAGAGGTATTTGAAAACTTTCAATAGTGATTGTCGGAGATTTTTCAATAACATTAATACCATTCACTTGGAATTTTTGTTCAGAAAGTGCACCGTATGCTCATTACCATTGATATGAAAAGTGACCTTGCTTTTATTGCAATCAATAACAACCCCTGTAGTATTCAAGAAGGGTCTACCAAGGATAATCGACATGTTGTCGTCCTCGGGCATCTCAAGTATAACAAAGTCAGTCAAAATAGTGACATTAGCAACAACAACGGGCACATCCTCACATATACCGATAGGTATGGCAGTTGATTTATCAGCCATTTGCAAAGATATCTCAGTAGGTGTGAGTTTATTCAAGTCAAGTCTTTTGTATAAAGAGAAAGACATAACACTAACACCAACTCCTAAATCACACAAAGCAGTTTTCACATAATTCTTTTTGATAGAGCAAGGTATAGTTGGTATACCCGGATCTCCAAGTTTTTTAGGTACTCCATCTTTAAAAGTATAATTAGCAAGCATAGTGGAGATTTCAGCTTCCGGTATTTTTCTCTTATTTGTGATGATGTCTTTCATATACTTTGCATAAGGAGGCATTTTAAGGATATCAGTCAAGCGAGTACGCAAAAAGACTGGCCTCAGCATTTCAGCAAAGCGTTCAAATTCTTCATCATCTTTCTTTTTAGTTGACTTGGGTGGAAAAGGCATAGGTTTTTGAACCCATGGTTCTCTTTCTTTACTGTGTTTCCTAGCCACAAAGTCTCTTTTATCATACCTTTTATTCTTAGGTTGTGGGTTATCAAGATCAAGAGGTGGTTCTATCTCAACATCATTGTCTGGTTCTTTTTCATTATTTGGTTGAGTGTCTTCATGAACCTCATCATTATATTTTTCATTATCACTAGGTGAGTGTTCATTACCAGATTGAGTTTCAGCATCAGAGATAGAAGTTTCATTTTCATTATCAGGAGGTTTTTCTATTTCAGGTTCACTAGAAGTGTGCAAAGTCCTATCATTTTTCTTTTCCTTTTTCTTTCTAGAAGAACTAGGTGCACTAGTGTTATTTCTTTGTGAATCTTGTTCAATTCTTTTTGGGTGTCCCTCAGGATAAAGTGGTTCCTGAGTCATTTTACCTCCTCTAGTTGCAACTCTAATAGCAAAGTCATGCATATTATGATTCATTTCATCAAGCAATTCTCTTTGTGATTTAGCAACTTGTTATAACCGAGTTTGAACCATAGAAGCATGTTTTCCAACACCTCTAACATCATTTTAAATTCTAAATAACAAGTCACTCAAGCGAGCAATCATATCAGAATTATATTTCAATTGTTTCATAACATTTTCATTGAAGAGATCTTGTTTTCTAATATAGTTTTCAAACTCATAAAGGCATTGACTAGGATGCATATTGTGAGGATTATAATTTTCATTGAACTTCAGAAGAGGATTTACCTCTACCACCTTAGGAAGTGGTGGTGTATTAAGCCCATGTATTTCTTCAATAGGAGGTAAATTTTTAACATCTTCAGCTTTAATACCTTTTTCCTTCATAGATTTCTTTGACTCTTGCATATCTTTGGGACTGAGATATAATATACCCCTCTTCATCGGAGTTGGTTTAGCCGGTGGTTCGGGAAGAGTCCAATCATCATAATTTTTCAATATGTTATTCAATAATTCTTCTGCTTGTCCAACAGTCCATTCCCTGAAAACACAAACAGCACAACTATCTAGGAAGTCCCTAGAAGCTTCGGTTAGTCCATTATAGAAGATATCAAGTATTTCATTTTTCTTAATAGAATGATCAGGCAAAGCATTAAGTAACTGGCAAAGCCTCCCCCAAGCTTGTGGGAGACTCTCTTCTTTAGTTTGCACAAAGTTAAATATTTCCTGTAAGGCAGCTTGTTTCTTATGAGCAGGAAAATATTTTTCAGAGAAGTAATAAATCTTATCCTGGGGACTACGCACACAACCAGGAGCAAGAGTATTGTACCAACCTTTAGCATCACCCTTTAATGAGAAAGGAAATAATTTGAGAATAAAGTAGTAGCGAGTTTTCTCGTCATGAGTAAAAAGGGTGGCTATATCATTCAACTTAGTAAGATGTGCCACAACAGTTTCAGTTTCATAACCATGGAAATGATCATATTCAACCAAAGTAATTAACTCTGGGTCGACAGAGAATTCATAATCCTTATCATCAATAAATATAGGTGAAGTAGCAAACTTGGGATCACATTTCATTCTAGCATTCAGAGATTTTTCTTTATACTTGCATAGTAACTTCTCTAGATCATCTCTATCATTGCAAGCAAGAATATCTCTAGTTGTTTCTTCACTCATAACATAACCTTCCGGTACCTAAGGCAATTCATATCTAGGAAGGCTAGTTCTAGCAGGTGTTTCAGGAGATTCAATTTCAAGTTCATCATCAGATTCAACAACATAATGTTGTATTACTCTAGCAATTTGTTCATCAAGAAATTCACCAAGTGACACATCATCATTAACAAGCAAGGTACTAGCATCATCATAAGCATCATTCATAGTAGAAGTAGCATCATCAATAACTTGCGACATATTAGAATTGATAGCTGATACGTCTCCAACGTATCTATAATTTATGAAGTATTCATGCCATGTTTACAATAGTTTTATATGATTTTGGTATGATTTGATTAGAACTAACCCGGACTGACGTTGTTTTCAGCAGAACTACCGTGGTGTTGTTTTTGTGCAGAAATAAAAGTTCTCAGAATGCGATGAAAATCAACGGAGAATTTTTCTGGAAAATATAAAAAATACTAGAAAAAAAAATCTACCGGAGGGGAGTCCCATGGCTCCATGAGGGTGGGGGCGCGCCCCCTGCCTCGTGGACTCCCCGAGGGCCCCCCTGACGTGAAATCAATGCCAACTCCTCCTATAAATCAAGAAAACCCCAGAACAGAAGAGAGATCGGAAGTTCCGCCGCCGCAAGCCTCTGTAGCCATGAGAAATCAATCTAGGCCCGCTCTAGCCGGAGGGGGCCATCATCACCGGAGGCCATGGAGTAGGATCCCGGAGGGGCCATCATCGCCATGAAGGCCAAGGACCAGAGGGAGAACCTCTCCCCATCCAGGGGGGACATCATGGAGGAGGAAGCACAAGGGGGAGGACTTCTCCTCCTCTCTCTCGGCGGCGCTGGAGTGCCATCGAGAGGGGAATCATCGCCGCGGTGATCATCTTCATCAACATCACCATCATCATCAGCATCCTCACCTCTTGTACGCGGTCCACTCTCCCGCACCCCGCTGTAATCCCTACTTGAACATGGTGCTTTATGCCACATATTATGATCCAATGATGTGTTGCCATCCTATGATGCTTTGAGTAGATATCCTTTGTCTTTGGGTTGATTGATGATCTAGATTGGTATGAGTTGTATGTTTTATTTTGGTGCTATCCTATTGTGCCCTCCGTGTCGCGCAAGTGTGAGGGATTCCAGTTGTAGGGTGTTGCAATACGTTTATGATTCGCTTATAGTGGGTTGCTTGAGTGACAGAAGCATAAACCCGAGTAAGGGGGTTGTTGCGTATGGGATAAAGGGGACTTGATGCTTTAATGCTATGGTTGGGTTTTACCTTACTGATCTTTAGTAGTTGCAGATGCTAGATCGAGTTCCAATCATAAGTGCATATGATCCAAGAAGAGAAAGTATGTTAGCTTATGCCTCTCCCTCATATGAAATTGCAATAGTGATTATCGGTCTTGTTAACAATTGCCTAGGACAATTCCGCACACCAACCCATCCTTATTCCACACTCGCTATTTATAGTGTTTAGTAATATATTATAACTTTATGATAACAGCACCTACTTTTATATTTTAGCTCTCCGATATCATGCAAAGTTATCCTCTTCATACCCACAACGTAGGTTTATTTCTCGTATCTAGTTGGAAGCAAATGTTCGGTGTACGTAGAGTCGTATCAGTGGCAGATAGAACTTGAGAGAGTATTGATCTTACCTTTAGCTCCTTGTGGGTTCGACACTCCATTCCTGTCACTTCCAGCATTGGGAATTGCTACGATGATTCCCTGCACTTGGGGATTATCAAGCTCTTTTCTGGCGCCGTTTCCAGGGAGCAATAGCGTGGGGTTGATATTCTCGTGTGTGCTTGTTTGCTTTCTTCACTAAGTAGATTTTGTTTTTCCTTTTTGTTTCTGTTTAGTTGTGGGTGAAACATACAAAAAAATAAAGGATAAAAATATATAAAAAAATTACTTGCCTCTCATGCCTAAAAAGTTTTTCAAAAAGAGAAGTGTTTGGAAAGTTATGCATTGAAGAAGTGAGGGTCGACCTTGAGCACTTGTGTTCATGCTCACGGAAACATGTAGAATTTTCATGGAAGTTTCTCTGTAAATAATTATCCCCTTGTGTATATCCATTGTATTATAAAAATAATGTGCCAAGCTTTGGTCTTAGGATGATTGGATTGCTTGTTTACTTTGTGCAGAACAAAAATAGAAACTTTGGCTGTAGCGCGTTGATACGTCTCCAACGTATCTATAATTTTTTATTGTTCCATGCTATTATATTATCTGTTTTGGATGTTTATGGGCTTTATTATGCACTTTTATATTATTTTTGGGACTAACCTATTGACCCAGAGCCCAGTGCCAATTCCTGTTTTTTCCCTTGTTTCAGTGTTTTGAAGAAAAGGAATATCAAACAGAGTCGAAACGGAATGAAACCTTCTGGAGAAGTTATTTTTGGAAAGAAAGCAACCCGGGAGACTTGGAGTCCACGGCAAGAAAGCAACAAGGAAGGCATGAGGCAGGGGGCGCGCCCTCCACACTCGTGGGCCCCTCGTGGCTCCCCTGACGTACTTCTTTCACCTATATATACCAACATACCCTAAAACCTTCGGGGAACAGAATAGATCGGGAGTTCCACCGCCGCAAGCCTCTGTAGCCACCAAAAACCAATCGGGACCTTGTTCCGGCACCCTGCCGGAGGGGGGATCCCTCACCGGTGGCCATCTTCATCATTCCGGTGCTCTCCATGACGAGGAGGGAGTAGTTCACCCTCGGGGCTGAGGGTATGTACCATTAGCTATGTGTTTGATCTCTCTCTCTCGTGTTCTTGATTTGGCACGATCTTGATGTATCGCGAGCTTTGCTATTATAGTTGGATCTTATGTTTCTTCTCCCCCTCTACTCTCTTGTAATGGATTGAGTTTACCCTTTGAAGTAATCTTATCGGATTGAGTCTTTAATGATTTGAGAACACTTGATGTATGTCTTGCCGTGCGTATGTGTGGTGACAATGGGATATCACGTGATTCACTTGATGTATGTTTTGGTGATCTACTTGCGGGTTCCGCCCATGAACTTATGCATAGGGGTTGGCACACGTTTTCGTCTTGATTCTCCGGTAGAAACTTTGGGGCACTCTTTGAGGTTCTATGTGTTGGTTGAATATTTGAATCTGAGATTGTGTGATGCATATCGTATAATCATACCCACGGATACTTGAGGTGACATTGGAGTATCTAGGTGACATTAGGGTTTTGGTTGATTTGTGTCTTAAAGTGTTATTCTAGTACAAACTCTAGGGCTGTTTGTGACACTTATAGGAATAGCCCAACGGATTGATTGGAAAGAATAACTTTGAGGTGGTTTCGTACCCTACCATAATCTCTTCGTTTGTTCTCCGCTATTAGTGACTTTGGAGTGACTCTTTGTTGCATGTTGAGGGATAGTTATATGATCCAATTATGTTATTATTGTTGAGAGAACTTGCACTAGTGAAAGTATGAATCCTAGGCCTTATTTCCTAGCATTGCAATACTGTTTACGCTCACTTTTACCACTTGTTACCTTGCTGTTTTTATATTTTCAGATTACAAAAACCTATATCTACCATCCATATTGCACTTGTATCACCATCTCTTCGCCGAACTGGTGCACCTATACAATTTACCATTGTATTGGGTGTGTTGGGGACACAAGAGACTTTTTGTTATTTGGTTGCAGGGTTGTTTGAGAGAGACCATCTTCATCCTACGCCTCCCACGGATTGATAAACCTTAGGTCATCCACTTGAGGGAAATTTGCTACTGTCCTACAAACCTCTGCACTTGGAGGCCCAACAACGTCTACAAGAAGAAGATTGCGTAGTAGACATCAAGCAGTTTCTGGCGCAGTTGCCGGGGAGGTGAGTGCTTGAAGGTATATCTTTAGATCTTGCAATCAAATCTTTTTGTTTCTTGTTTTAGCACTAGTTTATTTTATAAAAGAAAACAACAAAAAATGGAATTAAGTCTGCCACTTACGCTTCACCTTTTAATATCTTTCGTGAGTATGATGGAAAGGAAAATTGTGCCAAAGTGTTAGAAGAAGATTGCATTAAAATGTTTGGCACTAAATCTTTGAATGATGAGCATGATTGCAATGTTGTTAGTATGAACTCCTTGAATATCCATGGTACTAACGATGATTGCACTAGTCATGATGGAAATGTCTCCTATAAACATGTCAATTTCTGTGGAGTGCATTGGGTTTGCAAGTACACACCAAATAGGGAAGATAGATATTGCAAGAAGCATAAGCACTTAGAAACTAAATGGTTGCAAGAAAGGCTAGATGTTTGTGCTGAAAATTTAAATTTTCTTGGCCATACTTGTGAACATTGCAATGAACGGGGTCATTTAACTATCCGATGCAAATTGTTTCACGATCTAATCGTGTCCAAAAATTGTGATGACTTTATTTCCCTTGAACACTATAATGAACTTAGTTTGCTTATGGGTTATGAAGAAATGAAATGTATAACTAACTATCTTCCAGAATTTGCCCATTATAAACTTCTTGGTTTTGATCTAGAGGAAATTTATATGTATTGTGCGGTGAATTGCATTGAAAATCCTTATATTGCCAATTACATAAAGAAAAGAAAACAAATAGAAGATGAAGAGAATACTAATGAAAGGGAAGAGACTTCCCAATATTCTCCTATTGTTTCTTATGATGAATCAGGTAACGAGGAGGAGCCTTCTATTCAACCAATCTCATTAATAAGGAGCTCCAAAAAGAGGATTGAACCCACACATGAGGTGAAGAAGAAGAAAATAAAAAGGAAGAGAGGTAAAAAGATATCTGTCCCAAATAATGTTGCTCCTATTATTGTTGTGCCTCATGAAAATGAATCAAAAATAATTGTGGAAGATGATGCACTTGATGATGATCTCATTATGCCTATTGATTGTTGTGATGATTATGATTGGGAAGATAGTGATACTTCCTATGATCTTGAAAATCTTTTTGGCACTTGCTTGGAAGAATATGATAATAATGTTTGCTATACTATCGGTGCTATCCATACTATTAATGATGAGAGTGATTATGCTTATGATATAAAAAGGCCCAAGCTTGGGGATGCTATGTTTGATGAAGATGATGTTTTTGAGAATATATTTGCTGCAATTAATGTTTGTCCCAAGCTTGGGGATGCTATGTCTAATGAAGATGATATTTTTAGCCTCTCCAGTTTCGATATGCAAATTTATAATAGCATGCCTCCTACTTATGATGATTATATTGATAAAAGTGGGTTTGGAAGAGTGTCAACTTTAGTAAGTAATGATCCCACTATTTTGGAGGATGTTGAATCTTATAATATTTATGAAAGTGGATTTGGAGAGGTCATGACTTTATTTAGTGATGTATCCACTATTTCGGAAGAGGTTTCAATTGATTATGATAACAAAGTTGCTACTTATGATGATTATTGTGATGAAACTTATGCTATAAAGAGTAATGATGATTATATTTATAAACCTTGTCATGATTATGAGTACCCTTTATCTGAACATTACTCTTTTAATGTGGAAACAATTTATAGTATTCAAGTCTCTTATGATACTCCCACTATTCCGAATGAGAAGAATTTTGCTTATGTGGAGAGTAAAAAAATTCTATGCTAGAAGATCATGAAAAGAATGTTTTAGGTGCTGGTTATATTGTTGAATTCATTCATGATGCTACTGAAAATTATTATGAGGGAGGAATATATGCTTGTAGGAATTGCAATAATATCAAGTTTCCTCTCTATGCGCTTAAAGTTTTGAAGTTATGCTTGTTTTGCCTTCCTATGCAAGTTGATTCTTGTTCCCACAAGTTGTTTGCTCACAAAATCCCTATGCATAGGAAGTGGGTTAGACTTAAATGTGCTAGTCATATTCTTCATGATGCTCTCTTTATGTTTCAATTCCTATCTTTTGTGTGAGCATCATTGAAATCATCATGCCTAGCTAGGGGCGTTAAACGTTAGCGCTTGTTGGGAGGCAACCCAATTTTATTTTAGTCTTTTGCTTTTTGGTTCTGTTTAGGAATAAATAATTCATCTAGCCTCTGGTTAGATGTGGTTTTATGTTTTAATTAGTGTTTGTGCCAAGTAAGACCTATAGGATCTTCTTGGATGATAGTTATTTGATCTTGCTGAAAATTCCAGAAACTTTCTGTTCACGAAAACAATTGTTTAAAATCACCAGAACGTGATAAAATACTGATTACAATTGCAGCAGATCAATAATCAAATTATCTAGGTCGTCCTATTTTGGTAGAATTTGTTGAGTTCCAGAAGTTTGCGTTAGTTACAGATTACTACAGACTGTTCTGTTTTTGACAGATTCTCTTCTTCGTGTGTTGTTTGCTTATTTTGATGAATCTATGGCTAGTAAAATAGTTTATAAACCATAGAGAAGTTGGAATACAGTAGGTTTAACACCAATATAAATAAAGAACGAGTTCATTACAGTACCTTGAAGTGGTGTTTTGTTTTCTTTCGCTAACGGAGCTTACAAGTTTTCTGTTGAGTTTTGTGTTGTGAAGTTTTCAAGTTTTGGGTAAAGATTCGATGGACTATGGAATAAGGAGTGGCAAGAGCCTAAGCTTGCGGATGCCCAAGGCACCCCAAGGTAACATTCAAGGATAACCAAGCGTCTAAGCTTGGGGATGCCCCGGATGGCATCCCCTCTTTCGTCTTCGTTCATCGGTAACTTTACTCGGAGCTATATTTTTATTCACCACATGATATGTGTTTTGCTTGGAGCGTCATTTTATTTTCTTTAGCCTTGCTTGCTGTTTGAATAAAGTATCAAGGTCTAAAATTCTTAAATGTTAGAGAAGTCTTCACATAGTTGTATAATTATTCGACTACTCATTGATCTTCACTTATATCTTTCAGAGTAGTTTGTCGTTTGCTCTAGTGCTTCACTTATATCCTTTTAGAGCACGGCGGTGGTTTTATTTTGTAGAAATAGATGAACTCTCGTGCTTCACTTATATTATTTTGAGAGTCCTAAACAGCATGGTAATTTGCTTTGGTTATGACTTTAGTCCTATTATGATGGGCATCCAAGAGGGATATAATAAAAACTTTCATATAAAGTGCATTGAATACTATGAGAAGTTTGATTCCTTATGATTGTTTTGAGATATGAAGATGGTGATATTAGAGTCATGCTAGTTGAGTAGTTGTGAATTTGAGAAATACTTGTGTTAAAGTTTGTGATTCCCGTAGCATGCACGTATGGTGAACCGTTATGTGATGAAGTCGGAGCATGATTTATTTATTGATTGTCTTCCTTATGAGTGGCGGTCGGGGACGAGCGATGGTCTTTTCCTACCAATCTATCCCCCTGGGAGCATGCGCGTAATACTTTGCTTTGATAACTTGTAAATTTTTGCAATAAGTATATGAGTTCTTTATGACTAATGTTGAGTCCATGGATTATACGCACTTTCTTCCTTCCACCATTGCTAGCCTCTCTAATACCGCGCACTTTTCGCCGGTATCATACACCCACCATATACCTTCCTCAAAACAGCCACCATAACTACCTATCATGGCATTTCCATAGCCATTCTGAGATATATTGCCATGCAACTTACCACCGTTCCATTTATTATGACACGCTCCATCATTGTCATATTGCTTTGCATGATCATGTAGTTGACATCGTATTTGTGGCAAAGCCACCGTTCATAATTCTTCCATACATGTCACTCTTGATTCATTGCACATCCCGGTACACCGCCGGAGGCATTCATATAGAGTCATATTTTGTTCTAAGTATCGAGTTATAATTGTTGAGTTGTAAGAAAATAAAAGTGTGATGATCTTCATTTTTAGAACATTGTCCCAAGTGAGGAAAAGGATGATGGAGACTATGATTCCCCCACAAGTCGGGATGAGACTCCGGACGAAAAAAGAAGAGGCCATAAAAAAAGAGAAAAGGCCCAAATAAAAAAAATAAAAAATGAGAGAAAAAGAGAGAAGGGACAATGTGCTTCAAAGTAGCACCATAATCTTCATGATAGAGAGTCTCTCATTTTGTCACTTTCATATACTAGTGGGAATTTTTCATTATAGAACTTGGCTTGTATATTCAAATGATGGGCTTCCTCAAATTGCCCTAGGTCTTCGTGAGCAAGCGAGTTGGATGCACACCCACTTAGTTTCTTTTGTTGAGCTTTCATATACTTATAGCTCTAGTGCATCCATTGCATGGCAATACCTACTCACTCACATTGATATCTATTGATGGGCATCTCCATAGCCCGTTGATACGCCTAGTTGATGTGAGACTATCTTCTCCTTTTTGTCTTCTCCACAACCACCATTCTATTCCACATATAGTGCTATGTCCATGGCTCACGCTCATGTATTGCGTGAAGATTGAAAAAGTTTGAGAATGTCAAAAGTATGAAACAATTGCTTGGCTTGTCATCGGGGTTGTGCATGATTTCAATATTTTGTGTGGTGAAGATAGAGCATAGCCAGACTATATGATTTTGTAGGGATAACTTTCTTTGGCCATGTTATTTTGAGAAGACATAATTGCTTAGTTAGTATGCTTGAAGTATTATTATTTTTCTGTCAATATTAAACTTTTGTCTTGAATCTTTCGGATCTGAATATTCATACCACAATTAAGAAGAATTACATTGAAATTATGCCAAGTACCATTCCACATCAAAAATTCTGTTTTTATCATTTACCTACTCGAGGACGAGCAGGAATTAAGCTTGGGGATGCCGATACGTCTCCAACGTATCTATAATTTTTTATTGTTCCATGCTATTATATTATCTGTTTTGGATGTTATGGGCTTTATTATGCACTTTTATATTATTTTTGGGACTAACCTATTGACCCAGAGCCCAGTGCCAGTTCTTGTTTTTCCCTTGTTTCAGTGTTTCGAAGAAAAGGAATATCAAATGGAGTCAAACGGAATGAAACCTTCTGGAGAAGTTATTTTTGGAAAGAAAGCAAACCGGGAGACTTGGAGTCCACGTCAAGAAAGCAACGAGGAAGGGGGCACGCCCACCCCCCTGGGCGCGCCCTCCACACTCGTGGGCCCCTCGTGGCTCCCCTGACGTACTTCTTTCACCTATATATACCAATATACCCTAAAACCTTCGGGGAACAGAATAGATCGGGAGTTCCGCTGCCGCAAGCCTCTGTAGCCACCAAAAACCAATCGGGACCCTGTTCCGGCACCCTACCGGAGGGGGGATCCCTCACCGGTGGCCATCTTCATCATCCCGGTGCTCTCCATGACGAGGAGGGAGTAGTTCACCCTCGGGGCTGAGGGTATGTACCATTAGCTATGTGTTTGATCTCTCTCTCTCTCTCGTGTTCTTGATTTGGCACGATCTTGATGTATCACGAGCTTTGCTATTATAGTTGGATCTTATGTTTCTTCTCCCCCTCTACTCTCTTGTAATGGATTGAGTTTACCCTTTGAAGTAATCTTATCGGATTGAGTCTTTAATGATTTGAGAACACTTGATGTATGTCTTGCTGTGCGTATCTGTGGTGACAATGGGATATCACGTGATTCACTTGATGTATGTTTTGGTGATCAACTTGCGGGTTCCGCCCATGAACTTATGCATAGGGGTTGGCACACGTTTTCGTCTTGATTCTCCGGTAGAAACTTTGGGGCACTCTTTGAGGTTCTATGTGTTGGTAGAATAGATGAATCTGATATTGTGTGATGCATATCGTATAATCATACCCATGGATACTTGAGGTGTAACGACCCGACCTGAAATCGGTCAAGTCTCTGTGTAGCTGTACCATCCCAAGATCATGCTGGCACACACAGTACATTGATGCAAAGATTCAAAGTTCAATCACACCTGAATTTATTACACGATTCTCATATCGAGTCTTTATTACATCATAATAAATTCGGCCGAAGGCCAACTCATGAGAAATAAACTAAATAAAGATGCGGAAGCGTAGACGAATAGCGAGTCCATCCGACTCCAAAGGGCAATCGCCAAGCATGGATCGTAGCCTCACTCCTGGTCGGAAAACTCCTCTGCAACATAAGACGTTGCAGCCGTGTAGGTTAGCATTTTGAATATGCTGGCAAGTCATGAAAAGAGAACAACAATAAAATTACTAATACTATATGCAATTTGGCTGTGGGGCTCTAAGTTTCATTGTTTTGCGAAAAAGCCGGTTTTTCCCTACAACAAGGACTTGTTTGCAATTACTACAAAATTGTTGGTAGTAATTGAGATGGTTCCGCCAACCAATGTCTCGTTCCCAATTATTAAATAACCCCCTCAATTAATTTATTAAGTTCAGTGTTGAGATATCCGAAATACTCCAATTCCAGAGGCTCATTTGTCCGTAACCGGGGACACGGCTAATCGATTAGGTTGTTACTCTGCAGAGGTTTGTGCACTTTACCCGCAAGAAACGTTCCCTCCTTTTAAGTCTTCGCACTGCCTGGTGTTTGAAGATGGGACGAACGAAACAGGGTCTTCCGAAGAGTTCCTCTGGGCCACTGCCGGTGCCCATCCAATCCTACCGTTCTTCTACATCTCATAGCACCGTCCGTCCAGAGTCACGCCTAGGGTCGACCAAGCCAGAGCCCATAATGGCTTGCGGCTGCACAGGTAAGCTTCCGGTCAATGGGGTATCCATCCGTCTCTTCGTGGCTGGGTGAAGCTTTCCGCAAGATGTCATGGCGCTTCTCCATGCATCCCGGCCATCCGCTGGTTTCCAGGGTGCCCGTCAACCGTCCTCCACCCAGTAGTGAATTTTGAAGTCCATCTTGAGCTTGACGTCATGGGGTTGTCATCATCTTGACTCTCACATTTCCCTTATGAATCACTCAACCAACCCCGTCTACGAGCATAGCAAAATAAACTACATCGTCCCGGGCATTGGTAACAAGGGAGAAGGGTTCATCCTACCTCATGATACTACTTAAGAACATAACTTAACAAAATTCTCCTACTGCATGCATGGTGGGGAGGTATAACTCTAATGCAATAAAATCATAGGTATTGTAAAAACATGATCAAATGACTTGCCTGGCTGACGGTCTTCGAAAGCTAGCGACTCATAATAGCAGGCTTCGCACTCCGGAAATTCTACCGAGTCAAACAATAGCACAAATAAGTATAGCACAATATAACATAACAGCAAGTTGAACTAAAACACCCACGTACTCAAACCAAAACCAAAGAAAAACTCGGAGAAAACAAATCAAGGTTTTCATCATATCAAGCAACAACTAAGAAATAGTTTTACACAACTAAAACCTTTCTTAACAGAACCTAAGCATTGGTTTTGCTAACTAACAGAAGGAAAAACATCATACAAACTAGGAGCAAAAAGAATCACATCAAAAGCTATTATAGAACTCCTATTATGCCTAAAACAATGCTAGCAAAGAAAATAAAATAAAAAAATTTATTCTACTGTAAATAAAAGTTCATCCTCTGTAGCTACAGAAGCTAATCTAAAATAAACTATAACATAACAAAAATAAAATTATTTACTAACTAGAACAGTAGGAAAACAGTAGCTAGCTAAATAAACAAGAAAAACTTGATTTCGACATAAAACTAATTGTTTATTAAATCTAAAATACCAAAACAGTTTCCTACTGCTAGGCATGGTCAAAACTAAGCAGTAGCAAAAAGAATCACTAAAAATAATAATCCTAACTCGATTTATGGCAGAAAAACTAATCTGTCTAAATCTAATATAAAACTATTTATAATAATTTAAACATGGCTAAACATATTTTCTACAGAAACTACAACAAATTTGCAAACTCACAAAAAAAGAATTAACTAAAAATAATAAACCGACTAAAAGAAATAGCAAAAACAAAAACAGAACTATTCTGCTAAAAAAACAGAAACTGAAAAAAAACAACGAGCGCTGCTGGGCTATCTAACGCTCAGGCGTAATATAACCTAGAGGTGCCCGCGGCTAAACAGAAAACCGACCGGTTCGATCTAACAAAAAAAAACAACCGTAAGTAAAACCGATCTATTAAATAAAACCGTACCCCTTCGTTGTTTCTAATCTAGGCCATACATGCGAGATCCAACGGTGGAGGGGAGCTCGGGCTTACAGCGTCGGCGGCGACGAACGGAGACGACGGCGGCGGCTCGGGCGTTGGTGGTGCGGCGGCTCCGGTAGTCGGGGAGGTCGGCGAAGACGTCAGGCGAGTGCGGCGGCTCGAGGGGAGGTCGGGGGCGGCCTTGGTGGAGCTCGGGGACGTCGGAGTCGATCGGGGCGAGCTCGGGTGAGCTCCTGCTCCGGCGGGCGGCGGTCGAGCTCGGGGATGACGGCTTCGGGGCTCCCTGGGAGAAGAGAGGATGTCAGGGAGACGAGGAACGAACAGAGGGTTCGGGTGGTGTAGCTTGGATGCAAGGGGGATGCTCACCGGTGGCAGCAGCGGCGGCGAACCGTGACGACGGCGGCGAGATCCAAAGGAGGAGGGTGTGAGCTGTGGTGCGTTTCTGGCTAGGGTTTTTGGGGGGTTCAGGAGAGGAGAGCGAGGGGAACTTATAGGACATGGACTTGGACGAGGGGGCGACGCGGGATCGCGATCTCGAGAAGATCGCGGTGTCGGGCGCGCTCTGCGCGTGCTCTGGTGCGGCGTGCCGTGCGCGAGGGGAAAGAAAGAGGTGGGGCCAGCGCGTCAGTGAGAGAGAGAGGGGGAGAGAGGATCGGGCGACCGATCGGGAGAGGGTTCGGGCGTGCGGGCGCGCTGGGGCAGGCCGGTGCGGTCGGCTGGCTGGGCCGGCTGGCTCCTGGGTGCTGGGCCGGCTGGCCTGGCCAGCTCGGGGCTTTCTCTTCTTCTTCTTTTTTTGAAATAGAGGGGAGGAAAAAAATATAAATATATATTATTTTTTTATATAGGACATATATATATCAAAATTCTCAGGGGAATTAATCCTACAACGTGGACATTTTTCAGAGGTAAAACTCAAACTTAAAAAAAACAATTTTCTGGAAATCCCAAATAAAATTCAAATTTAAATTCAAACTTTTTGGCAATATTTTTCTTCTGACATTTTTGGAGTGTCATGTTTACTCCTCTCATACTTTTGCTCAAGTATTTGTCAGGCATTGTTTGAAATAAATTCAACTGCCAATTTGAATCCAAATTCCAACAAACTCAAAAGCCCCTGAAATAATTCAAATGTCACTCAATTCAAGCAATATGCATAGATGCTTAGCTACAATTGTAAAACATTCCAAATGGGAAATTTGGGATGTTACAAACCTACCCACCTTAAGATGAATCTCGCCCTCGAGATTCGGGTTGGCTAGCAAATAGGTGCGCGTGGTCTCGGCGGAGGTCTTCTTCTCGCTCCCAGGTGGCTTTCTCCTCGGAATGATGACTCCACAGAACCTTGCAAAACTTGATGATCTTGCTGCGGGTGACTCTGTTTGCAGTCTCGAGAATTCGGACGGGTTTCTCCTTATAAGTCAGATCACTGTCGAGCTGTATGGCCTCTAGGGGCACTGTGTCTCTCAACGGAATTTCGGCCATCTCAGCATGGCATTTCTTCAGTTGAGAAACATGGAAGACATCGTGAACTCCGGACAATCCTTCCGGCAATTCCAGCTTGTAAGCGACTTCTCCATGATGTTCGAGGATTTTATAGGGGCCTATAAACCGGGGTGCTAACTTTCCTTTAACACCGAACCTCTTGATTCCTCGAAGTGGGGACACACGGAGATATGCTCGGTCTCCAACTTCATACGTTATCTCCTTGCGTTTACTGTCGGCATAACTCTTCTGTCTCGACTGGGCTATCTTGAGTCTATCTCGAATCAGCTTGACCTTCTCTTCGGAGTCTCTGATAAGATCGGGACCAAAAAGTTTTCGGTCTCCAACACCATCCCACAGCAATGGTGTTCTACACCTCCTTCCGTATAGAGCTTCGAAAGGGGCCATCTTCAGACTGGTCTGATAGCTGTTGTTGTACGAGAACTCTGCATATGGCAAGTTGTCATCCCAGCTAGACCCATAGTCTAGCGCACAGGCTCTCAACATGTCCTCCAAAATCTGGTTGACTCTCTCGGTCTGTCCATCTGTCTGCGGATGAAAAGCTGTACTGAACTCCAGCCTCGTTCCCAAAGTTTCATGCAACTGATTCCAAAACTTTGAGGTAAATTGTGTTCCTCTATCTGACACGATACTCCTCGGAACTCCATGCAGACATACGATCATGGTCATGTATATCTTGGCTAACTTAGCGCTGGTATATGTGGTCTTCACGGGAATGAAATGAGCTACCTTGGTCAAGCGATCAACCACTACCCAGATAGAATCATAACCTGAACGGGTCCTCGGTAATCCTGTGATAAAATCCATTCCAAGTTTTTCCCATTTCCACTCGGGTATTGGCAAAGGTTGAAGTAACCCTGCCGGCTTCTGATGTTCCGCCTTTACTCGCTGACAAACATCGCATACTGCTAAGTACTCGGCAATATCCTTCTTCATACCTGTCCACCAGAAACTTTCCTTCAAATCCAGATACATCTTGGTGTTGCCTGGGTGAATCGAGTATGGTGAATCATGGGCCTCCTGAAGAATTAACTTCCTGACCTCTGGGTCATTAGGCACATAGATGCGATCCTCAAACCATAAAGTTCCGTGCTCATCTTCACGAAAACCTTTCGCCTTTCCGTTACACATCTTTTCCTTTACCTCTGCAATTTCCTTGTCTGTCTTCTGGGCCTCACGGATTCTTTCGGTCAGAGTGGACTGTATATCCAAGGTGGCGACAAATCCTCTCGGTACTATCTCCAGTCGGAGCTCTCTGAGATCGTCGGTTAATTCCTGAGGTAATCCTCCAACTAGGAGGGTGTTCACATAACTTTTACGGCTCAAGGCATCTGCTACAACATTTGCCTTCCCTGGGTGATAATGCAATCTCATGTCATAGTCCTTGATCAATTCAAGCCATCTCCTCTGCCTGAGGTTCAATTCCTTCTGCGTGAAAATATACTTCAGGCTCTTATGATCCGTGTAAACATCACAACTGTTTCCGACGAGGAAATGTCTCCAGGTCTTGAGTGCGTGCACTACGGCTGCTAACTCCAAATCGTGTGTGGCATAATTCATCTCGTGAGGTCATAGCTGTCTGGAGGTATAAGCTACAACTTTTCCTTCCTGCATGAGCACTCCTCCGAGTCCTTGACGAGAAGCGTCACAATAAACCTGGTAATCCTTGTGTATGTCCGGCAAAATTAGCACTGGGGCTGTAACCAGACGTTTCTTCAGCTCCTGAAAACTGGCTTCACAATCCTCGGTCCAAATGTACTTGGCTTCCTTCTTCAACAGCTCAGTCATGGGCTTGGCAATCTTGGAGAAATTCTCAATAAACCTCCGATAATATCCTGCGAGTCCGAGAAAACTGCGGATCTCCTTGACTGAGGTGGGGGACTGCCAGTTGGTGACCGATTCGACCTTGGTGGGGTCGACTGCTATTCCTTCTCCTGAAATAACATGTCCGAGGAATCCGACTTCCTTTAGCCAAAATTCACATTTGCTGAACTTGGCATATAACTGATGTTCCCGGAGTTTCTCCAGAACTAGACGCAGATGTTCCTTATGCTCTTCCTCGCTCTTGGAGAAAACCAATATGTCATCGATGAACACCACGACAAACTTGTCCAGATATTCCATAAATACCTTGTTCATCATGCTCATGAAATACGCAGGGGCATTAGTTAATCCGAATGACATGACGGTATACTCATATAAACCATACCTGGTGGTGAAAGCTGTTTTGGGTATATCCTGTTCACGAATCTTCAACTGATGATACCCTGATCGAAGATCGATCTTGGAGAATACCTTGGCTCCAACTAGTTGATCAAATAAATCATTAATCATCGGCAGAGGGTACTTGTTCTTGATGGTCACATCGTTCAATGAACGATAATCCACAACCATTCTCAGGGTTCCATCCTTCTTTTCTACCAAAAGAACTGGGGCTCCCCAAGGTGACGAGCTTGGGCGAATATATCCTTTCTCCAATAGCTCCTTAATTTGCTTCTTGATCTCTTCCAAATCATTCGGGGGCATCCGATAGGGTCTCTTGGATATTGGGGCTGTGCCAGGCAATAACTCAATCAAAAACTCAATGTCTCTGTCAGGTGGCATTCCTGGTAATTCCTCTGGAAACACATCGGGAAAATCTTGCACTACGGGCACTTCCTCCTGAACAACACCCGTGAGGGAATTCACCCGATTCTTCATCGGTGTGCGTCTGGATACATACTTGATCCTTTTCTGCTCCGGGGTGGTGAGCAAAATCGTCTTGCGAGCACAGTCGATGTTTCCTTCAAACTTGGTCAACCAATCCATGCCTAGAATTACATCCAAACTCTGGGATTCCAATACTATGAGGTCTGCGGGAAAATCATGGTTTCCGATGCTGAGGGTCGAATGACAGCCTAAGCCTGCCGTCATCTCTCCTCCTGGGGAAGTGACCTGAAGCGGGGTTCTAAGGGTTCTAGTGGGCAACCCGTACTTTTCCACAACTACCCTTGATATGAATGAATGTGTTGCACCGGAATCAAAGAGTACCAATACTGGATGTGAATTTAATAAAAACTTACCAACCACAGTGTCTGGCTGATCATAGACGTCCTCCACGTCAAGATGATTCACCTGAGCACGAGAAAAAGGGTTGGGCTTCTTTGCTGAGCTTCCATTGCCGTTGCCGTTTCCATTCCTCTGCTTGGCCTCCGGACAATCGGTGGCATAGTGTCCTGTCTTCTGGCACTTGAAACAGGTGATATGACTCAGATCCTTCTGAGCCGGAGCAGGACGGTGCTGGTTGCCATTGCCTCCATTGCCTGACTTGGAGTTGTTGTCGTGGTTGCGATTGTTCCCATTCCCTCCATGGTTATGTCCTCCATGATTATGTCCTCCATGGGTGTGATGGGTATGTCCTCCTGAGTATGGGGTATAGCGGGGCTTCTGCTGAGCTCCGGAGTTGTACTTTCCCTGGCCATATTTCCGCTTGCGGCTATCAATCTGCTGCTGCTTGCCTTCAATTATGGTGGCCTTGTCTACCAGCTCCTGGTAGTTGTTGAAGGTAGCCACCATTAGCTGCATTCCTAGCTCATCATTGAGTCCCTCGAGAAACTTCTCTTGCTTTGCGGCATCTGTGGCCACATCATCTGGGGCATAGCGAGATAATTTGCTGAACTCATCCACGTACTGCCCCACAGTACGGTTCCCCTGGCGTAAGTTGCGGAACTCACGCTTCTTCAGACTCATGGCTCCAGCTGAGACATGAGCGGTGCGGAAGGCCTGCTGGAACTCAGCCCATGTCACGGTGGCGGCCGGATAAGTGGCGGTGTAGTTCTCCCACCAAGAAGCTGCAGGTCCATCAAGCTGATGTGCGGCAAAGCGCACCTTCTCTGCATCTGTGCATCCAGCAGTGGCTAACTCCCTTCCGACCTTGCGGAGCCAATCATCGGCCACAATCGGCTCAGTGCTGCTAGAGAACACTGGCGGATTCAGCCTTAGGAAGCGTGTCAAGTTGTCAACAGGGGGTGGTGGCGGTGGATTGTTGTTGTTGTTATTCTGGTTCTGGATGAGCATCTGCATCAGGGCATTCTGCTGCTGGATCAGCTGGGTGAGCTCCGGCGGAAAGTTGAAACCGGGGTCACGTCTCGGAGGCATCTGGTGTTTTAGAGTGGATGAGAAATTAGAATAGAACAAGGGTCTAATGAGAAAATAGCACTACCCATATGAATGCACAATCATAATCACACCAATCATTTATTCATTCATCTCAAACAAGGTTCAATCTGGGATTACAAAAGAAATCTCACGACTAATCGAAAATAACGGCCTAACTGATCGACGAAAAATAAAATAAAAATAAAGTAACATGGCGGTCGACTAAATGTCTTCATCAATTATTCTTGCGTCCTCCGGTGCGGCGTCCTCTGGTGCGGCGTCTCCTCTTGCGGCTTCCTTCGGTGGAGCTCTCTTCATAATCCTGGTCATTGCTTACGAGAGGTCCATCATCTCCACTCGGAAAAAGGTCTTCTCCCAGGTCTATCTTCTCCTCCAGTGTGGCAATATATTTATCTCGGACCTCAATTCTCTCCATAAAATCCTTGACTTCTTCTTCATGTTCAAGGAAGTCCGCGCGTGCTTTCTCCTCCAGTTCCAGTTCACGGAACAACAACCTCCTGTGTACCTTCGAGTTTCGGCGCGTCTGGATTTCCAGATTCCTGATGAGACTCTCCAAGTCTTGGACATATGAAAGAATGGAGTCGTCCTCTACGGTACGGATGATATCTCCATTCCTAGCTCTGCGAGAAATCATGGCGAGGTCTGATGGGTCGAGCTCGGCCCTGTACTCTTCTCGAAGATGTCCAAGTGCACGATAAATCGCCATGTCTCTTCGGAGGATCCAAGTGAAATCGGTAAAATCAAAGTCAATGGGCTCTGAATGTCCTCCGAAGGTCCTCCCTGGAATGTGCACCATAATTCCTGTAGCGGGTATCCGTCGGAAGTGCATTGATAGGCTTCCCGGTGATTGAGGGCAGCGCAATCTTCAGCTTTTTCACGATATGAACCAGCTTCTTGCCGAGAAGCATCGTCTCATCTGGCTGGCAAAACCCCGGTAGCAGAACTGGGGTGAACTCGGCGGCCATCTAGAATGTTGAAAATCGGAGAGAAGTCAGAAATGAACAGGGGAGAATTACGGAATGATAAGGACATAAAATAAAATAGTCTCTTCCTATGGCTTTCTGATCCTAGGGGTTACGTCCTACGGTCAGCGTGTGCTCTGATACCATCTCTGTAACGACCTGACCTGAAATCGGTCAAGTCTCTGTGTAGCTGTACCATCCCAAGATCATGCTGGCACACACAGTACATTGATGCAAAGATTCAAAGTTCAATCACACCTGAATTTATTACACGATTCTCATATCGAGTCTTTATTACATCATAATAAATTCGGCCGAAGGCCAACTCATGAGAAATAAACTAAATAAAGTTGCGGAAGCGTAGACGAATAGCGAGTCCATCCGACTCCAAAGGGCAATCGCCAAGCGTGGATCGTAGCCTCACTCCTGGTCGGAAAACTCCTCTGCAACATAAGACGTTGCAGCCGTGTAGGTTAGCATTTTGAATATGCCGGCAAGTCATGAAAGAGAACAACAATAAAATTACTAATACTATATGCAATTTGGCTGTGGGGCTCTAAGTTTCATTGTTTTGCGAAAAAGCCGGTTTTTCCCTACAACAAGGACTTGTTTGCAATTACTACAAAATTGTTGGTAGTAATTGAGATGGTTCCGCCAACCAATGTCTCGTTCCCAATTATTAAATAACCCCCTCAATTAATTTATTAAGTTCAGTGTTGAGATATCCGAAATACTCCAATTCCAGAGGCTCATTTGTCCGTAACCGGGGACACGGCTAATCGATTAGGTTGTTACTCTGCAGAGGTTTGTGCACTTTACCCGCAAGAAACGTTCCCTCCTTTTAAGTCTTCGCACTGCCTGGTGTTTGAAGACGGGACAAACGAAACAGGGTCTTCCGAAGAGTTCCTCTGGGCCACTGCCGGTGCCCATCCAATCCTACCGTTCTTCTACATCTCGTAGCACCGTCCGTCCAGAGTCACGCCTAGGGTCGACCAAGCCAGAGCCCATAATGGCTTGCGGCTGCACAGGTAAGCTTCCGGTCAATGGGGTATCCATCCGTCTCTTCGTGGCTGGGTGAAGCTTTCCGCAAGATGTCATGGCGCTTCTCCATGCATCCCGGCCATCCGCTGGTTTCTCCAGGGTGCCCGTCAACCGTCCTCCACCCAGTAGTGAATTTTGAAGTCCATCTTGAGCTTGACGTCATGGGGTTGTCATCATCTTGACTCTCACATCTCCCTTATGAATCACTCAACCAACCCCGTCTACGAGCATAGCAAAATAAACTACATCGTCCCGGGCATTGGTAACAAGGGAGAAGGGTTCATCCTACCTCATGATACTACTTAAGAACATAACTTAACAAAATTCTCCTACTGCATGCATGGTGGGGAGGTATAACTCTAATGCAATAAAATCATAGGTATTGTAAAAACATGATCAAATGACTTGCCTGGCTGACGGTCTTCGAAAGCTAGCGACTCGTAATAGCAGGCTTCGCACTCCGGAAATTCTACCGAGTCAAACAATAGCACAAATAAGTATAGCACAATATAACATAACAGCAAGTTGAAGTAAAACACCCACGTACTCAAACCAAAACCAAAGAAAAACTCGGAGAAAACAAATCAAGGTTTTCATCATATCAAGCAACAACTAAGAAATAGTTTTACACAACTGAAACCTTTCTTAAGAGAACCTAAGCATTGGTTTTGCTAACTAACAGAAGGAAAAACATCATACAAACTAGGAGCAAAAAGAATCACATCAAAAGCTATTATAGAACTCCTATTATGCCTAAAACAATGCTAGCAAAGAAAATAAAATAAAAAATTTATTCTACTGTAAATAAAAGTTCATCCTCTGTAGCTACAGAAGCTAATCTAAAATAAACTATAACATAACAAAAATAAAATTATTTACTAACTAGAACAGTAGGAAAACAGTAGCTAGCTAAATAAACAAGAAAAACTTGATTTCGACATAAAACTAATTGTTTATTAAATCTAAAATACCAAAACAGTTTCCTACTGCTAGGCATGGTCAAAACTAAGCAGTAGCAAAAAGAATCACTAAAAAATAATAATCCTAACTCGATTTATGGCAGAAAAACTAATCTGTCTAAATCTAATATAAAACTATTTATAATAATTTAAACATGGCTAAACATATTTTCTACAGAAACTACAACAAATTTGCAAACTCACAAAAAAAGAATTAACTAAAAATAATAAACCGACTAAAAGAAATAGCAAAAACAAAAACAGAACTATTCTGCTAAAAAAACAGAAACTGAAAAAAAACAACTAGCGCTGCTGGGCTATCTAACGCTCAGGCGTAATATAACCTAGAGGTGCCCGCGGCTAAACAGAAAACCGACCGGTTCGATCTAACAAAAAAAAACAACCGTAAGTAAAACCGATCTATTAAATAAAACCGTACCCCTTCGTTGTTTCTAATCTAGGCCATACATGCGAGATCCAACGGTGGAGGGGAGCTCGGGCTTACAGCGTCGGCGGCGACGAACGGAGACGACGGCGGCGGCTCGGGCGTTGGCGGTGCGGCGGCTCCGGTAGTCGGGGAGGTCGGCGAAGACGTCAGGCGAGTGCGGCGGCTCGAGGGGAGGTCGGGGGCGCCTTGGTGGAGCTCGGGGACGTCGGAGTCGATCGGGGCGAGCTCGGATGAGCTCCTGCTCCGGCGGGCGGCGGTCGAGCTCGGGGACAACGGCTTCGGGGCTCCCTGGGAGAAGAGAGGATGTCAGGGAGACGAGGAACGAACAGAGGGTTCGGGTGGTGTAGCTTGGATGCAAGGGGGATGCTCACCGGTGGCAGCAGCGGCGGCGAACCGAGACGACGGCGGCGAGATCCAAAGGAGTTGGGCGTGAGCTGTGGTGCGTTTCTGGCTAGGGTTTTTGGGGGGTTCGGGAGAGGAGAGCGAGGGGAACTTATAGGACATGGACTTGGACGAGGGGGCGACGCGGGATCGCGATCCCGAGAAGATCGTGGTGTCGGGCGCGCTCTGCGCGTGCTCTGGTGCGGCATGCCGTGCGCGAGGGGAAAGAAAGAGGTGGGGCCAGCGCGTCAGTGAGAGAGAGAGGGGGAGAGAGGATCGGGCGACCGATCGGGAGAGGGTTCGGGCGTGCGGGCGCGCTGGGGCAGGCCGGTGCGGTCGGCTGGCTGGGCCGGCTGGCTCCTGGGTGCTGGGCCGGCTGGCCTGGCCAGCTCGGGGCTTTCTCTTCTTCTTCTTTTTTTTGAAATAGAGGGGAGGAAAAAAATATAAATATATATTATTTTTTTATATAGGACATATATATATCAAAATTCTCAGGGGAATTAATCCTACAACGTGGACATTTTTCAGAGGTAAAACTCAAACTTAAAAAAAAACAATTTTCTGGAAATCCCAAATAAAATTCAAATTTAAATTCAAACTTTTTGGCAATATTTTTCTTCTGACATTTTTGGAGTGTCATGTTTACTCCTCTCATACTTTTGCTCAAGTATTTGTCAGGCATTGTTTGAAATAAATTCAACTGCCAATTTGAATCCAAATTCCAACAAACTCAAAAGCCCCTGAAATAATTAAAATGTCACTCAATTTAAGCAATATGCATAGATGCTTAGCTACAATTGTAAAACATTCCAAATGGGAAATTTGGGATGTTACATGAGGTGACATTGGAGTATCTAGGTGACATTAGGGTTTTGGTTGATTTGTGTCTTAAGGTGTTATTCTAGTACGAACTCTAGGGCTGTTTGTGACACTTATAGGAATAGCCCAACGGATTGATTGGAAAGAATAACTTTGAGGTGGTTTCGTACCCTACCATAATATCTTCATTTGTTCTCCGCTATTAGTGACTTTGGAGTGACTCTTTGTTGCATGTTGAGGGATAGTTATATGATCCAATTATGTTATTATTGTTGAGAGAACTTGCACTAGTGAAAGTATGAATCCTAGGCCTTGTTTCCTAGCATTGCAATACCGTTTACGCTCACTTTTACCACTTGTTACCTTGCTGTTTTTATATTTTCAGATTACAAAAACCTATATCTACCATCCATATTGCACTTGTATCACCATCTCTTCGCCGAACTAGTGCACCTATACAATTTACCATTGTATTGGGTGTGTTGGGGACACAAGAGACTTTTTGTTATTTGGTTGCAGGGTTGTTTGAGAGAGACCATCTTCATCCTACGCCTCCCACGGATTGATAAACCTTAGGTCATCCACTTGAGGGAAATTTGCTACTGTCCTACAAACCTCTGCACGTGGAGGCCCAACAACGTCTACAAGAAGAAGGTTGCGTAGTAGACATCACGCGTGATTTTACATTTTTTACTGAAGGTCAAATGGGTCTGAAACTTTTGCACATTACTTCCGTACAAATTGTTCAAATTTTAAAATTTATTTCATAATTTTTGGAGTTACAGAAGTTTACTAAACTTCCAGATTACTACAGACTGTCCTGTTTTTGACAGATTCTGTTTTTCGCGTGTTGTTTGCTTATTTTGATATCTATGGCTAGTATCGGGGGGTATGAACCATAGAGAAGTTGGAATACAGTAGGTTTAACACCAATATAAATAAAGAATGAGTTCATTACACTACCTTAAAGTGGTAGTTTGCTTTATTACACTAACGGATCTCACAAAGTTTTTGTTAAAGTTTTGTGTGGATGAAGTGTTCGAAGATCGAGGAGTTATCAATATGAGAAGAATAAAGAGAGGCAAGAGTTCAAGCTTGGGGATGCCCAAGTCACCCCAAGTAAATATTTCAAAGGATACTCAAGCATCTATGCTTGGGGATGCCCCGGTTGGCATCCCATCTTTCTTCTTCAACAAATATCGGTATACCTCGGTTTTTGTTTTATTCACATGATTTGTGCCCTTTGTGTTTTTGTTTTAAGAACCATTCTAGTATGAGATAGCCCTTCATTGATTTATAGAATAATTCATGTGCTTCACTTAAATCTTTTAAGTATGATCTTATAGAATTGCTCTTTGTGCTTCACTTAAATCTTTTTGAGTATGGTTTTATAGAATGCTTCGTGTGCTTCACTTACATATTTTGAGCTTGGATATTGGTTAGACTTTATTAATTGTAGAATGCTCCATGAACTTCACTTGTATATTTTGGAGTATGAATAATACTATCATCTAAAGCGGGTTTGGAAGAGTGTCAACTTTAGGAATTAGTGTTCCCACTATTCCAAATGAGAAGAATTTTTCTTATGTGGAGAGTAGAAAATTCTCTATGCTTGTAGATCATGAAAAGAATGCTTTATGTGATGGTTATATTGATGAATTCATTCATGATGCTACTGAAAAATATTATGAGGGAGGAATATATGCTTTTCGGAGTTGCAATAATACCAAGTTTCCTCTCTATGTGCATAAAGTTTTGAAGTTATACTTGTTTTGCCTTCCTATGCTAGTTGATTCTTGTTCCTATAAATTATGTGTTTACAAAATCCATAGGCATAGGAAGTGGGTTAGATTCAAATATGCTAGTCATATTCTTCATGATGCTCTCTTTATGTTTCAATTCTTTTCTTTTATGTGAGCATCATTGAAATCATCATGCCTAGCTAAAACGCATTAAAGAAAAGCGCTTGTTGGGAGACAACCCAATATTTACCCTTACTGTTTTTGTGTGTTTACATGATTAAGCTACTGTAGTAATCATGTTTTATAGCTTTTGTTTCAATAAAGTGCCAAGTAAGACCTTTGGGAAGACTTGGGTGAAAGTTAATGTAATCTTGCTGTAAAAAACAGAAACTTTGCGCTCACGAGATTAGCTGTCATTTTTTACGGAAGAGTGCTTTTGAGTTGATTCTTTTAGAAGATTAATAGACAAATTCCTCACGTCCACCAATTTATTTAATAATTTTTGGAGTAGTAGAAGTAGGGTTGATGTTCAGATCATTACAGACTGTTCTACTCCCTCTGTTTCTGTTTTATTGCATAGTTTGCTTGTTTTCTACTCCCTCTGTAAACTAATATAAGAGCATTTAGATCACTAAAGTAGTGATCTAAACGCTCTTATATTAGTTTACAGAGGGAGTAGTTTCTATGGCTTATATTTCTCAATATAAATTGTAGAAATGATATGATATAGTAGGCATTGTGTGAGAACAATTATGAACCTTGTCTTTGACAGTACCAAAGTGAATGGTTTACTCTTTATCATACTAACCTATCTCACGAAGTTCCGTTAAGTTCTGTGTGATTGAAGTTTTCAAGCTTTGGGTGAGATATCGATATGAGGAGAATAAGGAGCGGAAAGATCCTAAGCTTGGGGATGCCCAAGACACCCCAATGTAATATTCAAGGAAGACTCAAGCGCCTAAGCTTGGGGATGCCCCGGAAGGCATCCCCTCTTTCGTCTTCAAAACTATCGGTATACCTTACTCGGAGCTATATTTATATTCATCACATGATATGTGTTTTGCTTGGAGCGTGTTTTCAATTTTACTTGTTGTTTGAATAAAATCATTGGATCTGAAATCTTGAATGAAAAAGAATCCTCCCATGGCTAGTTAATTATTTGACTACTCATTGTCCTTCACTTATACCTTTTGGAGTAGTTTGTCATTTACTCACGTGCTTCACATATATCCTATGGGTAAATGGTTGAATGAATTGAATATCATAAATCTGAATTTATACATGTTTCATATGCTTATAACATGGGGAGTAATGACTTCACACATAATAAGTATAGGTAGTAAACTTATTGAAAGTTAGCAAACGTAGAATTGGTCACTTGAACAATTCATGAAAGAATATTGAACGAAGAGAGATTTGACATATAAATATACTATCTTGGACATCTTTTGTAATTGTGAGCACTCATTAAAATATGACATGCTAAAAGGTTGATGTTGGACAAGGAAGACAACCTAATGGGTTATGTTTTCCTATATCCAAAATGTTATATTGTCTTGGATCATCCAACATGTTGAGCTTGCCCTTCCCTCTCATGCTAGCCAAATTCTTTGCACCAAGTAGAAATACTACTTGTGCTTCCAAACATCCCTTGAACCAGTTTTGCCATGAGAGTCCACCATACCTACCTATGGATTGAGTAAGATCCTTCAAGTAAGTTGTCATCGGTGCATGCAATAGAAAATGCTCTCTAAATATGTATGATCTATTAGTGCGAAGAAAATAAGCTTTATACGAACTTGTGATAGGGAAGAAATAAAAGTGACGGACTGCATAATAAAGGTCTTTATCATAAGAGGCAATATAAAGTGACGTTCTTTCGAAGATTTTGTGCATCCAACCATAAAAGCGCATGACAACCGCTGCTTCCCTCTGCGAAGGGCCTATCTTTTACTTTTATCTTCTACCCTTATACAAGAGACATGGTGATCATCACCTTTCCTCTTTACACTTTTCCTTTGGCAAGCACTTTGTGTTGGAGCGAACCGGATATATATATCCACTTGGATGTAGGTTTTCATGAATTATTATTGTTGACATTACCCTTGAGGTAAAAGGTTGGGAGGCGAAATTATAAGCCCCTATCTTTCTCTTTGTCCGATTAAAACTTTGAACCCATAAATATGACGTGAGTGTTAGCGATTGTGAAAGATTAAATGATAGTTGAGTATGTGGAGTTTGCTGAATCAAAGCTCTTACATAGACCCTTCCTGAAAATAAGATGAATTGCAATTGTTTGATGACTAAGAGGATGGTTTGTTAGCTTTCAAGAAAGTTTATGATCTATACTTTAACATGTGAATAGCTTGTTACTTGATCATGAGAAGTTTAATGAGTTGAGCTACTGTTATGATATATAATGATGCCAGAAAAGTTGATTGAAACTATCATTGATAAAACTTAAGCACTTGCTAGCATTCACACTTCATAAATTATTTCTTTTATCATTTACCTACTCGAGGACGAGCAGGAATTAAGCTTGGGGATGCTAATACGTCTCCAACGTATCTATAATTTATGAAGTATTCATGCCATGTTTACAATAGTTTTATATGATTTTGGTATGATTTGATTAGAACTCACCCGGACTGACGCTGTTTTCAGCAGAACTACCATGGTGTTGTTTTTGTGCAGAAATAAAAGTTCTCGGAATGCGACGAAAATCAACGGAGAATATTTCTGGAAAATATAAAAAATACTAGAACAAAAATCTACCGGAGGAGAGTCCCGTGGGCCCCCATGAGGGTGGGGGCGCGCCCCCTGCCTCGTGGACTCCCCGAGGGGCCCCCCTGATTTGAAATCAACGCCAACTCCTCCTATAAATCAAGAAAACCCCAAAACAGAAGAGAGATCGGAAGTTCCGCCGCCGCAAGCCTCTATAGCCACGAGAAATCAATCTAGGCCCTCTCTGGCACCCTGCCGGAGGGGGCCATCGTCACCGGAGGCCATGGAGGAGGATCCCGGAGGGGCCATCATCACCATGAAGGCCAAGGACCAGAGGGAGAATCTCTCCCCATCCAGGGGGGAGGCCATGGAGGAGGAAGCACAAGGGGGAGAACTTCTCCTCCTCTCTCTCGGTGGCGCCGGAGTGCCATCGGGAGGGGAATCATCGCCGCGGTGATCGTCTTCATCAACATCACCATCATCATCACCATCCTCACCTCTTTTACGGGGTCCACTCTCCCGCACCCCCTGTAATCCCTACTTGAACATGGTGCTTTATGCCACATATTATGATCCAATGATGTGTTGCCATCCTATGATGTTTTGAGTAGATATCCTTTGTCTTTGGGTTGATTGATGATCTAAATTGGTATGAGCTGTATGTTTTATTTTAGTGTTGTCCTACTGTGCCCTCCGTGTCGCGCAAGCGTGAGGGATTCCCGCTGTAGGGTGTTGAAATACATTTATGATTCGCTTATAGTGGGTTGCTTGAGTGACAGAAGCATAAACCCGAGTAAGGGGGTTGTTGTGTATGGGATAAAGGGGACTTGATGCTTTAATGCTATGGTTGGGTTTTACCTTAATGATCTTTAGTAGTTGCGGATGCTTGCTCGAGGTCCAATCATAAGTGCATATGATCCAAGAAGAGAAAGTATGTTAGCTTATGCCTCTCCCTCATATGAAATTGCAATAGTGATTACCGGTCTTGTTAACAATTGCCTAGGACAATTCCGCACACCGACCCATCATTATTCCACTCTCGCTATTCATAAGATTTAGTAATATATTATAACTTTATGATAACAGCACCTACTTTTATATTTTAGCTCTCTGATATCATGCAAAGTTATCCTCTTCATACCCACAACATAGTTTTATTTCTCGTATCTAGTTGGAAGCAAACGTTCGGTGTACGTAGAGTCGTATCAGTGGCAGATAGGACTTGAGAGAATATTGATCTTACCTTTAGCTCCTTGTGGGTTCGACACTCCATACTTATCACTTCCACCATTGGGAATTGCTACGATGATTCCCTGCACTTGGGGATTATTAATAGCATGTGGTGGTGTTGCAAATTTACTCAAAATAGAAGGTGAATCTAAAGCAGAACTGGATGGCAGTTCCTTACCTCCCCTCGTCTTTGAGGGAAAAAATTGTCTTTGGATCCTTCAGATTCTTCGTAGTGGTAATATGATAATAATCCCAAGTGACTCAACAAATATAGCTATGCTCCCCGGCAATGGCGCTAGAAAATGGTCTTGATAACCCACAAGTATAGGGGATCGCAACAATTTTTGAGGGTAGAGTATTTAACCCAAATTTATAGATTCGACACAAGGGGAGCCAAAGAATATTTGAAGGTATTAGCAGCTGAGTTGTCAATTCAACCACACCTGTAGATTAATTATCTACAGCAAAGTGATCAGTAGCAAAGTAGTTTGATTGTTTTGATAGTAGTGACAACAGCAATAGTAACAGTAACAGTGATAGCAGTATTTTTGTAGCAAGTGTAATAGTTCTGATAGCAGTAGTAACTTAGCAGAAACAATATAGGATAAATTCGTAGGCATTGGATTGGTGACTTGTTGGATGATATTCATCATGTGACAGTTATAACCTAGGGCGATACGGCACTAGCTCCAGTTCATCGATATAATGTAGGCATGTATTCCGTAAATAGTCATACGTGCTTTATTAAAAGAACTTGCACGACATCTTTTGTCCTACCCTCCCGTGGCAGCGGGTTCCATATTGGAAACTAAGGGATATTAAGGCCTCCTTTTAATAGAGAACCGGAACAAAGAATTAACACATAGTGAATACATGAACTCCTCAAACTACGGTCATCACCGGGAGTGGGCCTAGTTGTTGTCACTCCGGGGTTGCCGGATCATAACACGTAGTAGGTGACTATAACTTGCAAGATCGGATCTAAAACATGGATATAATGATGAATTCATAAATGGTTCAGATCTGAGTTCATGGCACCCGGGCCCAAAGTGACAAGCATTAGGCATGGCAAAGTCATAGCAACATCAATCTAAGAACATAGTGGATACTAGGGATCAAGCCCTAACAAAACTAACTCGGGTATATGATGAATCTCATCCAACTCCTCACCGACTAGTGGGCCTACGAAGGAATTACTCACTCCAGGTGGGGAGCATCATGGAATTGGCGATGGAGAAGGGTTGGTGATGACGAAGAATGAAGACCCCCCTCTCCGGAGCCCCAAACGGACTCCAGATCTGCCCTCCCGAGGAAGAACAGGGCTTGGCGGCGGCTCCGTCTCATGGATCGCGATAATTCTTTCTCCTTGATTTTTTTCTGGAAATATGTGATTTAATAGTATCAGGGGGTCGTCTGCGGGGCCACCAGGTGGGTACAACCCACCTGGGCGCGCCAGGAGAGGGGGTATCGGTGTCAAAACCGGAGGATCTCGGGTAGGGGGTCCCGAACTGTGCGTCTAAGGTCGATGGTAACAGGAGACGGGGTACACAATGTTTAACCAGGTTCAGGCCCTCTAGATGGAGGTAATACCCTACTTCCTGCTTGATTGATCTTGATGAATCTGAGGATTACAAGAGTTGATCTACCACGAGATCGTAATGGCTAAACCCTAGATGCCTAGCCTGTATGATTATGATTGCCTCTATGGACTAAACCCTCCGGTTTATATAGACACCAGAGGGCCCTAGGGTTGTACAGAGTCGGTTTACAGAGGAAGGAATCTTCATATCCGAACGCCAAGCTTGCCATCCACGCAAAGGAGAGTCCCATCCGAACACGGGAGGAAGTCTTCTATCTTGTATCTTCATGGCCATTAGTTCAGCCCACATCACATAGGCCGGAAGCCCGAGGACCCCTTAATCCAGTACTCCCTCAAGGGGCGCGCCCTGGTGGGTTGTGCCCACCCAGGGGCCCCTCTCTGGTGGGTCTTGGCTCCAGAAATTCTCTTTTATTCCATAAAAAATCCTCGTGAAGTTTCGTTCCATTCCGAGAACTTTTATTTCTGCACAAAAACAACACCATGGTAGTTCTGCTGAAAACAACATTGGTCTGGGGTTAGTTTCATTCAAATCATGCAAATTAGAGTCCAAAACAAGAGGAAAAGCATGAGAAAAAGTAGATACGTTGGAGACATATCAGCCACTGACTTATTGGAAATAATACATACTGATGTATGCGGTCCGATGATTGTTGAGGCTCGCGGCGGGTATCATTATTTTCTGACCTTTAAAGATGATTTGAGCAGATATGGGTATATCTGCTTAATGAAACATAAGTCTGAAACATTTGAAAAGTTCAGAGAATTTCAGAGTGAAGTGGAAAATCATCGTAACAAGAAAATAAAGTTTCTACGATCTGATCGCGAAGGCGAATATTTGAGTTATGAGTTTGGTGTTCATTTGAAACAATATGGAATAGTTTCACAACTCACGCCACCTGGAACACCACAATGTAATGATGTGTCCGAATGTCGTAACCATACTTTATTAGATATGGTGCGATCTATGATGTCTCTTACCGATTTACCACTATTGTTTTGGGGTTATGCTTTATAGACGGCTGCATTCACATTAAATAGGGCACCATCTAAATCCGTTGAGACGACACCATATGAACTGTGGTTTGGCAAGAAACCTAAGCTGTCGTTTCTTAAAGTTTGGTGTTGCGATGCTTATGTGAAAAGGCTTCAGCCCGATAAGCTCGAACCCAAATCGGAGAAGTGTATCTTCATAGGATACCCAAAAGAAACTGTTGGTACACCTTCTATCACAGATCCGAAGGCAAGACATTTGTTGCTAAGAATGGATCCTTTCTAGAGAAGGAGTTTCTCTCGAAAGAAGTGAGTGGGAGGAAAGTAGAACTTGATGAGGTAATTGTACCTTCTCTCGAGTTGGAAAGTAGTTCATCACAGAAATCAGTTCCAGTGATGCCTACACCAATTAGTGAGGAAGTTAATGATGATGATCATGAAACTTCAGATCAGGTTACTACCAAACCTCGTAGGTCAACCAGAGTACGTTCCGCACTAGAGTGGTACGGTAATCCTGTTCTGGAAGTCATGTTACTAGACCATGACGAACCTACGAACTATGAGGAAGCGATGATGAGCCCAGATTCCACAAAATGGCTTGAGGCCATGAAATCTGAGATGGGATCCATGTATGAGAACAAAGTATGGACTTCGGTTGACTTGCCCGATGATCAGCAAGCCATAGAAAATAAATGGATCTTCAAGAAGAAGACTGACACTGACGGTAATGTTACTGTCTACAAAGCTCGACTTGTTGCAAAAGGTTTTCGACAAGTTCAAGGAGTTGACAACGATGAGACATTCTCACCCGTAGCGATGCTTAAGTCTATCCGAATTGTGTTAGCAATTGCCGCATTTCATGATTATGAAATTTGGCAAATGAATGTCAAAACTGCTTTCCTTAATGGATTTCTTAAAGAAGAGTTGTATATGATGCAACCAGAAGGTTTTGTCGATCCTAAAGGTGCTAACAAAGTGTGCAAGCTCCAGCGATCCATTTATGGAATGGTGCAAGCCTCTCGGAGTTGGAATATACGCTTTGATAGTGTGATCAAACCATATGGTTTTATACAGACTTTTGGAGAAGCCTGTATTTACAAGGCATTGAGAGGGAGCTCTGTAACATTTCTAATATTATATGTGGATGACATATTGTTGATTGGAAATGATATAGAATTTCTGGATAGCATAAAAGGATACTTGAATAAGAATTTTTCAATGAAAGACCTCGGTGAAGCTGCTTATATATTGGGCATCAAGATCTATAGAGATAGATCAAGACGCTTAATTGGACTTTCACAAAGCACATACCTTGATAAAGTTTTGAAGAAGTTCAACATGGATCAGTCAAAGAAAGGGTTCTTGCCTGTGTTACAAGGTGTGAAGTTGAGTCAGACTCAATGTCCGACCACTGCAGAAGATAGAGAGAAAATGAAAGTCATTCCCTATGCCTCAGCCATAGGTTCTATCATGTATGCAATGTTGTGTACCAGAACTGATGTGTGCCTTGCTATAAGTTTAGCAGGGAGGTACCAAAGTAATCCAGGAGTGGATCACTGGACAGCGGTCAAGAACATCCTGAAATACCGGAAAAGGATTAAGGATATGTTTCTCATTTATGGAGGTGACAAAGAGCTTGTCGTAAATGGTTACATCGATAATAGCTTTGATACTGATCTGGATGACTCTAAGTCGCAAACCGGATACGTATTATTGAATGGTGGAGTTGTCAGTTGGTGCAGTTCCAAGTAGAGTGTTGTGGCAGGATCTACGTGTGAAGCAGAGTACATATCCGATCTAGGTGTAATACTTAGTGCATCGGATCCAATGAAAATCTTTTGTGACAATACTGGAGCAATTGCCTTAGCGAAGGAATCTAGATTTCACAAGAGAACCAAACACATCAAGAGACGCTTCAACTCCATCCGCGATCAAGTCAAGGAGGGAGACATAGAGATTTGCAAAATACATACAGATCTGAATGTTGCAGACCCGTTGACTAAGCCTCTTCCATGAGCAAAACGTGATCAGCACCAAGACTCAATGGGTGTTAGAATCATTACAATGTAATCTAGATTATTGACTCTAGTGCAAGTGGGAGACTGAAGGAAATATGCCCTAGAGGCAATAATAAAGTTGTTATTTATATTTGCTTATATCATGACAAATGTTTATTATTCATGCTAGAATTGTATTAACCGGAAACTTGATGCATGTGTGAATACATAGACAAAACAAAGTGTCCCTAGTATGCCTCTACTTGACTAGCTCGTTAATCAAAGATGGTTAAGTTTCCTAACCATAGACATGTGTTGTCATTTGATGAACGGGATCACATCATTAGGAGAATGATGTGATGGACAAGAACCATCCGTTAGCTTAGCATAATGATCGTTAAGTTTTATTGCTATTGCTTTCTTCATGACTTATAAATATTCCTTTGACTATGAGATTATGCAACTCCCGAATACCGGAGGAACACCTTGTGTGCTATCGAACGTCACAACGTAACTGGGTGATTATGAAGATGCTCTACAAGTGTCTCCGAAGGTGTTTGTTGGGTTGGCATAGATCGATCTTAGGATTTGTCACTCCGAATTTCTGAGAGGTATCTCTGGGCCCTCTCGGTAATGCACATCATGATAAGCCTTGCAAGAAATGTGACTAATGAGTTAGTTACGGGATGATGCATTACGGAACGAGTAAGGAGACTTGCCGGTAATGAGATTGAACTAGGTACGAGGATACCGACGATAGAATCTCGGGCAAGTAACATACCGATGACAAAGGGAATGACGTATGTTGTTATTGCGGTTTGACCGATAAAGATCTTCGTAGAATATGTAGGAACCAATATGAGCATCCAAGTTCCGCTGTTGGTTATTGATCGGAGATGTGTCTCGGTCATGTCTACATAGTTCTCGAACCCGTAGGGTCCGCACGCTTAATGTTCGATGATGATTTGTATTATGAGTTATGTCTTTTGGTGACCGAAGATTGTTTGGAGTCCCGGATGAGATCACGGACATGACGAGGAGTCTCGAAATGGTCAAGAGGTAAAAATTGATATATTGGAAGATGGTATTCGCACACCGGAATGGTTTCGGAGTGGTTCGGTTATTTTTCGGAGTACCGAGGGGTTACCGGAACCCCCCGGGGAAAGTAATGGGCCTACATGGGCCATAGGGGAGAGGGGAGGCAGCCCACAAGGGGTGGCCGCGCCCCCCTCCCATGGGGAGTCCGGATTGGACTAGGGGAGGGGGCGCGCCCCCCTTTCCTTCTCCTCTTCCCTCTCCCTTCCCCTTTCCCCCTCCGTAAGAAAGGTAAGGGGGGCCGAATAGGACTTGGAGTCCTATTTGGTTTCCCCCCATGGCGCGCCCCCTCTAGGCCGGCGGCCTCCTCCCCTCCTCCTTATATACGGGGGCAGGGGGACCCCATAGCACGTCAACTGTTTTTAGCCGTGTGCGGTGTCCCCCTCCACAGTTTATCCTCCGGTCATAGCGTAGTAGTGCATAGGCGAAGCCCTGCGCGGATCACATCACCATCACCATCACCATGCCGTCGTGCTGATGAAACTCTCCCTTGACACTTTGCTGGATCAAGAGTTCGAGGGACGTCATCGAGCTAAATGTGTGCTGAACTTGGAGGTGTCGTACATTCGGTACTTGATCGGTTGGATCGCGAAGGCGTTTGACTACATCAACCGCGTTACGCTAACGCTTCCGCTTTTGGTCTACGAGGGTACGTGGATACCTTCTCCCCCTATCGTTGCTATACATCTCCTAGATAGATCTTGCGTGATCGTAGGAAAATTTTGAAATTGCATGCTACGTTCCCCAACAAATACAAAGCAAAGGGAAAACAATAGGAACAACAACGATATTCATGGTTATCACTTTCGCTCTGCGGTGGCTAGCTTTGTGACACAGCCTCCCGCGCAAACAAAACCCAGGATCCTAGCTACGACACTTTGTGCATTGATTGGTGGAGCCTAGAGGTCAGATTCGCTATCAGTTGATCTCAATTCATGCGATTTAGTTGGGAAGTACCCATCAGCCCCAAGAATTGTTTTTTCGACTTTCATCCTAATTGTTGTGCATTTCTATAACGCTTTGTCCCGATGTTGTAGGTTCCTAATATACACTCAACATTTGCACAATTTCCATGATGAAAGATATAACTTTTGGTGTAAACTAAAGTGTTTAGAGCATTGAAGTCTCGGTGAAGTTACACCGTGTATTTTCAACACATATATGCTCATGTATAAGCGAGATAAAATTGCAAGCTATGTTTACGGAAAAGAGGATAACCACTTTTTTTGAGTTTGCGAAAAAGAGGATAACCACTTTCTTTTTAAACATACATATGTAATTGGCGTATGGTTCTGAACAAAGAGAACAAAGGCGTAACCAGTTTTTTGTTAGCGAAAAGTATGTATAAAAATCTATGTTGGAAACTTTCTCACTCTTATTTCATGGTAAATGAATAAACCAAGTTCTTACATTGATTACGTCCTAATAATTGTTAGCACACTATGTTTCATACACTAGTTTCATTCTTTGATCCCGTTAACCCCAACAGTTGTGATTTTTTAACCTTTCGTCATAGTAGTCATGGTTTTCTAAAACGTTTTGTCCTGATGTTGTAGATTCTTGACATACACTCAACATTCATACAATTTTCATGACCAAAAATTTAACTTTTGGTGTGAACTAAAGTGTTTAAAGCATTGAAGTTCCAGTGAAGTCATACCACATGTTTTCGGAGAAGGAAATATGCCCTAGGGGCAATAATAAAGTTGTTATTTATATTTCCTTACATCATGATAAATGTTTATTATTCATGCTAGAATTGTATTAACCGGAAACTTGATACATGTGTGAATACATAGACAAAACAAAGTGTCCCTAGTATGCCTCTACTTGACTAGCTCGTTAATCAAATATAGTTAAGTTTCCTGACCATAGACATGTGTTGTCATTTGATGAACGGGACCACATCATTAGAAGAATGATGTGATGGACAAGACCCATCCGTTAGCTTCGCATATGATCGTTAAGTTTTATTGCTATTGCTTTATTCATGACTTATACATATTCCTTTGACTATGAGATTATACAACTCCCGAATATTGGAGGAACACCTGCTATCAAACGTCACAACGTAACTGGGTGATTATAAAGATGCTCTACAGGTGTCTCCGAAGGTGTTTGTTGGGTGGCATAGATCGAGATTAGGATTTGTCACTCCGAGTATCGAAGAGGTATCTCTGGGCCCTCTCGGTAATGCACATTGATACGTCCATTTTGCATCATGTTTTCTTACTGTTATTTATAATGTTTTTATCCATAATAATGCTTTTTGAGTAATTCTAATGCCTTTTCTCTCATAACTTACAAGGTACACACAAAGAGGGAGAATTCCGGCAGCTGGAAATTTGGACCCGAAAAAGCTACGCCAGGCCACCTATTCTGCACAACTCCAAACAAGCTGAAACTTGACGGGGATTTTTTATGGAATATATAAGAATTACTAGAACAAATAACTACCAGAGGGGGGCCACCAGGTGGGCACAACCCACCTGGACGCGCCAGGCAGCCCAGGCGCGCCCTGGTGGGTTGTGGTCTCCTCGGCCCACCTCCAGTGCCCATCTTCTGGTATATAAGTCATTGTGACCTAGAAAAAATACGGAGAAGGATTTCGGGATGGAGCGCCGCCGTCTCGAGGCAAAACTTGGGCAGGAGCACTTTTGCCCTCCGGCGGAGCGATTCCGCCGGGGGAACTTCCCTCCCGGAGAGGGTAATCATCGTCATCATCATCACCAACAACTCTCCCATCTTGGGGAGGGCAATCTCCATCAATATCTTCAAGAGCACCATCTCATCTCAAACCCTAGTTCATCTCTTGTATTCAATCTTGTTTCCGAAACTATAGATTGGTGCCTGTGGGTGACTAGTAGTGTTGATTACATCTTGTAGTTGATTACTATATGGTTTATTGGGTGGAAGATTATATATTCAGATCCATTATGATATTTAATAACCCTCTGATCTTGAACATGTTTATCATTTGTGAGTAGTTACTTTTGTTCTTGAGGTCACGGGAGAAATCATGTTGCAAGTAATCTTGTGAATTTGATATGTGTTCGATATTTTGATAGTATGTGTGTTGTGATTCCCTTAGTGGTGTCATGTGAACAATTCATGAAACAATATTGAAGGAAGAGAGATTTCACATATAAATATACTATCTTGGACATCTTTTGCAATTGTGAGCACTCATTAAAATATGACATGCTAAAAAGTTGATGTTGGACAAGGAAGGCAACTTAATGGGTTATGTTTCCTATATCCGAAACATTATATTGTCTTGGATCATCCAACATGTTCAGCTTGCCTTTCCCTCTCATGCTAGCCAAATTCTTTGCACTGATCTCTACTATGCAACCTTCTTCTTGTAGACGTTGTTGGGCCTCCAAGTGCAGAGGTTTGTAGGATAGTAGCAAGTTTCCCTCAAGTGGATGACCTAAGGTTTATCAATCCGTGGGAGGCATAGGATGAAGATGGTCTCTCTCAAACAACCCTGCAACCAAATAACAAAGAGTCTCTTGTGTCCCCAACACACCCAATACAATGGTAAATTGTATAGGTGCACTAGTTCGGCGAAGAGATGGTGATACAAGTGCAATATGGATGGTAGATATAGGTTTTTGTAATCTGAAAATATAAAAATAGCAAGGTAACTAATGATAAAAGTGAGCACAAACGGTATTGCAATTCTAGGAAACAAGGCCTAGGGTTCATACTTTCACTAGTGCAAGTTCTCTCAACAATAATAACATAACTGGATCATATAACTATCCCTCAACATGCAACAAAGAGTCACTCCAAAGTCGCTAATAGCAGAGAACAAACGAAGAGATTATGGTAGGGTACGAAACCACCTCAAAGTTATCCTTTCTGATCGATCTATTCAAGAGTACGTAGTAAAATAACATGAAGCTATTCTGTCCATTCGATCTATCATAGAGTTCGTACTAGAATAACACCTTAAGACACAAATCAACAAAAACCCTTATGTCACCTAGATACTCCAATGTCACCTCAAGTATCCGTGGGTATGATTATACGATATGCATCACACAATCTCAGATTCATCTATTCAACCAACACAACGTACTTCAAAGAGTGCCCCAAAATTTCTACCGGAGAGTCAAGACGAAAACGTGTGCCAACCCCTATGCATAAGTTCACGTGGTCACGGAACTCGCAAATTGATCACCAAAACATACATCAAGTAGATCACGTGATATCCCATTATCACCACAGATATGCACATGCAAGACATACATCAAGTGTTCTCAAATCCTTAAAGACTCAATCCGATAAGATAACTTCGAAGGGAAAACTCAATCCATTACAAGAGAGTAGAGGGGGAGAAACATCATAAGATCCAACTATAATAGCAAAGCTCGCGATACATCAAGATCGTATCACCTCAAGAACACGAGAGAGAGAGAGAGAGAGAGAGAGAGAGATCAAACACATAGCTACTGGTACATATATACCCTCAGCCCCGAGGGTGAACTACTCCCTCCTCGTCATGGAGAGCACCGTGATGATGAAGATGGCCATCGGTGAGGGATTCCCCCTCCGGCAGGGTGCCAGAATAGGGTCCCGATTGATTTTTGGTGGCTACAGAGGCTTGCGGCGGCGGAACTCCCGATCTATTCTGCTCTCCGATGTTTTTAGGGTATGCTGATATATATAGGCGAAAGAAGTCGGTCAGGGGAGCCACGAGGGGCCCACGAGGGCGGGGGGCGCGCCCAGGGGGAGCAGGCGCGCCTCCCTGCCTCGTGGCCACCTCGAAGCTTCCTTGACTTCAACTCCAAGTCTCCTAGATCACATTCGTTCCAAAAATCACGCTCCCGAAGGTTTCATTCCGTTTGGACTCCGTTTGATATTCCTTTTCTGCGAATGAAACAAGGGAAAAACAGAAACTAGCACTGGGCTCTGGGTTAATAGGTTAGTCCCAAAAATAATATAAAAGTGTTTAATAAAGCCCATAAACATCCAAAACAGATAATATAATAGCATGAATACTTCATAAATTATAGATACGTTGGAGACGTATCATGCACCAAGTAGAGATACTACTTGTGTTTCCAAACATTCCTTAACCCAGTTTTGCGATGAGAGCCCACCATACCTACCTATGGATTGAGTAAGATCCTTCAAGTAAGTTGTCATCGGTGCATGCAATAAAAATTGCTCCTTAAATATGTATGATCTATTAGTGCGAAGAAAATAAGCTTTATACAAACTTGTGATAGGGAAGAAATAAAAGCGACGGATTGCATAATCAAGGTCTTTATCACAAGCGGCAATATAAAGTGACGTTCTTTTGCATTAACATTTTGTGCATCCAACCATAAAAGCGCATGACAACCTCTGCTTCCCTCTCCGAAGGGCCTATCTTTTACTTTTTCCTTCTACCCTTATACAAGAGTCATGGTGATTTTCACCTTTCCTTTTTACACCTTTTCCTTTGGCAAGCACTTTGTGTTGGAGCGATCCGGATATATATATCCACTTGGATGTAGGTTTTCATAAAGTATTATTGTTGACATTACCCTTGAGGTAAAAGGTTGGGAGGCGAAACTATAAGCCCCTATCTTTCTCTGTGTCCGATTAAAACTTTGAACCCATAAATATCACGTGAGTGTTAGCAATTGTGAAAGATTAAATGATAGTTGAGTATGTGGAGTTTGCTGAATCAAAGCTCTTACGTAGACCCTTCCCGAAATAAGATGAATTGCAATTGTTTGATGACTAAGAGCATGGTCTGTTAGTTTCAAGAAAGTTTATGATCTATACTTTAACATGTGAATAGCTTGTTACTTGATCATGAGAAGTTTTATGAGTTGAGCTACTGTTATGATATATAATGATGCTAGAAAAAGTGATTGAAACTATCATTGATCAAAATTAAGCACTTGCTAGCATTCACACTTCATAAATTATTTCTTTTATCATTTACCTACTCGAGGACGAGCAGGAATTAAGCTTGGGGATGCTGATACGTCTCCAACGTATCTATAATTTATGAAGTGTTCATGCCATGTTTACTATTGTTTTATATGATTTTGGTATGGTTTGATTAGAACTAACCTGGGCTGACGCTACTTTCAGCAGAACTACCGTGCTGTTGTTTTTGTGCAGAAATAAAAGTTCTCGGAATGCGATGAAAATCAACGGAGAATTTTTCTGGAAAATATAAAAATACTGGAATGAAGAGTTAACGTAGGAGAGGCCGTGGGCCCCACGTGGGTGGAGGGCGCGCCCCTGTGCCTCGTGGACTTCCCGTGGGGCCCCCTGACTTGTGCTCGACGCCAACCTCTCCTATAAATGCCCAAACCTCCAGAAAATAACCTAGATCGGAAGTTCCGCAGCCGCAAGCCTCTGTAGCCACGAGAAATCAATCTAGGCCCTCTCTGGCACCCTGCTGGAGGGGGCCATCATCACCGGAGGCCATGGAGTAGGATCCCGGAGGGGCCATCATCGCCATGAAGGCCAAGGACCAGAGGGAGAACCTCTCCCCATCCATGGGGGACATCATGGAGGAGGAAGCACAAGGGGGAGGACTTCTCCTCCTCTCTCTCGGCGGCGCTGGAGTGCCATCGAGAGGGGAATCATCGCCGCGGTGATCATCTTCATCAACATCACCATCATCATCAGCATCCTCACCTCTTGTACGCGGTCCACTCTCCCGCACCCCGCTGTAATCCCTACTTGAACATGGTGCTTTATGCCACATATTATGATCCAATGATGTGTTGCCATCCTATGATGCTTTGAGTAGATATCCTTTGTCTTTGGGTTGATTGATGATCTAGATTGGTATGAGTTGTATGTTTTATTTTGGTGCTGTCCTATTGTGCCCTCCGTGTCGAGCAAGCATGAGGGATTCTCGCTGTAGGGTGTTGCAATACGTTTATGATTCGCTTATAGTGGGTTGCTTGAGTGACAGAAGCATAAACCCGAGTAAGGGGGTTGTTGTGTATGGGATAAAGGGGACTTGATGCTTTAAGGCTATGGTTGGGTTTTACCTTAATGATCTTTAGTAGTTGCGGATGCTTGCTAGAGTTCCAATCATAAGTGCATATAATCAAGGAAGAGAAAGTATGTTAGCTTATGCCTCTCCCTCATATGAAATTGCAGTAGTGATTACCGGTCTTGTTAACAATTGCCTAGGATAATTCCGCACACCTACCCATCATTATTCCACACTCGCTATTTATAATATTTAGTAATATATTCTAACTTTATGATAACAGCACCTACTTTTATGTTTTAACTCTCCGATGTCATGCAAAGTCATCCTCTTCATACCCACAACGTAGTTTTATTTCTCGTTTCTAGTTGGAAGCAAACGTTCGGTGTATGTAGAGTCGTATTCAGTGGTAGATAGGGCTTGAGAGAATATTGATCTTACCTTTAGCTCCTTTTGGGTTCGACACTCCATACTTATTACTTCCACCATTGGGAATTGCTTTGATGATTCCCTGCACTTGGGGATTATCATGGACTTGCCTAAAGGCTCCGATACGTGACCCTTCCTGAAAAGATGATGAATTGTAGTTGCAAAGTTGACTGAGAACATAGTTTGTTGGTTTCTAATAGAGTTTTTGCTTTATACTTCGATTGTGTGATGAACTATTACTTAGTCATGAGAAGTATATGATAAAAGTTCGTTGATAAAAGTCCTATGTTTAATTTTGTTGCTGTTATAATAATCAACATGATGCTTCTATGTCTGTATTTTGTTTTTATCGAAACCTCTCTCTCAAAGCATGTGGACATATTTTCCGATTTTGATTTTCGCTTGAGGACAAGTGAGGTCTAAGCTTGGGGGAGTTGATACGTCCATTTTGCATCATGTTTTCTTACTGTTATTTATAATGTTTTTATCCATAATAATGCTTTTTGGAGTAATTCTAAAGCCTTTTCTCTCATAATTTACAAGGTACACACAAAGAGGGAGAATTCCGGCAGCTGGAAATCTAGACCTGGAAAAGCTACGTCAGGCCACCTGTTCTGCACAACTCCAAACAAGCTGAAACTTGACGGGGATTTTTTATGGAATTTATAAGAATTACTGGAACAAATAACTACCAAAGGGGGCCCACCAGGTGGGCACAACCCACCTGGGAGCGCCAGGCAGCCCAGGCGCGCCCTGGTGGGTTGTGGTCTCCTCGGCCCACCTCTAGTGCCCATCTTCTGGTATATAAGTCATTTTGACCTAGAAAAAATAAGGAGAAGGCTTTCGGGACAGAGCGCCGCCGTCTCGAGGAGGAACTTGGGCAGGAGCACTTTTCCCCTCCGGCGGAGCAATTCCGTCGGGGGAACTTCCCTCCCGGAGAGGGAAATCATCGTCATCATCATCACCAACAACTCTCCCATCTTGGGGAGGGCAGTCTCCAACATCTTCAACAACACCATCTCATCTCAAACCCTAGTTCATCTCTTGTATTCAATCTTGTTACCGAAACTATAGATTGGTGCATGTGGGTGACTAGTAGTGTTGGTTACATTTTGTAGTTGATTACTATATGGTTTATTTGGTGGAAGATTATATGTTCAGATCCATTATGCTATTTAATACCCCTCTGATCATGAACATGTTTATCATTTGTGAGTAGTTACTTTTGTTCTTGAGGTCACTGGAGAAATCATGTTGCAAGTAATCATGTGAATTTGATATGTGTTCGATATTTTGATTGTATGTATGTTGTGATTCCCTTAGTGGTGTCATGTGAACGTCGACTACATGACACTTCACCATATTTTGGGCCTAAGGGAATGCATTGTGGAGTAGCAATTTGATGATGGGTTGCGAGAGCGACAGAAGCTTAAACCCCAGTTTATGCGCTATTCCGTAAGGGACCGATTGGATCCAAAAGTTTAATGCTATGGTTAGAATTTATTCTTAATACTTTTCTCGTAGTTGCGGATGCTTGCGGGAGGGTTAATCATAATTAGGAGGTTTGTTCAAGTAAGAACAGCACCTAAGCACCGGTCCATCCACATATCAAATTATCAAAGTAGCGAACACAAATCAAACCAACATGATGAAAGTGACGAGATGAAATTCCCGTGTACCCTCAAGAACGCTTTGCTTATCATAAGAGACCGTTTTGGCCTATCCTTTGCCTCAAAAGGATTGGGCTACCTTGCTGCATACTTGTTACTACTATCGTTACTTGCTCGTTACAAATTATCTTGCTATCAAACTACTCCGCTACTTACAATTTTAGCACTTGCAGACATTACCTTGCTGAAAACCACTTGCCATTTCCTTCTGCTCCTCGTTGGGTTCGACAGTCTTACTTATCAAAAAGAGCTACAATTGATCCCTATACTTGTGGGTCATCAAGGCTATTTTCTGGCGCCATTGCCGGGGAGTGAAGCGCCTTTGGTAAGTGGAATTTGGTAAGGAAACATTTATATAGTGTGCTGAAATTTATCGTCACTTGTTACTATGGAAAACAATCCTTTGAGGGGTTTGTTTGGGGTATCTTCACCTCATCTGAAACCACAATTAGCTACCCCTCAACCTACTGCACGTACTGAAAATATTGAATATGAAATTCCTTCGGTATGATAGAACAACTACTAGCTAATCCTTATGCAGAAGATGGAACCGAACATCCTGATATGCACTTGATATATGTGGAACAAATTTGTGGATTGTTTAAGCTTGCAGGTTTACCTAGAGATGAAGTTATGATAAGGTTTTCCCTTTATCTTTGAAGGGAAAAGCATTAGCATGGTATAGGCTATGCGATGATATTGGATCATGGAATTGGAGTTCCACCAAAAAAATTATCCTATGCATCTAGTTCATCGTGATCGGAATTATATATATAATTTTTGTCCTCGTGAAGGTGAAAGTATCGCTCTAGCTTGGGGGAGGCTTAAGTCAATGTTATATTCATGCCCCAATCATGAACTCTCAAGAGAAATTATTATCCAAAATTTTTATGCTCGGCTTTCTCGTAATGATCAAACCATGCTTGATACTTCTTGTAATGGTTCATTTATGAAGAAGACTATTGAATTCCGATGGGATCTTTTGGAAATAATTAAATGCAAATCTGAATATTGGGAACTCGGTGAAGGTAAAGAGTCAGGTATTAAAATTAAGTATGATTGTGTTAAATCTTTTATGGATACCGATGCTTTTCAAAAGTTTAGCACTAAATATGGACTTGACTCAGAGATAGTAGCCTCCTTTTGTGAATCATTTGCTACTCATGTTCAACTCCCTAAAGAGAAGTGGTTTAAATATCACCCACCTATTGAAGAAGAAATTAAAGAACCGGTACCAATTAAAGAAGAAACTATACTTTATAATGTTGATCCAGTTGTTCCTTCTGCTTATATTGAGAAACCACCTTTCCCTGTTAGGATAAAGGAACATGCTAAAGTTGCAACTGTGGTTAACAAAAGCTATATTAGAACACATAAACCTAATGAGAAAATTAAAGTAGAACCTAGCATTGCTATGGTTAAAGATCTCTTGGAAGAAGATATTGATGGGCATGTTATTTACTTCTTTGAAGAAGCTAGTAGAATTGCTAAACCTGATAAAAAAGATAAACATAGACCTGTTGTGGGCATGCCTGTTATTTCAGTTAAAATAGGAGATCACTGTTACCATGGTTTATGTGACATGGGTGCTAGTGTGAGTGATATTCCTTACACACTTTATGAAGAAATTATGAAAGACATAGCACCTGCAGAAATAGAAGACATAGATGTTACTATTAAACTTGCTAATAGAGACACTATATCACCAATTGGGATTGTTAGAGATGTTGAAGTCTTGTGTGGGAAAATAAAATACCCCACTGATTTTCTTGTTCTTGGTTCCCCACAAGATGACTTTTGTTCCATTATTTTCGGTAGACCTTTCTTGAACACTGTTAATGCTAAGATAGATTGTATGAAACAAACTGTCGTTGTCAGTTTTGGTGATGAGTCTCATGAGTTTAATTTTTCCAAGTTTAGTAGAAATCTTCATGAAAAAGAATTGCCTAGTAAGGATGAATTAATTGGTCTTGCTTCTATTGCTGTACCACCTACTGATCCTTTAGAACAATATTTGCTAGACCATGAAAATGATTTACATATGCATGAAAGAAATGAAATAGATAAAAATTTCTTTGAACAACATCCTCTGCTTAAACACAATTTTCCTATTGAAACTCTAGGAGGTCCACCTCCACCTAAAGGTGATCATGTGTTTGAATTAAAAAAATTGCCAGACACGTTGAAATATGCTTATCTTGATGAAAAGAAGATATATCCTGTTATTATTAGTGCTAACCTTTCAGAACATGAAGAAGAAAGATTATTGAAAGTACTAAGGAAGCACCGAGCTGCTATTGGATATACTCTTGATGATTTAAAGGGCATTAGTCCCACTCTATATCAACACAAAATTAATATGGAACCTGATGCTAAACCCGTTGTTGATCACCAACGTTGGTTAAATCCGAAGATGAAAGAAGTGGTAAGAATGGAAATATTAAAACTTCTGGAAGCAGGTATACTCTATCCTATAGCTGATGGTAGATGGGTAATTTATGTTCATTGTGTCCCTAAGAAAGGAGGTATTACTGTTGTTCCGAATGATAAGAATGAACTTATTCCACAAAGAATTGTTACAGGCTATAGAATGGTAATTGATTTTAGAAAATTAAATAAAGCAACTAGAAAAGATCATTACCCTTTGCCTTGTATTGATGAAATGATTGAAAGATTATCTAAGCACACACACTTTTGCTTCTTGATGGATATTCTGGCTTTTCACAAATACCTGTTTTACTTGTCCCTTTGGAACTTATGCTTATAGACGTATGCCTTTTTGTTTATGTAATGCACCTGCTACCTTTCAAAGATGTATGGCTGCTATATTCTCTGACTTTTGTGAAAAGATTATTGAGGTTTTCATGGGTGACTTTTCTGTTTATGGGAAGTCTTTTGATGATTGTTTAACCAATCTTGAGCGAGTTTTGCAGAGATGTGAACAAACAAATCTTGTCTTGAATTGGGAGAAGTGCCACTTTATGGTTAATGAAGGCATTGTCTTGGGTCATAAAATTTCTGAAAGAGGTATTGAAGTGGACCGAGCTAAGGTTGATGCAATTGAGAAAATGCCATGTCGTAAAGATATAAAAGGTATTCGTAGTTTCCTAGGTAATGCTGGTTTCTATAGGAGATTTATCAAAGACTTCTCTAAAATCTCTAGGCCTCTCAGTAGTCTCTTGCGAAAGGATATTCCCTTTGTTTTTTATGATGATTGTTTGGAAGCCTTTGAAACACTCAAGAAAGCCTTAATCTCTGCACTTATTGTTCAACCACCTGATTGGAACTTGCCTTTTGAAATTATGTGTGATGCTAGTGATTATGCTGTTGGTGCTGTTCTAGAACAAAGAGTTGGTAAGAAACTTAATGTTATTCATTATGCTAGTAAAACTCTAGACAGTGCTCAAACAAATTATGCTACTACTGAAAAAGAATTCTTAGCAGTGGTGTTTGCTTGTGATAAATTTAGACCTTATATTGTTGATTCCAAAGTAACTGTTCACACAGACCATGCTGATATTAAATATCTTATGGAAAAGAAAGATGCTAAACCTATACTTATTCGTTGGGTTCTCTTGTTACAAGAATTTGATTTACATATCATTGACAGAAAAGGAGCTGAGAAACCCGTGATGATAACTTGTCTAGGCTTGAAAATGTGCTTTATGACCCACTACCTATTGATGATAGTTTTCCTTATGAGCAGTTAGCTGCAATAAATGTTTCTCATAGTACTCCTTGGTATGCTGACTATGCTAATTACATTGTTGCTAAATATTTACCACCTAGCTTTACATATCAACAAAACAAAAAAATCTTCTATGATTTAAGACATTACTTTTGGGATGACCCACATCTTTATAAAGGAGTAGATGGTATTATTAGACGTTGTGTACCTGAGCATGAACAGGGACAAATCCTATGGAAATGTCACTCCGAGGCTTATGGAGGGCATCATGCTGGAGATAGAACTGCTCACAAGGTATTGCAGTCTGGATTTTATTGGCCTACTCTCTTCAAGGATGCCCGTAAGTTTGTCTCATCTTGTGATGAATGTTAAAGAATAGGTAATATCGGTAAGCGTCAAGAAATGCCTATGAATTATTCACTTGCTGTTGAACCATTTGATGTTTGGGAATTTGATTACATGGGACCTTTTCCTTCCTCTAATGGGTATACACATATTTTGGTTGTTGTTGATTATGTTACTAAATGGGTAGAAGCTATTCCAACTAGTAGTGATGATCACAACACCTCTATTAAAATGCTTAAGGAAGTTATTTTCCCAAGGTTTGGAGTCCCTAGATATTTAATGACTGATGGTGGTTCACACTTTATTCATGGTGCTTTCTGAAAATGCTTGCCAAGTATGATGTTAACCATAGAATTGCATCACCTTATCATCCTCAGTCTAGTGGTCAAGTTGAACTTAGCAATAGAGAAATAAAATTAATTTTGCAAAAGACTGTTAATAGGTCTAGGAAGAATTGGTCTAAGAAATTAGATGATGCACTTTGGGCTTATAGAACACCATATAAAAATCCTATGGGTATGTCTCCTTATAAAATGGTTTATGGAAAAGCTTGTCATTTGCCTCTTGAGTTAGAACATAAAGCATTTTGGGCAGTTAAGGAACTCAACTATGATTTCAAACTTGCCGGTGAAAAGTGGTTATTTGATATTAGCTCTTTAGATGAATGGAGAACCCAAGCTTATGAAAATGCAAAGTTATTCAAAGAAAAAGTTAAAAGATGGCATGACAAAAGAATCCAAAAGCGTGAGTTTAAAGTCGGAGAATATGTTCTTTTGTACAACTCTCATTTCAGATTTTTTGCAAGAAAACTCCTCTCAAAATGGGAAGGCCCATATGTCATCGAGGAGGTTTACCGGTCTGGAGCCATCAAAATAAATAATTCCGAAGGTACTAACCCGTAGGTTGTCAATGGGCAACGAATAAAACATTATATCTCAGGTACGCCCATGAACGTTGAAAGTAATATTATCCAAACTTTGACACCAGAAGAACATATAAAAGAGTCCTTCCGGAACACTCCAGAATCGTGAAAATAAGGAGGTACGTGATACGGTAAGTAAACGGACTCCGAAAAATCCACAAAAATATTTTTTTATCAGTTTTGGAATATTTAAGAATTTTAGTAAAGAAACTTCCAGGAAGCGTCCCCTGGTGGGCACAATACACAAGCTTGGCGCGCCCAGGTGGGTTGTGCCCACCTGGGACACCTTCCGTACTCCGTTTTTCTTCTGTATGCTTGTCCTCCAAGATAAAAAAAATCTATATATGCTTCGTGAACCTGTTAACCACTGTATCATGGAGAAAATCCTGTGTTCTCTTTTCTTGTTGTTTCCGGTCAGATTTATCAAGCCAGGCATCATGTCTTCCTGCTCCTCCAACCACATGGAAGAAGATGCTTGGCTGATGAAGATTGAGACAAAGAGGGAGGAGCCTACGGACGCCATCAAGGGAGACAAGGGCAATGGAGCTACCGTAGATCCATCCCCGGTGGCAACACAAGCACTGCTGGCTGAGGAGGAGGAGGAAGATATCCTTAAACCCTATCTTACTCACCTTACTCCTGCTGAGATTGAAGCTTTTTGCGTCATTTAAATAGTCCGCATACAAAATAAGTATCTTACTCATGAAAATATTCTGCATCAAGAACATATCACCTATCTCTGGAGTGTCATCCGTCGGTTGGAGAATCTCTTGATCCTTAAGGACAGGATTGCTTCATCACCACCACCATCTTCTTCACCACCAAAGGAAAATTAAGTATCGGGTATGGGCACTCCCCTTGGCTTCCGCCAAGCTTGAGGGAGGTGCCCCGGTATCGTATCATCCCACTATCTTTTTGCTTTTACTTATCTTAGTTTGATCTTTTGCTTTAGATGAAATAAAGTTAGTTCGATCCTTTCTTATTTGAGAGTTTGCTTAGTAATCTATCCTTGTAATCGTGTGCAAATTATATAATAAAGTTTAGTGTGAGTTTTTGCTTTCTTTACTTTCATGTTGCAAATAAAGAAAAGAAATAAGAAAGAAAAAGTGAAAGGAAATAAATAAAATGAAAGGAAATAAATCAATAAGATTATATACTAATCCTATGGTAGGTGATGACACCACATAAGGAAAAGTGTAAGTAGAAAATTTTATTAGAGATTGACAAACATAGCATTAGTCAATGATGCAACTCATGAAAGAATTAATAAGGGAAGAGAAGATTCACATATAAATATACTATCCTAGAAATCTTTTGTGATTGTGATCCCTCAACAAAATATTATATGCCAAAATTGTTGACGTTGGACAAGGAAGACAACTTAATGGTTTATGTTTGTTTATATTCACATAGAAGTCATATTGTCATAGATCCTTCAACTTGTGGTGCTTGCCCCCTATCTTTGCTAGCCAAAAATTCCGCACTAAGTAGAGATACTACTTGTGCATCCAAAAACCCTTAAACCCAAATCTTATTTTCAAGAGTCTACCATACCTACCTAGGGATTGAGCAAGATCCCTCAAGTAAGTTGTCATCGGTGCAAAAAGGCAATAAAAATTGCTTCTAAAAGTGTGAGATCATTTAGTGTAAGAGAAATTGAGCGTTGTACGAACTTGGATGACAAAGAATAAAAGCGACAGACTGCATAATAAAGGTTGTCATCTTAAGGGGCAATACAACGTGACGTTCTCTTGCACTAAGGGATTGAGCATACAAACAAATAAGCGCATGGCAACCTCTGCTTCCTTCTGCGAACGGGCTATCTTTTACTTTTATGTATTTACTTTTATGCAAAGAGTGAAAGTTTTCCTTCTATTCCTTTTATTTTTCTCCTTTGGCAAGCATCATGTGGTGAGGAAAGATCTAGGCACATATGTCCAGTTGAATATAGATAGCATGAGTTATCATTGTTGACATCACCCTTGAGGTGAGTATGTTGGGAGGCGAAACTATAAGCCCCTATCTTTCTATGTGTCTGGTTGCACTACAAAAAAATACACTTCCGTGATGATACGTGTTTGTCACAGTAGGTCGCGTTTTTGGTCATGCATGTACATCCATGACAAATTTATGACAGAATCAAGATAGTCATACCTGTGTTGTCGTAGAAGTGTTCCATGACATTGCCAAAATTATCATCACGGAAGTGTCCAATTCCATGATGATAAATCGCGCGTCACAGAAGTGCTTTCGTCAAGGGTGACCGACACGTGGCATCCACCGTAACGGAACGCCGTTAGGCTATCGGGTCGGGTTTTGGATCCGGTAACCCGTTAACAGCCCCGACCAATGGGGATTTTCCATGTGTAAAATCATCATTGGCTGGAGGAAACACGGGTCGGCTCATCGTTGGGACAGATGTCATCCACTCATTGGACGGAAGGCGCCTATGATACGTCGACACGTGGCACGGCCCAACAGAGGCCCATTCCTGTGAAAAGGTCGGCCTGTTTGACTTGGTCAAAAGGTGGTGGGCCGGCCCATGGAAAGCCTGTTAATGGCCTGTTCGGATATAGCCCATTTACAGCCCGCTAACCCAAGGCCCGTTACGCCCTATCCGAATTAGGCCCAGTAGCGTCATCTGGGCCATCCAATATGATTCCAGCCCGTTTTCACTTCTGGCGCATGTATGGCCCATGACGTCTTTCGGCCCATATGAGGCCCTATGAACTCTTGGCCTATTAACAGCCCGTGGTGAAACTGGCCCGTAATGAACAGTGTATCACTTTACACCCATTAACGGCCCGTGGTGAAACTGGCCCGTAATGAACAGTGTATCACTTTATACCCATTAACGGCCCGTTATTCCGTTGGGCCGTTTCCAGCCCATGTTATCTTTCGGCCTTCTCAGAGCCCATTTATTCTTGGGCTCATTTCCAGCATTCGTTTACTTACGGCCCGTTACTGTCATTTTCTGCTTGTGGGCCAAATTCAGCCCGTGGTTACAGTCGGCCCGTTTGTGGTCCGTTAATACGTTGGGCCGTTTTCATAGCGTCATCAAATACGGCCTATTAACGATGGCCCGTTATGGTCGGCCCATGAACGGACGATTCCAACTCTAGCCCGTTTACGGCCATAATGCGGTCTGTTTGGCCCATGTTTGGCCAATCGATCATACGGCCCGTATAAGGCCCATTGATGATACGGCCCGCAGAAGGCCCATTGTTTCTACGGCCCGTAGAAGGCCCATTGTTTCTACGGCCCGTAGAAGGCCCACTGTTTCTACGGCCAGTAGGAGGCCCAGTGTCACTACAGTAAATATTAGCCCATGGTTATTGTGGCCTAGTTTTAAAAAATAGGTTATTGCAGCCACTAGCTAACCGCGGAAAAAGAACTGCAATGACTACAAGCAAACAAATAAACAAGACAACAAGGAAATAAATAAGCAAGCAACTAACGCTAGGCTATCACGGCTATTACACATATTACATCCACTGGGCATCAAAGTTCGCCACCAGTGCAAATATAGGGAACAAAGCAGCATATCATATACACTGGTTGTCAAAGTTGGCGACCAGCGCAAATAAACGCCGCAGCAAAACAAATCCAGAACTGAAACCACTTCAGAAGATCTCAAGAAACAATATCCTGGGTACCCATAATGCTGGCAAGATGCTTAGCAAGCTTATTAACTTTCTCTTGTTTGGCGCTTAAATCCTCCAGCGCTTGCTGTTGCACCAGAAAATATGCATCTGAATTCTGCAGGGACTTCCTCAGTCCTTCAGCTTCCTGTCGCAGCACATCTGATCGATGTCTTTCAACTTGAAGTTGAGACTCAAGAAGACGAACTGATTCAGGCAGCGAGTTCGAAGAGCTTGTGCCAGCAGTAGTGGCCAGTAACTCGAACACTACATCAAGACAGGACTTTTGGGTTCCCTCACTGTCGTCAAGATAGTTTTTATCAGCTTTCTTGGAGACCAACAGGGATGTCTCACTATCTTGAACCTTATCTGCATTACTTCCTTTACCATTGGATAACGCGGTACTGTTCTCCAATATTTTGTCCGCATTCTAAAAGAGAAACAAGCAGACACATCACATGTTTACCATGTTGTATATGAAACTCATTTTGGTAAATGAGTTCAGTAGTAAAGTGGACAGGATAACAGCATGAAACAAACATATATCTATGTACCATGGTCACTTTATGGTCTATATCATTCTAGTTTTTGTTGCCAAATCAAGATAGAGACACAGTTCAAATAATATTTGTTCAAGACAAAGCAGAATAGACAGAATATAAGTGTGGGTAACTATAGAGCAATAACAACACTTGTAATGTGCATGACATGAGAACATAACTGTTTATTCAATTGAAACTGAAATCAACATAGAGCAGGTTACAACAGCAAACCAGTTAAAGAAACAGGTTTAAAACATACCTGTTGCGCCATTGGAGTTTCAATTCCATCCTTCAAATTTGAAAATAGTTGGTATGAGTAAATACAGTAATGCAAGAGCAAAGGAGTATGAACCATAGCTACAGAACCTGACCTGAGAACAAATCTTCTTCTCCTTTAAGCGTTGAGTTGGGATTCGGAGTGGTGGTCCTCGTGCTTTGGGCACTGCAGTTCCCTTACTAACTGCTCGTGTTTGGGTGCTCTGTGGTGGAGACGGTGCTGTGTCAACTGGAACTGGGTTACTATCTGCCGGGGTTGGGGTTAGAAGGGGTGTAGCTGGTTCTCTGTCCAACTGGGTAGGGGTACAATCTGCGAGAGTCTGGGTTATGTGTGGTGGATCTGGTCCTTGGGCAAGTACAACCGTGGTTCTATCTGCATCAACTGGTAGCACTATCTTTTCTGAAGACCGTGTTGTTACTCCCTTAGATACTGCCATCACGCTCTCCAATTCAAATGGCTGATAAACAAGAAAAGTAATTGAAAGTATAGACATTGTATGATAGACAGGTGCAATGGATAGTGGGGAATAAAAGAGGGCATGAAATAATTCATATTTATGTTGTCTAACCAAACAGGATAGCATGACACAATTTCACATATATGATGGCTAACTAAACAGGATAGCATGACACAATTTCACATTATGATGGCTAACTAAAAAAGATGGAAAGACATAGTTCAAAATATGAGACTATGTAAACAGGATGACATGACATAACTATATAATGTGTTTATTAAATAGGTTGGCATGCCATAATTCACATACATTCACGGATAGAATGCCATAATTCAAAATATGATGACTGTAAACACTAAACAGGATGAGATGATATAACTATATGATGTCTTTATTAAATGGGTTGCCATGCCATAATTCAGATAGATGATGTGTATGTACTATGTAAACATGATGGCATGATATAATTCAAATATATGATTTATATAGTAAGCAAGTAAGCAGATGGCAATCCATATATGATGTAAAAACTAAGCAATGCAAGACAACATGCATGACATGGGTAATATAACCCTGCCAAGTTTGAGCATAGACCTCAGGGGGGAAATAGGACTGGTCATCAGTCTCTGAATCCTCCTCTGAGGAGCTCTCTGTAACCAGCAAGATGTCTGCTTCAGCAGGTAGCATTGTCTGCTCTGAATACCTTGTTTTCACTCCAGATACTTCCATCACCGCTTCAAATGGCTGATGCACAGGAAGAGTAGTTGAATATACAAACGTTGTCGACAAATGGAACACGTAATACAAAAAAATGATAGCATGATATAATTCACATACATGATGATTGGCTAAACAGCATGGCATTGCATAATTCACATATATAATGCCTTTGCAACAAGATAGCATTGTATAATTCACATATATAATGTCTTGCAACAAGATGGCAATGCATAATTCACATATATGGTAATTAGACACTGAACAGGTGGCATTCACACAAAGCATGTCTAAACTAATCAAATGACATAGCAATGCGAGACACCATACGCACGATATGAGCAACATAACCCTGCCAAGTTAGAGCATACACCTCGGGGGGGGGAATAGGACTGGTCATCTGTCTCTGAATCCTCCTCTGAGGAGCTATCCGTAACCAGCGAGATATGCGCTTCGTCAGATAGCATAGTCTGCTCTGAAGACCTTGTTTTCACTCCAGAATTTGCCATCACCGTGTCAAATGGCTGATGCACACGAAGAGCAGTTGAATGTACTAACATTGTTGACAAATGTAATATGTAACGAAAAAAAGGATGGCCTGATATAATTTACATATAAGATGACTGGCTAAGCAGGATGGCATTGCAAAATTCACATATATGATGCCTGGCTAAACAAGATGGCGTTGCATAATTCACATAAACGATGAATAAACTAAACAGATGGCATTCGCACAAAGGATGTCTAAACTAAGCAGATGACATATTTGATGTATAAAGTAAGCAATGCAAGACACCATATGCATGATATAACCAACATCAGCATGCCAAGTTAGAGCGAAGACCTCAGGGGGTAAATAGGAGTTGTCTTCTCCTTCTGAATCCCCCTCAGAACAGATATCTTCCTCTCGATTACAATCCGAAATGCGTGGAGGGGGGCTGCCTTTGCGCCTACCATGGAGCGACGTCTGCATGAAATTTTATTGCCACGCAAGGCTCGTCTCTTTTGCTCTACATGTTCAGTTCCATTGTTTACAATAACTGTCATGCATAGGAATAAAACATAGTGAGATTATGTAAGGAGTGCATGCAGAAATCCAGAGTGATGGTAGCAACCTGTGGATAGACCCAAAACCAATAATAGCAGGCAGATAATGGCTTCAGTTAAAAAATACAGATAATGGCTTCTTTACTGTTTGTTTCCCACCCAACATGAAACTCATAGTAGACACCGGAGATTAACCAGATAGTAGATAGATACTATTGATAGCGGCCCCGATATGTACCCCACAACCATTTAAAAACTCAAGTTTGACCATTAGTTTGGAGCTGACTCAGAGTCTAATCGGTGAACAGGACGATAAAGTAGCATGTAATATTAAGCGATGCATAACGTAAGCAGACACGAAAGAGTGCGACCTCTCTTGCGGACCCGTGTAGTCCTCGAGGTCATCTGCTCGGTTGATGATGGTAATGCAGTTTTCATGGCTGCCAGCGGCGGGGAAGAAGATCTGAGGCGGCGAAAGACAGTCTGGAGGCCGGATCCCTGCTGTGCTGGACCCTTCTGTCGTTGGAGCAGCTGAGCTGGGGTGGACGACGGCGCAGCAGGAGCGGGACAAACCACGCAAGGTTTTCTTTGACAACTATCTGTAAGAGAAGTAATTCTGTAAGGGCTCGTTTGAATTGGAGGATTCCAACAATGCAGGGATAGGAAATAGACAGGAATAGGATAGGAATGCACGTGCAAAACAGAGAATTTAAAAACACAGGATTTCTGCCAATCTGGGTGTTTGATTCACAACAATTGGAAGATCACAGGATGCAAAGAAGCATGGTGAGATTAAGTCAAACCACAAGAAAATGTACGGTTATAATGCTATTATGCTACTATCTCTTAGTCTTGTGCTTCATGAATAGGAATTTGAAAAGGAGGACAAGTGAAAATTAAAATTCCTACGTTTTTTCTTTCAAGGAGACACTAAAGGAACAAATCCGTGTGCTCAGTGGACAATATATATAACATGTAGAGTAAAAAGAGATGCAACAAGTGTACAACCTCTTTGGCGAAGCCATGTCGATCTCAGCGTGATTGGGTTGGCCGGTGAGGATGCTCCGGCTGACTTTGCTGTCGGAGGAGGGGAAGAAGATCTTAGGTGTCTGGAGATGGAGCCCGAGGTACTGCTCCGCTGTGATGGAGGGTTTCGTCGTTGGAGCAGCTCCAGTGAGTTGTACGACGCCGAGGCTGAAGCAGGACAAGAGAGACAATGAACAACGTTAACCTGAGTGGAATTCTAATAGCATCTCCAATACATGACGTAAAATACATAACCACAAAGTGCTAGATGTAAAATACATCAGCCGCTCATCTCTGAACTTAACTGTCGAAACTGAACTTAACTGTCAAAACTGAACTTAACTGTCAAAACTGAACTTAACTGTCGAAACTGAACTTAACTGTCAAAACTGAATTTTGCTGTCGAAACTGAATTTTGCCATCGAAACTGAACGCACTAGCAAGGTGAGGCTACACGTCGGTCGACTGACTTTTTCAACTCTGGTTAGTCGATTTTGCAGCCGTTGGATACGAAATCAAGGGCCTGTGGTTCATCTTCAACCTCCACCCCCCTGAGCCGCCAGCCACCGCCGGCCAAACAGCAGCCCCCCGCTGCCCGCGGCCGGTGGTGCGCCGCCCCGCCCGCCCCGAAAACACTCCCCACCGCCGGTCCGCCGCCGCCCCGGCCATCCCTCTAGGCCCCCCATGCCGAGCTTTTTCTCCGGCGATCCCCACGCCACCGCCCCGCCAACGCCCCGCCACCGCCGGCGACCACTGCCCCCATCCTGAACCCTAAGATAGATAGTGGGGTACCTCTCCGGTGAGCCCCCTCCCCGCTGCGGCTGGTTCTTCCTTCACCCCGGTGAGCCCCCCCCACCCCCTGAAAATCGACTGACCCAAAAGTCGATTCAGTCGACTGAAGTGTAGCTAAATCGGAGCAGCATCGCAAGCAAGAGCAAGAGCGAGAGCAGCAGCGCGACCAAGAGCAATAGCAAGAGCAGACCAGGCAGGGGACCAAGAGCAAGAGCAGAGCAGCAGCGCGAGCAAGAGCTAAAGCGGCAGCAGCTCCTACTGATGTGGACGTCGCCGCCAAGGGATCGACGCCGTGGAGGAAGTAGCCGGCGACGCCGCCGTGGATGGAGCCGCGCCATCTTGGCTCGCGACCGAGCGCCGGCAGCACCGTGAGATCGAATCAAGAAGAAAATGCGGCGATTAGTGTACAACCTCTTTGGTGGCGCCGATTAGGCCGCAGCTTCATCCGAGGAAACGGTGATGATGATGCTCTTCCGGTGGTGCAGGTGAAGACGGCGGTGTGGGAATGGAGGTGGCGCGAAAGACGAGGGGAACGTCGGGGCAGCTCCTTGGAGGTGGAGGATGGGGTGGCTGAACCGGCGGGACGATGAGATCGATGACGGATCCTCATCCGGTACGGTGGATGAGGGACGTCGAGGTGTTGCTGTGGACGACGTCGTCGGGGAAGAGGCTCCGGCTGGGTGGCGGACGGAGCAGGGTGTGGGGTTTCGTCGCGGGTTTTCGCGGCCTCGGTGTACGAATGGGTGGGCGGATGGGATGGCAGTGGGGAACCATGGCTTAGAGACGCGCTTGTCCGAAATGTGGGGTAAGTTACGAAAGTACCCCCACCGATTTGAGGCGGTTCTTTCGGTTCAGGGGTAGCACGGGCATTTCGCGTGTCGGGATTTCACAGGAGGTGGGAGTTTTCGCGCGCGTTGTAATTTCGGAATAGCAAGGCGCGGGTTGAGATGGAGGGAGTTGTCGGAGCACAACGAGACAAAGATATATCTTAAATATTTCGGGCTAACAAGGCGCGGGTTGAAATTTCCGGACAAGCCTAACGTGTACTGTACCAAATCAATGCGCACTACAAATGTCATTCAAAACTTTGAATTCATGTTATGTTCAATTAAAATATTTCGCTACGTGTATAATGCATGCAACCTACTACTCAAATGAACGTTTTAGTGCATTCCAAACGTATATACTACCGCTTCAATATGAACTAAATTTGAATTCGTTTCTCTATTTGAATAAGATCTACAGTAATGATTGTTGTGAAGTCAAAGCATTTGAATTCGTTTCTCTGTTTTAATAAGATCTACAATCATCATTATTGTCAAGTTAAACCATCGTTTGTGTATTATCTTCACAGCACACCACATGATTAGTCTCGAGTTACATATGAACTATGTGTACTATATGAACTCGAACTAGATTTTTTGAATCCACTTTATTTTGATTTCAAATCACATTACATTTCTAGCTCTAGCTAGATCTTCATAATCTAAACCATGTCTCATATGTATAATGTGTTTATCACATTATGTATGGTGCCCCGCCCCCTACGCCTACAAGTATTTAGATGTGAGTTGCAAACACCACACATTACCACAAATTCAAATAAAATGTGAGAATGTTCGATATATAGTATTGTTTAGATTGTTCGATATTTAGTTGTAAGCTGCAAACGCCACACATTATCACAAATTCAAATAAAATGTGAGATTGTTTGATGTATAGTATGGTTTAGATTGTTCGGCATTTAGCTGTGAGTTGCAAACGCCATGCATTATCACATTATGGTATAACATGTGCACAGCACGTGTATCACCGCTATATTCATGCATGCAATGTTTAAAACACTATGATCTCCTATTCAAATATATGAATCCGCTTTCATATCAAATTATGATCTTTGTTAGTCTCTTACACCCACACAATCCTCTAACCTTTGTAGCTACCACTAACTTTCTCTCGTGCATGCACACGCCCTCCTCGCCCTCCCCCTCCCTCGGCATTCTATCCACCGGGCACATTCATTTTTTTCTTTAGGTCGTTCTCCCAGAGTCTCCACAACTCCTTTCCGACACACACCGATCGATAAACCTCTCCAGCGATGCCTGCCTACAACATACACACACACCTTCAATCTCCTCCTTTATGTGTCCTTGCCTCGTGTCTCTCATACGGTCAGACACACGTGTAAACTCTCGCCCCTCTTTTCATCGATCTCACAACCGCACACTCCTCCCCCTATCTAGCTAGTAGTTGGGCCTCTCGCACCACCTCCTAGCTCCATTCTCTCTGTCTATCCGTCTCGCTGGGCCTTATTTGCCTCTAACAAATGGACGTACACCAACCGATCTCTCGCTATACATATAGCTAGCTAGGTCCTTATAACTTGTTTTTACCCACACGTCAATCGATCTACCTCATTAGTTGTGTCTCTCCCTTCCTCCGACAAACAACAATTGATCTACCGATCTAGTTAGGTTTGCTTACCAAACACATGGTTCCCCTTCATCATACATGGATGCGTCCCGACAGATCTATCACGCACAGGCACACACACAGAAACATATCCCCACTCTTATTGATAACATTGCAGTTCCACCCTTAGTTTGTCTAGTAGGCCTCTCCCACCATCTTCGAGAAGCAAATCCCTCACCCATCCAGCACTCTACCCCTCTCCCTCCCTCTCTCTCTCCTCTCTCTCTATCCCATCATATTTCCCGTCCTTCAGTTATGTATGGATGTCGACCGATCTCCCTCAAGACATAGCTGGGTCTCTCCTTCTCAACACATATACGAGTCGTTCTACCTCTATAGTTAGGCCTCTGCCTACCCCTCCCCCCACTCCCTCCCCCCCACACACACCGATACATCGAGCGCTCTAGTCATGTCTCCCTGCCACACACAAACTTGACATGTGCCCACTAACGTTCCGGTAGGCCAGTCGCCCTATATCTTTGACTTGCACACACACACAATTTCGATGGCTCTCTTCATCGATCTCGCACCCACCCACTTGATCCTCTCTTCGACTCTATCGATAGCTATGACCCCTCCCTCTCTTCTCGTGGATTGCCCGACCCTCTATGTATGATATGGATAGGCCTCCATTTCACACACATTGCATGCAAAATTTTGTTTGAGATGTCATCGACACATATTCCCACAAATAATTCACGAAATCAACCCCCCACCCCACCCCACCCCAAAACAAAAAACACTCACGAATGCGGTTTGTATCTCTCACACACACCCACGTAGGTGGGGGACGTGCACGAAGAGAAGAGGTGCATGCACGGTGCACGTACTCCCGTCTCTTTCCCAACCACACCCGCGCGGTACACGGTGGAGCTCATTTCTATACGAAAAAGGCAGACCACCTGGTAATTTGGCACGTGTACTGGTTGTGCACTTGGTGGAGGGAGGATCGTCTACCATGGGTGAACAAACAAATTGCGACTTGACGTGTTATGTTAAAAAAGAGGCAAACCATGTGGGGCCTACCTTAGAGGCAAGGCTCTATACACTGGAGTACTTTTGATGTGTCCCGTCAACTCACAGAACGAGGAGAAGCTTGCTTAGTACGCCGTCTCCCCGGCCCACGGGCGCGGTGACTCGCAGGATGAGGTGAAGCTTGCTCCGCCTTACGCCCGCTCCCTCGCCCATGCGCGCGGTGGCTCGCAGGACGAGGAGAAAAATTTACTACTCCCTCCGTTTACTCCTCGTCCCTACTACCTTGGTTATAGATATTATATCATATTGTTTTGAATATATATGTCCTTTAGTAGATTTCAATATGAACTACTAGTACATACTCCAAACACTGATGTATATAGACGTATTTTAGAGTGTAGATTCACTCATTTTGCTCCGTATGTAGCACTCTCCCTCGCCCCTCGACCCTCGCCCACGTGGTGGACATGCAGCAATTCATTCGGTCTCATATAGCCAGAACGATATATACTGCACTACCATTATTGCTCGACTTCCCGAAGAGGCGAAGAGCCAATCGCAAGGTTAATATTTTGGAGATGCCAAGCGCAAGGTTATAGGAGAACGAGTAGTAGGTGCCGTGTCATTTATAAATAAAGTTTTTTTTCTTCAGTGGCACGTACGCAATATGATAGGTTCATATGGAGAGAAAAGGAAACCGCTCCACTATATACATAGTCGGGACGGGCCAGCCTACACGGTTGCTTGCTGGGGTTGCTCTCTTCACACTCTCTCGCACAAAACGACTGTGGCCACATCTCTAACATCCCGGCGGATCACGTCCGCTTGGGGAAGGGGTGGATGCTTAGTGTAGATGCGGTGGCCGTCGCCGACGGCGAAAACCCACTGTCGGCACGTCCCGATCAGGGGTCCCCGCCGTTCTCTCTCACAAAGCCGGTGAGGTTGCCTTCGTCCCTTGCTCGCTGCCGCGACGTGGGCAGTTGCCGGTGAGTTTTTTTTAGTTCTATGAAATCAATAATTTTGCGCAGAGAGATATACCGCTGTTCCGCGGCAACGCGCGGGGACTCATCTAGTAATATTTAGGAACGGAGGGAGTACTATGTAAAGAGTTAGGTCGCATGGTGATAGTGTGAGGTGGACCATGTAATCACTGAGCCTGCGTGTTTTCACTGCTCTTGCATGCCTCCGCTGTAAGAATGGAGAAAATTGTAGTACCTCCTTTCGCCAAAAGCGTGGGACATCCAGCAGTCCTACCACCTCAGTAATAAAGACCAATGAACCGTCAAATCACATAGACCCAGCAGTAAGTTGGACGGACGAAGCAACCATCACTCTTGCGCCAGTGAGAGGTCGCGTCCGCTCTGCCCAGGCATGAATGCGACACCGATTCTTTGGAGCGGCGCTAACCGTTTCGGGCGGGAAGCACGCGCGGGCGATGGAGGGGCTTTGGGTGGGCCAGGCTGGTCAGGAGCGGGCGTGGCAGCTGTCTGCATGTCCCTACCGGACACGCCCGGAAACGAGAGGATGCACCGACTCTCACGGCTAAAATCGTACACTACACAACATCTCTCTGTAGGAGTAGGTCGATCTGTCACTCTCTCTAACACACACATGTTGTTAAACACACACACACACACACACACACACACACACGCACGCACGCACCTTGGTCCTGTTGCACCTTCTAACGTGACTTATTACACCTAGACGGAGGGAGTAGTAAGTATACGAGATACGGTGGCACACTGACTTAAGTCGAATACAAGTGCCCAAAATTTGTGTGCATGTTATAATAAGGATTCACTTAAAATAGTACGTGAGCGAACAGAGGGATCAATTGGACAGTGTTCCCGAGCAGTAGCGAGATGTGTGAGGTAAGATACACCGCTGGCGCTTTTAATTTTTCTTATTAATTTGTTTGTTTCACCCTCTGACTGGTGGGACCCAACATACTACGTGGAGAGAGGTAAGGTGACTAAGGCTGCATTATTTCTGCACCACTGTGGATAGTCTTACCACCAAAGCCACATGACACGATTATGATTGAAATCCCAATGACTCCCACACACACAAAAAAACACGGCATGCTTGTCACACGAATGCAGGAATGTATAAAAGGTTATCTCCCTCTCGTTGAACATAACGGGAGGGTTGTGTAGCTGGTTAGCCTGTTCGCTCATCAAACTTGAGGTCTCGGGTTCGATAACTACACTTGAGCATAATTTGTGCCAGGAGGATTCTTTGACTGGTCAAAATGTTTTCTAGGGTTTGCACGCTTCACACTCTCTCTCCAGTATATATATACACGCTGGAGCCTCAGCGCTTGTAGTTGCTCTCTTCACACTCTCTTGCCCTTTCCCTCTAGAGCCTCAGCGCTTGTAGTTGCTCTCTTCACACTCTCTTGCCCTCCCCAGATCTAAACAAGACTTCGTTGGCCTCTCTCTCCCCTCACTGCTGCTCAAAGAGCCGGCAGGATCCGTCCGCTGGGAAGGGAAGGAGGCTTAACGATGTCGCCATCGGCGAGGGACTACCGGCGCAACTGTTCACTTTCCACCCAGCGGCGGCGCGGGAGGGCCTCCGACCCCTTCTTCTTCGCCGTCGTCCCGTCTCCCATCGAACCATGCCCCAAGTACCTTAAGGTATAATTTACTTACTCCGCATGCATTGCTCTAGCTGCATGTATACCATGAATCTAGGACGTGGTTCAAAGAGGAAAGTAGTGGGAAAAGTTGTATATAGCATGAATCTAGGACGTGGTTCAAAGAGGAAATGAAGGGGGAAAGTTGTATAGCATGAATCTAGGACGTGGTTCAAAGTGGAAAGGAATGGGGGAAAGTAGTGGGGAAAGTTGTATCGCATAAATCTAGGACGTGGTTCAAAGAGGAAAGGAAGGGGCGAAAGTACTAGTTCAAAAAGGAAAGGAAGGGACAAGGCTGTAGAGTTTGAGCAGGACTAGATTTGCTGCGCTCACATAGGGAAAGGTGTCTAAAGATAACAAAACTGGGACCAACACAAATATGCTCCTTGGTTGTTTGTTCTTTGTTGCAACAGACTATGCATGACCACAGTACATCGGTAGATGCACATGGTGCTGGTGCGTCCACTGTCCCGTGCAACTCATTAGCTGTTGTTAATCTAAGGCCCTGTTTGGTTAAAAACTCCCTAGTCCCTACCTGCTTGGTTCCAGGGACTAAACATGGACTAGAGGTTATTAAATGACATGCTAAAAGACCATGTTACCACTAGTAATGAACTAATAGAGACAAGGTGCGATGCGTGGCAGGGGCAACTGTTGGAAAAAGTCCCAAAAAGACTCCCTCGGGGTCTTCTTTCTTTAGTCCCAAATGCCCACTTTTAGTCTCTAAAAGTCCCTCCTGTTTGGTTTAGATGGGACTGACACGGAGTTTTTTTAGTCCCTACACCAAAATGTCCCTGTAAACAAACACCCTCTAATAATGCCGCTGGAAAATTGATGCAATGCCACAGTTAAAAGCAAATTACATGTTTAACGAATTTTATTGTTAATATAATCTCTATGTTAATATTAATCAATGCCACCGTTTGAGAAATGCTACTGTCTTGCTTTCTTTCCCATTTAGATAAGGTAGATGCTTCTTTTTGTTGGCTTCTGTGTCATCCACCGTTATTGACCACTAATTGTTTCCTTTGCACCTCTGTGTCAACAGGGTTATCTACTTCACCTCATTGCCATTGTGACCTTTTGTTGCACTGCACAAAACACTTTTGTTTTAAGAATGTTTTGTGCAGTTCAACCAAAATGTCACACCGACAACGTTGCTTGATTGCTTGATCTTAGTGGAACTGCACAAGAGGAGATCTTACTTCCTATCCGTTAAGGCGAATTTGGTTCAGATCTTCTTCTTGTGAGTTGTTTGAATTCCGCATCATGAGAGGTCAGTACTAGCCTTCTTTCACATGATTCTAGAGTGTGCTTTCATATGTTGTGCTACTTGTACGATAATATTGCTTGATTTTAGTGAACTGCACAAATGGAGACAAGACTTCCAATCTGTATGTGCACCGTAATATCCCATTGAGGTAAATAAGGATATTTCACAAGGAGCAGTTGAAGGATGGTTACATTACTCCCCACAAGACCAAACTAACTTCAGCTCAGAAGGACTGACAAATCTCCATTTTTTTTTCCTGTGATGCGCGAGTACAATGTCGTTCTAGGATTCTTTCTGGTGAGTTCCATTTTTCTAAAAGTGTGCTCTACATGGACCATGTATGTGCCTGTTGAAACTGTCAATTCATAGTACAGTTTGCTTTATACTAATCACTTTTTTGTATTTGTGCAAACAGGGGTGCTCAGCTTGATTTCAATGGGAACTGCACAAAATGTTCATGAATACATCGAATCATTCATTTCCACCACAAGAAAGGAGGTGCCGATAAGTTCAAGGCGTTGCAACATATAAGGGCGAAATCATACAAGCTACGCGCGAATTTGGTTGATTTTGGTGGAACTGCACAAAAAAGAACACCTAGTTTATTTAGCACGAGGTGCCATGTCAATGTCCGAACTGATTGCAAACCCTGCCCATTCCACAATCGTAGGCATTTGATATTTTGGAATGGGACAACCTTGTCAAATTTTGCTCATTGATTTTAGCAAGACATGCGTTTGATATTTTCGAATGGGACGCCCTTTGCTCTCAGCAGCGTCGATCATTTTTTTCTTTATTCTTTAGTTGTGAAGTAAATATTGCCTCTGACATGTGAGTAGCTGAGATGCATAATCATCGATTGTTTTGAATGTTCTCTATGAATTGCCAGGCCTGTGTGTTTGATTGCAATGTACAGAAACGCTAAAAAGCTGCTCAAACTCTTTGTACTCCTTCTGTTCCTTTTTACTTCGCACATTGTGAAAGTGCATACTTTTTTGTATAAGATTGGTCAAAGTAGAGATACTTTGACTGCAGACAAAACTTGTATGCAGACTAGAAAGGACCGGAGGGAGTACATGTGAAACTGCTGCAAACGAGGTGATCACCCTGGGAATAATGCTAGTACGTATTGTTTTGCATGTTCATCCAATGCCAGTGATACAGGAATTCGAACTAATCGAAATAAATTCATTCATACACGGTCGGATTTCATATAAACATGCCGGATTTCATTACATTTCATACATTCTTCAACTAAAAAGGGGTGCGCTGGAGGTATAATTAATTAACCGAAGCTACCCACCTGTGTCCCGCTAAGCCGAACAGAAGCTTCAGTGACTTAACTGCAGGTGCAGTTGCGTAACTGACATGTGGCCTATTGGGCCCACATGTCAGTCAGCCAACTGCACCAGCAGTTAAGTAGAAGCAGCGTTCTTATCCAGCGCAGCTCTCCGACTCCACGTCACCGCCAAGAAGCTAAGCGGCCGTCAATGGTCAACCCGCCTAGCTTGGCTTCAACCGGAGGGTAGCAACGGTGGCCTTACTTGGACCCGAGCTGCGGCGACCTACCGTGTTCTACTCTTCCTCGTTTTCTGTGTGGCGCGGCCTCGTTGGCAGCGGGGCGGGGCCTCGGCAGAGCCGGCGATGTCCTCTGTCTCGTTGCCAGCGGGCGGCGCCTCAGCGGAGCGGTGGAAATCCTCCCCCACGTTGCCGGCAGGGTGGGGTCTCGGCTGAGCCGGCGATGTCCTTTGCCTCGTTGTTGGCGGGGCGGGGCCTCGGCGGAGCCGGCGGTGTCCTCTGCCTCGTTGTTGGCGTCGCGGGGCCTCAGTGGAGCAGGGCCTCGTCGACGCCAGCGGAGAGGGGACTCGTCGGAGCCGGCATTGTCCTCTGCCTCGTCCTCGGTCTCGCCAAACAGCGCCTCACCCGCTTCATTGCCCTCTTTGCTAGCCTCTTTGTAGGCGGCTGCAGCCTCCGCCACCCGCATGCGGTACCGCCAGTGCTCGAGGCGGCCCTTGCGGGTGGAGCGGTACGAGTCGAGCAGCGCCTCCTGCTCCGCCCGCTCCGCGGCGATCTGCTCCTCCGCCTGCAGGTGCTCCTGGAGGAGATGGTGGTTATAGGCGGCATCGGCCTGCACCTCCCGGAACTGCTCCTCACGCATCTGCCTCACCCTGTCCATATATTGGGCACGGGCCTCGCCGATGGTCATGGTGCAATGCACCGGCGAGGATGGCGCGGAGGAGGGGGTTGGCGTCGGATCGTCGACTACCATGTTCTCCATTGGGACGTCGTCGTCCTCCGGCTGCCTGCCGGCCAGCCGGTCGGCAGCAATGGCTGCCATCTCCTTGTGGTCCGTCGTCCGCCCGTCCCGAAGAGCGCTGGAGCGCGAGGAAGCCATGGTGGGTACTAGTGGTGTGGACAGGAGAAAGGAAACGAATGCGGATGACTGTGGCTATGGCCAGCGCAGCAGTTTATATAGCAATGGTGGGCGGGCGGAGGGACGGATGTGTGGCGCCGGAGTAGCCGCCTTGGCAACCGCGTATCATTAATGTGGGCGGCAGATGGACGGACGGACGACACTTGTGTCGTTTGAAGGCGGAGCAATCGCCTGCACCGGGAAGCGGGGCGGGCGGCACTGACTGTTTCGGGCGGAAAGCGTGCGCGGGCGAGGAGATGACTTTACTTGGAGAGGATGACAATGGGGACCCACCAGGTCCATAGCCTCACGTACGCAAGTGCGCGGGCGAGGAGATGATTATAGTTATATATATATATATATATATATATATATATATATATATATATATATAACTATAATTTATTTTGCTTCCTCCTGGTTTCCTGACATCACGGTCTCACACCATTGTCAACCTATGTAGTAGTCAATAAACGAGAGAATTGCACAAGAAGCGGCCGACAGCTGGGACGAAGCAGCTCGAGCAGTATTTGTGTTTTTGAGGTGTGAGCACTGCAGAGTTTTTCGATGTTTAGCCCAGATATTAATTTTTCTCCTCTGAACAACAACGAAAACATTGCTGCAGGTATTAACTGGGCGGGCTGTGGCCCGTCTAGCCCAGGCCAGATATCCAGCCCGGATATTAATTTTTTTCAAGCTGAAAATGGCTAGCCTAGCTATACTTTTTTTTAGGAATACCCAGGCAAGGTCAAGTTGTTATTCTCCGCCCCGCTGGGCTGCAAATCTTTCCTAGGAGGGATGCATTAGGCTTAACAAGAAAATGGGCTTTAAGAAAAATAAATGGGATATAATTATAAAAACTGGGCAGTAACTATAAAAAAATGCACCAAACACGTGATTACTTTATAAAATATTATTTTTGGATATTGAAAATTTTAATTTCATTAATTGTTGCGAGCGCAATGTTTCGTTGGATTTTTACATAATATAAATTTATATTGAAATTGTATTTAATCTGACTAGAAATTTCGGGATAAAACTATTTCGGATCCCATCAAAATGTGGGAAATTTTATTGAATTATGTTTTGAACGGATGGTTGAAATGGGCTGTACTTTTAACAAACTGTAAATGGGCTGTAGTAAATTCCATTAGAATTCAAAAATGGGCTACACATTCTTACAAATCTCAAATGGGCTATAAGTTCTCTGCCACACACTTCTGGCCTTACTAAGTTGACGCGTCCCCTAAAAAACAGAGTTGACGCGTATGCAAGGCTTTGTCAACTTATAGTCAACACACGGTTCTAGCAGCAGTGGCCGTTGGAAGTCCATGCAACGGATGCCGTGCTTCTTCTTCAATCTCGGATATTCTAGCTTCACCCGCCCAAAAAATGATTCCTCCCCCTGACATCTGGGGCGCACCGTTTCGGAAGCTGACCTGTGGGCCTACTAAGCTGATCTGCATGCATTCAAAAAAAAGTTGACGTACCAAGGGCTTTGTCAACTTAGTCAATATAAACGATTCTAGCTGCAGTGACCGTACGATGTCCATCCAACGGCCATCGTGCTTCTTCAACCTCTGGTCTTCTTGCTCCAGCCGCCCAAAGCAGCGCCGGTCGTGCCGCCTGCTCCTGCCTCCCGTGGCCGGCTGTGCTGCCGCGGAGGCCTCACTGCCTCCTACTACTCCCACCGCTGGCCAGGCCATCCCTCCACTCACCCACACCCCCTGTTATTCTGCGGCGACGGCAGCCTCACGCTGCAGCCGAACCAATGAACGCTCATACTCCTCTCCGCGTGGGCATCCACTACCGCGTCTTGCCCGGCTCCGCGTCGTCCCCTTCCTAGGCCTCGCCGTCGTCCACCGCCGTGGTGCTCTCGGCGCGGTGTGGTCAGTGTGGTCAACGACCGACTTCCATCGGAAGAGTACTGTACGTGGAGAGGCTGACAGCTGGGTCCACGGCAGTCGCAAGGAAGTGCCTCCTTATTACGCGGAAAATAATTATTCCTCCACCTGACAGCGGGGACCCACCGGACGGGCCACTAGTATTTTGCGAAAAAAATGTTTCCCCCTGACTGTTGGGACCCATCGGACGGGCCACCGTATTTCACGAAAAAAACGTCCCCCCGCTGTCAGCTCGGACCCACCGGAAGTGCCTCCTTATTACGCACAAAAAAATGAATACTCCCCCGGCTAGCTGGGACCCACCTTGGTGGGAGGCTGACTTGTGGGCCTACTAAGTTGACGGGGATGAAGGGCTTTGTCAACTTAGTCAATATGAATGATTCTAGCTCCAGTGACCGTACGATGTCCATCCAACGACCGTAGTGCTTCTTCAACCTCTGGTCTTCTTGCTCCAGCCGCCCAAAGCAGCGCCGTTCGTGTCACATGCTCCTGCCTCCCGTGGCCGGCTGTGCTGCCGCAGAGGCCTCACCGCCCCTACTATTCCCACCGCTGGCTAGGCCCTGCAGCGACGGCAGCCTCACACCGCAGCCGAACCAGTGAACCCTCGTACTCCTCTCCGCGTGGGCTTCCACTGCCGCGTCTTCCCCGGCTCCGCGTCGTCCCCTTCCTAGGCCTCGCCGTGGTGCTCTCCGCGCGGCGTGGTCAACGTGGTCAAGGAACGACTTCCATCGGAAGAGTACTGTACGTGGAGAGGCTGACAGCTGGGTCCACGGCCACAGCCTAGTTTTTTTGTGATTTGCCAAGTAAGTCGCTTTGTCAGGCCTATTGGGCTGCAAATCTTTCAAGACGAGGAGAGCTTTCATTCGGCTGGCCGAGAAAATGGCCCATCAGTAATGAGAAATGGGCTGTACATTTTTAAAACACATCAAACCGGCAATTAGTTTCAAATATCTTTTTTATTTCAAGATTTTAAATTACATTAATTTTTATGCGTGGAGAATTTGTTGGATTTTATATTGATATACATTTATTTTTAAAATCAGTTTGAATGTGAGTCGAAATTTTGGATTAAAAACAGTTCGGACCGCACCGAAATATGCAAAATTTCGTATAATTTTTAAACCGTGGCCACAATATGGGCTGTAATTCTAACAAAAAGAATATCGGCTCCAAAAAAACCTTAAGAATTAGCAAATGGGCTGTAAATTATTAAAAATAATGGCAGATGGGCTGTATGCTGTTTTCCACAGATTTGAGGCTTTCCTAAAAAAAGGTTGACGCACAAGCACTGACTGTTGGATGTCCATCCAACGGCCGTCGTGCTTCTTCAATCTCTGCTCTTCCTGCTCCAGCCGCTCAAACAAGCGCCGGCGGGACTGCCTGCTCCCTCCTCCCCGCGGCCGGCTGTGCTGCCGCGTAGGCCTCACCGCCCCACCGTACTCCCATCGCTGGCCTAGCCATCCCTCTACTCACCCACACCTGATGTTATTCTCCGGCGACGGCAGACGAACCAATAAACCCTCGTACAGTCGTACTCCCCTCCGTGTGGGAAACAACTGTCGAGTCTTCCCTGCCTCCGTGTCATCCCCTTCCTAGCCCTCGCCGTCGTCCACCGCCGTGGTGCTCTCGGCGCGGCGTGGTCAATGTGGTCAACGACCGACTTCCATCGGAAGAGTAGTGTGCGTGGAGATGCTGACAGCTGGGTCCACGGCCGCAGCAAGGAAGTGCCTCCTTATTACGCGCAAATAATTATTCCTCCACCTGACAGCGGGGACCCACCGGATGGGCCACCGTATTTCGTGAAAAAAATGTTCCCCCCTGACTGCTCGGACCCACTAGCTACACCTTCGCACGCAAGGAAGTGCGTCCGGGCAAAAAAACAAAACGATTCGCCCCCCTGACTGCTGGGACCCACCAGCTACATCTTCGCACGCAAGGAAGTGCCTGACAGTCGGGACCCACCTGGTCGAAGCGTACGTAGCATTGTCATTCTGGTCGCGAACGTGTACGTACATATATACTGGTGGATGTAGAGGCGCGCACGTAGCATGTACACGTACGTACAGCGGCCAGGGTGCAAGAAAGAAAATACGGCCACGTATGTGTACATACGGGCGGGGTCTCGAACGCCTACTTGCGCATACGTACGGCGAGGGCTCGTTGACATGGCTGGGTCGGAACGGAGAAACAGCGTCGTCGTCGTGTTCATGGGGAGGCGACGGAATGCGTCGTGTTCATGGGGAGGCAACGGAATGCGTCGTGTTCATCGGGAGGCAACGGAACGCGTGGGAGCCAACCGGCTGGGTCAGAACGGAAGGCGTGGTCGTGTTCATCGGGAGGGCTTGGACGGAACAGGCGATGGAAACGAGGCCTGGCGTACCGCACAACGGAGGAAACGGCCTTGTGTTCGACCGGCCACGTTCGAAACGGGATCCTGTTCATCGGGAGGGGTCTGGCGTACCGCAAAACGGACGAAACGGACCTCCTACGGTCGAAACGGGGGTCCTGTTGATCGGGAGGGGTGTGGCGTACCGCAAAACGGACGAAACGGACCTCCTGCGGTCGAAACGGGGGTCCTGTTGATCGGGAGGGGTGTGGCGTACCGCGAAACGGACGAAACGGGCCTCCTACGGTCGAAACGGGGGTCCTGTTCATCGGGAGGGGTGTGGCGACCGCAAAACGGGACTCCACGGGATACTGTTCATCTCCACCGTCGACCTCCTCCAGCCTCCACGGGCTACCGTCGACCTCCTCCAGCCTCCATGGGCTCCTGTTCATCCAGCCTCCACCGCGCGCTACTCCACCGGCTACTGTTCAACCACCCCTCCACGGGCACCCCTCCATCGTCTACTGTTCATCCGGCCCTCCACACCACGGAGTCCTGTTCAACCACCCCTCCACGGGCACCCCTCCACCGTCTACTGTTCATCCAGCCCTTCACACCACGGGGTCCTGTTCAACCACCCCTCCACGGGCACCCCTCCACCGTCTACTGTTCATCCAGCCCTCCACCACACCACGGGGTCCTGTTCATCCAGAGGCAATGTCACCGCTCACTGTTCATCCAAACCCCCCTCCCCCCGCAACGCTCACTGTTCATCCCAGAGGCAGCATCGATCGGCTTCAGTTAGCAGCAGTAGCGAAGGAATCGCTCGGGTTCAGTAACGCGTAGCCTGTAGTGCAATCGCTCGAGTTCAGTTAGAGCCCAACGCCTCGCTCGGGTTCAGTTAGAGCCAACGCCTCGCACACACGCGCGTACGTGTACGAGAGAAACAGGCATCGCTCGGCCCGCGACCTCCCACCGTAACCGGGAACTCCCCGAAATTTTCCTCGCCCTCGCTTTTACCACGGTTTTTTCCATCATGGACGGCCCAAAGAATGTCATGCAGCTGCGTCTCCGGCCCGCCCAGGACGAAAAGCCCATTTTATGTCATGATTTTTTGTCATAAAAGTAGGAGCCCACCACATCTATGATGATACTGGGTTTTGTCACAATTATCGTCATAGAAGTGTCATATGTATGACAGAAAAAAAATTCGTTCGGCCTAAAATGTCACGGATGTGTCTTTTTTTGTAGTGTTGAAACGTTTTGCTCATGGGTATGAGGTGAGTGTTAGCAATCATAGAAGACTATATGATGGTTGAGTATGTGGACTGATACGTCTCCAACGTATCTATAAGTTATGAAGTATTCATGCCATGTTTACTATTGTTTTATATGATTTTGGTATGATTAGATTAGAACTAACCTAGACTGACGCTCTTTTCAGCAGAACTACCGTGGTGTTGTTTTTGTGCAGAAATAAAAGTTCTCGGAATGCGACGAAAATCAATGGAGAATTTTTCTGGAAAATATAAAAAAATACTGGAATGAAGAGTTACCGGAGGGGAGGCCCGTGGGCCCCACGAGGGTGGAGGGCGCGCCCCTGCGCCTCGTGGACTTCCGTGGGGCCCCCTGACTTGTTCTCGACGCCAACCTCTCCTATAAATGCCCAAACCTCCAGAAAATAACCTAGATCGGAAGTTCCGCCCCCGCAAGCCTCTGTAGCCATGATAAATCACTCTAGGCCCCTCTCTGGCACCCTACCGGAGGGGGCCGTCATCACCGGAGGCCATGGAGGAGGATCCCGGAGGGGCCATCATCGCCATGAAGGCCAAGATCCAGAGGGAGAACCTCTCCCCATCTAGAGGGGAGGCCATGGAGGAGGAAGCACAAGGGGGAGAACATCTCCTCTCTCTCGGTGGTGCCGGAGTGCCGTCGGGAGGGGAATCATCGCCGCGGTGATCGTCTTCATCAACATCACCATCATCATCACCATCCTCATCTCTTTTACGCGGTCCACTCTCCCGCACCCCGCTGTAATCCCTACCTGAACATGGTGCTTTATGCCACATATTATGATCCAATGATGTGTTGCCATCCTATGATGTTTTGAGTAGATATCCTTTGTCTTTGGGTTGATTGATGATCTAGATTGGTATGAGTTGTATGTTTTATTTCGGTGCTGTCCTATTGTGCCCTTCGTGTCGCGCAAGCGTGAGGGATTCCTACTGTAGGGTGTTGCAATACGTTCATGATTCACTTATAGTGGGTTGCTTGAGTGACAGAAGCATAAATCCGAGTGAGGGGGTTGTTGCGTATGGGATAAAGGGGACTTGATGCTTTAATGCTATGGTTGGGTTTTACCTTAATGATCTTTAGTAGTTGGGGATGCTTGCTAGAGTTCCAATCATAAGTGCATATAATCCAAGAAGAGAAAGTATGTTAGCTTATGCCTCTCCCTCATATGAAATTGCAATAGTGATTACCGGTCTTGTTAACAATTGCCTAGGATAATTCCGCACACCGACCCATCATTATTCCATACTCGCTATTTATAATATTTAGTAATATATTCTAACTTTATGAAAACAGCACCTACTTTTATGTTTTAGCTCTCCGATACCATGCAAAGTTATCCTCTTCATACCCACAACGTAGTTTTATTTCTCGTTTCTAGTTGGAAGCAAACGTTCAGTGTACGTAGAGTCATATCAGTGGTAGATACAACTTGAGAGAATATTGATCTTACCTTTGGATCCTTGTGGGTTCGACACTCCATACTTATCACTTCCACCATTGGGAATTGCTACGATGATTCCCTGCACTTGGGGATTATCAAGCTCTTTTCTGGCGCCGTTGCCGGGGTGCAATAGCGTGGGGTTGATATTCTCGTGTGTGCTTGTTTGCTTTCTTCACTAAGTAGATTTTGTTTTTCCTTTTTGTTTCTGTTTAGTTGTGGGTGAAACATACAAAAAAATTAAAAGAATGAAAATACAAAAAATTACTTGCCTCTCATGCCTAAAAAGTTTTTTTCAATAAGAGAAGTGATTGGAAGGTTATGCATTGGAGAAGTGAGGGTCGACCTTGAACACTTGTGTTCATGCTCATGGAAACAATGTAAAAAATTTCATGGAATCTTCTCTGAAAATAATTATCCCCTTGTATATATCCATTGTATTATAAAAATAATGTGCCAAGCTTCGGTTTTAGGATGATTAGATTGCTTGTTTACTATGTGCAGTACAAAAACAGAAACTTTGGCTATAGCGCGTGAATTTACATTTTTTACTAAAAAGTTAAATGGGTCTGAAACTTTTTGAACATTACTTCTGTACAAATTTTTTAAATTTTCATTTTTTTTAGAATTTTTTGGAGTTACAGAAGTTTGCTAAACTTCCAGATTACTACAGACTGTCCTGTTTTTGACAGATTCTGTTTTCTATGTGTTGATCACTTATTTTGATGAATCTGTGGGTAGTATCGGGGGGTATGAACCATGGTGAAGTTGGAATACAGTATAAAGTGCTAATATGAAATTGGAATGAGTTTGCAAGAGTACCTAAAGGTAGTGATTTGCTTAAGTATACTAACGGATCTCACAAAGTTTTTGTTAAGTTTTTGTGGATGAAGTGTTCGAAGAACAAGGAGTTACCGATGTGAGAAGAATAAAGAGAGGCGAGAGTTCAAGATTGGGGATGACCAAGTCACCCCAAGTAAATATTCCAAGGATACTCAAGCATCTAAGCTTGGGGATGCCCCGGTTGGCATCCCATCTTTCTTCTTCAACAATTATCGGTATACCTTGGTTTTTGTTTTGTTCACATGATTTGTGTCCTTTGTGTTTTTCATTTTCTTTAAGAACCATGCTAGTATGAGATAGCCCTTCATTGATTTATAGAATTCTCTTTGTGCTTCACTTAAATCTTTTGAATATGGTTATATAGAATGCTTCGTGTGCTTCACTTATATATTTTTAGCTTGGATATTGGTTAGTCTATATTAATTGTAGAATGCTCCATGAACTTCACTTATAGCTTTTGGAGTATGAATAATACTGTAATATAAAGTGGGGTTGGAAGAGTGTCAACTTTAGGAATTAGTGATCCCACTATTTTGGAGGGTGTTGAATCTTAGTGTGATATTTATGAAAGTGGATTTGGAAGAGTGTCAACTTTAGTTAGTAATGATTCCACTATTTTGGAAGAGGTTCCAATTGATTATGAGAACAAAGTTGCTATCTGTGATGATTATTGTGATGACATGTATGATATAAAGAATAATTTTAACCATGAAACTTGTCATCATGATTTTAATTTTCAATTGGATTATGCCTCACATGACACTTATGATGATTAAAGTAGTAAAATTTCTATGCTTGTAGATCATGAAAAGAATTCTTTCTGTGATGGTTATATTGTTGAACTCATTCATGATGCTACTGAAAATTATTATGAGGGAGGAATACATGCTTGTAGGAGTTGCAATAATATCAAGCTTCCTCTCTATGTGCTTAAAGTTTTGAAGTTATACTTGTTTTGCCTTCCTATGCTAGTTGATTCTTGTTTCTATAAAGTATGTGCTCACAAAATCCCTAGGCATAGGAAGTGGGTTAGATTTAAATGTGCTAGTCATATTCTTCATGATGCTCTCTTTATGTTTCAATTCTTATCTTTTATATAAGCATCATTGAAATCATCAGGCCTAGCTAAAAGGCATTAAAGAAAAGCGCTTGTTGGGAGACAACCCAATATTTACCCTTACTTTTTGTGTGTGTTTACATGATTAAGATACTGTAGTAATCATGTTTTATAGCTTTTGTTTCAATAAAGTGCCAAGTAAGACCTTTGGGAAGACTTGGGTGAAAGTTAATGTGATCTTGCTGTAAAAAACAGAAACTTTGCGCTCACGAGATTAGCTGTCATTTTTTACAGAAGAGTGATTTTGAGTTGATTATTTTTGCAGAAGATCAATAGAAAAATTTCTAACGTCCACCAATTTATTTCATAATTTTTGCAGTAGCAGGATTATGGTTTCTGTTCAGATCATTACAGACTGTTCTGTTTCTGACAGATTCTGTTTTCATTGCATAGTTTGCTTGTTTTCTAGTTTCTATGGCTTATATTTCTCAATATAAATTGTAGAAATGATATGGTACAGTAGGAATTGTGTGAGAACAATTATGAACCTTGTCTTTGACAATACCAAAGTGAATGGTTTACTCTTTATCATACTAACCTGTCTCACGAAGTTTCGTTAAGTTTTGTGTGATTGAAGTTTTCAAGCTTTGGGTGAGATATCAATATGAGGAGAATAAGGAGTGGAAATACCCTAAGCTTGGGGATGCCCAAGGCACCCCAAGGTAATATTCAAGGAAGACTCAAGCGCCTAAGCTTGGGGATGCCCCGGAAGGCATCCCCTCTTTCGTCTTCAAAACTATCGGTATACCTTACTCGGAGCTATATTTTTATTCGTCACATGATATGTGTTTTGCTTGGAGCGTATTTTCAATTTTACTTGCTGTTTGAATAAAATCATTATCTGAAATCTTGAATGAGAAAGAATCCTCCCATGGCTAGTTAATTATTTGACTATTCGGTGTTCTTCACTTATATCTTTTTGGAGTAGTTTGTCATTTACTCACGTGCTTCACGTATATCCTATGAGTAAATGGTTGAATGAATTGAATATCATAAATCTGAATTTATATACGTTTCATATGCTTATAACATGGGGAGTAATGACTTCACACATAATAAGTATAGGTACTAAACTTATTGAAAGTTAGCAAACGCAGAATTGGTCACTTGAACAATTCATGAAAGAATATTGAAGGAAGAGAGATTTCACATATAAATATACTATCTTGGACATCTTTTGCAATTGTGAGCACTCATTAAAATATGACATGCTAAAAAGTTGATGTTGGACAAGGAAGACAACTTAATGGGTTATGTTTGCTATATCCGAAACGTTATATTGTCTTGGATCATCCAACATGTTCAGCGTGCCTTTCCCTCTCATGCTAGCCAAATTCTTTGCACCAAGTAGAGATACTACTTGTGCTTCCAAACATTCCTTAACCCAGTTTTGCCATGAGAGTCCACCATACCTACCTATGGATTGAGTAAGATCCTTCAAGTAAGTTGTCATCGGTGCATGCAATAAAAAATTGCTCCTTAAATATGTATGATATATTAGTATGAAGAAAATAAGCTTTATACGAACTTGTGATAGGGAAGAAATAAAAGCGACGGATTGCATAATAAAGGTCTTTATCACAAGCGGCAATATAAAGTGACGTTCTTTTGCATTAAGATTTTGTGCATCCAACCATAAAAGCGCATGACAACATCTGCTTCCCTCTCCGAAGGGCCTATCTTTTACTTTTACCTTCTACCCTTATACAAGAGTCATGGTGATTTCACCTTTCCTTTTTACACTTTTTCCTTTGGCAAGCACTTTGTGTTGGAGCGATCCGGATATATATATCCACTTGGATGTAGGTTTTCATAAAGTATTATTGTTGACATTACCCTTGAGGTAAAAGGTTGGGAGGCGAAACTATAAGCCCCTATCTTTCTCTGTGTCCGATTAAAACTTTGAACCCATAAATATCACGTGAGTGTTAGCAATTGTGAAAGATTAAATGATAGTTGAGTATGTGGAGTTTGCTGAATCAAAGCTCTTCCGTAGACCCTTCCTGAAATAAGATGAATTGCAATTGTTTGATGACTAAGAGCATAGTTTGTTAGTTTCAAGAAAGTTTATGATCTATACTTTAACATGTGAACAGCTTGTTACTTGATCATGAGAAGTTTTATAAGTTGAGCTACTGTTATGATATATAATGATGCTATAAAAAGTGACTGAAACTATCATTGATCAAACTTAAGCACTTGCTAGCATTCACACTTCATAAATTATTTCTTTTATCATTTACCTACTCGAGGACGAGCAGGAATTAAGCTTGGGGATGCTGATACATCTCCAACGTATCTATAATTTATGAAGTATTCATGCCATGTTTACAATAGTTTTATATGATTTTGGTATGATTTGATTAGAACTAACCCGGACTGACGCTGTTTTCAACAGAACTACCGTGGTGTTGTTTTTGTGCGGAAATAAAAGTTCTCGGAATGCGACGAAAATCAATGGAGGATTTTTCTGGAAAATATAAAAAATACTGGAACAAAAATCTACCGGAGGGGAATCCCGTGGGCCCCATGAGGGTCCCCCTGCCTCGTGGACTCCCCGAGGGCCCCCCTGACGTGAAATCAACGCCAACTCCTCCTATAAATCAAGAAAACCCCAGAACAAGCTGAAACTTGACGGGGATTTTTTATGGAATATATAAGAATTACTGGAACAAATAACTACCAGAGGGGGGCCACCAGGTGGGTTGTGGTCTCCTCAGCCCACCTCCAGTGCCCATCTTCTGGTATATAAGTCATTTTGACCTAGAAAAAATAAGGAGAAGGCTTTCGGGACGGAGAGCCGCCGTCTCGAGGCGGAACTTGGCAGGAGCACTTTTGCCCTCCGGCGGAGCGATTCCACCGGGGGAACTTCCCTCCCGGAGAGGGAAATCGTCATCATCATCACCAACAACTCTCCCATCTTGGGGAGAGCAATCTCCATCAATATCTTCAAGAGCACCATCTCATCTCAAACCCTAGTTCATCTCTTGTATTCAATCTTGTTACCGAAACTATAGATTGGTGCCTGTGGGTGACTGGTAGTGTTGATTACATCTTGTACTTGATTACTATATGGTTTATTTGGTGGAAGATTATATGTTCAGATCCATTGTGATATTTAATAACCCTCTGATCATGAACATGTTTATCATTTGTGAGTAGTTACTTTTGTTCTTGAGGTCACAAGAGAAATCATGTTGCAAGTAAGCTTGTGAATTTGATATGTGTTCGATATTTTGACAGTATGTATGTTGTGATTCCCTTAGTGGTGTCATGTGAACGTCGACTACATGACACTTCACCATATTTTGGGCCTAAGGGAATGCATTGTGGAGTAGAAGTTTGATGATGGGTTGCGAGAGTGACAGAAGCTTAAACCCCAGTTTATGCGCTATTCTGTAAGGGACCGATTGGATCAGTTTAATGCTATGGTTAGAATTTATTCTTAATACTTTTCTCATAGTTGCGGATGCTTGCAGGAGGGTTAATCATAAGTAGGAGGTTTGTTCAAGTAAGAACAACACCTAAGCACCGGTCCACCCACTGATACGTCTCCAACGTATGTATAATTTTTGATTGTTTCATGCTATTATATATTCTGTTTTGGATGTTTAATGGGCTTTATTATGCACTTATATATTATTTTTGAGACTAACCTACTAACCCAAGGCCAAGTGCAAATTGTTGTTTTTTTTCCTATTTTAGTGTTTCGCTGAAAAGGAATATCAAACGGAATCCAAACGGAATGAAACCTTCGGGGACGTGATTTTTGGAACAAACGTGATCCAGAGGACTTGGAGTTGACGTCAAGAAACAACCGAGGAGGCCACGAGGCAGGGAGGCGCGCCTGCCCCCCTAGGCGCGCCCCCACCCTCGTGGGCCCCTCGTGGATCTCCTGACCGACTTCCTTCGCCTATATATACTCATATACCCTGAAAACATCCAGGAGCACGACGAAACCCTATTTCCACCGCCGCAACCTTCTATACCCGTGAGATTCCATCTTGGGGCCTTTTCCGGCGCTCCGCCGGAGGGGGCATCGATCATGGAGGGCTTCTACATCAACACCATAGCCTCTCCGATGATGTGTGAGTAGTTTACCACAGACCTTCGGGTCCATAGTTATTAGCTAGATGGCTTCTTCTCTCTCTTTGGATCTCAATACAAAGTTCTCCTCGATCTTCTTGGAGATCTATTCGATGTAACTCTTTTTGCGGTGTGTTTGTCAAGATCCGATGAATTGTGGGTTTATGATCAAGATTATCTATGAACAATATTTGAATCTCCTCTGAATTCTTTTATGTATGATTGGTTATCTTTGCAAGTCTCTTCGAATTATCGGTTTGGTTTGGCCTACTAGATTGATCTTTCTTGCAATGGGAGAAGTGCTTAGCTTTGGGTTCAATCTTGCGTTGCTCGATCCTAGTGACAGAAGGGGAAACGACACGTATTGTATTGTTGCCATCGAGGATAAAAAGATGGGGTTTATATCATATTGCTTGAGTTTATCCCTCTACATCATGTCATCTTGCCTAATGCGTTACTCTGTTCTTATGAACTTAGTACTCTAGATGCATGCTGGATAGTGGTCGATGTGCGGAGTAATAGTAGTAGATGCAGGAAGGAGTCGGTCTACTTGTTGCGGACGTGATGCCTATATACATGATCATGCCTAGATATTCTCATAACTATGCTCAATTCTATCAATTGCTCGACAGTAATTTGTTCACCCATCGTAATACTTATGCTATCTTGAGAGAAGCCACTAGTGAAACCTATGGCCCCTGGGTCTATTCTCCATCATATAAGTTTACATCTATTTTACTTTGCGTTCTTTACTTTCACTCTTTATCATAAAAATACCAAAAATATTATCTTATCATCTCTATCAGATCTCACTTTTGCAAGTGGCCGTGAAGGGATTGACAACCCCTTTATCGCGTTGGTTGCAAGGTTCTTATTTGTTTGTGTAGGTACGAGGGACTTGTGTGTGGCCTCCTACTGGATTGATACCTTGGTTCTCAAAAACTGAGGGAAATACTTACGCTACTTTGCTGCATCACCCTTTCCTCTTCAAGGGAAAACCAATGCATGCTCAAGAGGTAGCACCCACATATCAAATTATCAAAGTAGCGAACACAAATCGAACCAACATGATGAAAGTGACTAGATGAAATTCCCGTGTACCCTCAAGAACGCTTTGCTTATCATAAGAGGCCGTTTTGGCCTGTCCTTTACCTCAAAAGGATTGGGCTACCTTGTTGCATACTTGTTACTGCAATCGTTACTTGCTCGTTACAAATTATCTTGCTATCAAACTACTCCGCTACTTACAATTTTAGCACTTGCAGACATTACCTTGCTGAAAACCACTTGTCATTTCCTTCCGCTCCTCGCTCGGTTCGACACTCTTACTTATCGAAAAGAGCTACAATTGATCCCCTATACTTGTGGGTCATCACACATCACGATAAGCCTTGCAAGCAACGTGACTAATGAGTTAGTTACGGGATGATGCATTACAGAACGAGTAAAGAGACTTGCCGGTAACGAGATTGAACTAGGTATGAGGATATCGACGATCGAATCTTGGGCAAGTAACATACCGATGACAAAGGGAATGACGTATGTTGTCATGGCGGTTTGACCGATAAAGATATTCATAGAATATGTAGGAACCAATATGAGCATCCAGGTTCCACTGTTGGTTATTGATCGGAGATGTGTCTCGGTCATGTCTACATAGTTCTCGAACCCGTAGGGTCCGCACGCTTAACTTTCGATGACAATTTGTGTTATGAGTCGAGGAGTCTCGAAATGGTCGAGAGGTAAAGATATTTTCGGACCCCCCCTCCGGGAAAGTAATGGGCCTACATGGGCCATAGGGGAGAGAGAGGGGAGCCCGCAAGGGGTGCCCCTCCCCCATGGGCTTTCCATAAGGGGAAGGGGGCGCCCCCCCTTTCCTTCTCCCTCTCCTTCGCTTTTCCCCCTCCGAAAGAAAGGAAGGGGGCGACTTGGACTAGGAGTCCTAGTCGGTTTCCCCTCCCCATGGCGCGCCCCTTGGCCGGCCTCCTCCCTCTCCTCCTTTATATAAGGGTGCAGGGGGCACCCCAAAGCACATCAGTTGTTCTTAGCCATGTGTGGTGCCCCCCTCCACAGTTTACTCCTCCGGTCATAGTGTCGTAGTGCTTAGGCGAAGCCCTGCGCGGATCACATCACCATCACCATCACCACGCCGTCGTGCTGACGAAACTCTCCCTTGACACTTTGCTGGATCAAGAGTTCGAGGGACGTCATCGAGCTGAACGTGTGCTTAACTCGGAGGTGCCGTACGTTCGGCACTTGATCGGTTGGATCGTGAAGACGTTCGACTACATCAACCGCGTTAAACTAACGCTTCTGCTTTCGGTCTACGAGGGTGCGTGGACACACTCTTCCCCGCTCATTGCTATGCATCTCCTAGATAGATCTTGCGTGATCATAGGAATTTTTTAAAATTGCATGCTACGTTCCCCAACATTCAGCACATACATATTCACGTATATAGGAGATACAAGTGCCAGCGGTGTTTCTGGAGAAGAGGATAACCATTTTTTTGTTTGAAACATACACATCTACCGACGTATGGTTCCAAAGAAAGAGAACAAATGTGTAACCACTTTTTATTAGTGAAAAATATGTATAAAAATCTATGTTGGAAACTTTATCACTCTTATTTTGTGGTAAATGAGCAACACCAAATTCTTACATTGATTACATTATGCTTCGTACACTAATTTTATTCTTTTATTATAGAGTTGTCTAAATTTTACTTCAAACACTCAAAATTGAGCAATCATCCGAATTATACCTTACACTCACCATTCATACAATCATAAATAATGTAATTCATTTAAGTGAATAGTTAAATCCCCATCTAAATTTTTGAATGTCCAAAAAACAACACCCCAATATTTGAGGGCATAATTTTATCAGTTGTTTTTTTTCTCATTTTCCTTCTAAGTAAATAAAAATCCGGCGTGTTGGAAATTGGAAAAGAGGTTGAAATTCAAAGCTAATCCAAAAGCAAAGGAAAATAAAGGGGAAATAATAGCGGAGTTCGTGGTCATCACTTCCGCCTCCGCGGCGGCCGATGTCATGCCGCCGCCTCCCGCGAAAACAAAGCGCAGGACCCTAGCTACAATACCACCTCTCACGGCCACAAGAAGGCGCCTCCTCCTGGGTTCCGCCGCATCCGCACTCCCCACAGCGTCCGCCTCCGTCGCATATCTTGACATTCATTCCTCAAAACTCCCAAACACTTCCGTAAGGCATCTTGGCAGAAAAAGGCAAAAAGAGTTGCGCGAACATAGTAAAATCCGGCAAAGCATACTACTGAAGCACAAATGAGGTAGAAATAATGTAAATATTGGACTCGTCAGTATCCCACCTGTCAGTGCATGCGGCGAAAAGAGCAAGCACGATGGCATAGTTGACCACGTCAACGAAGAAGGTTGTGCTAGTATTGTCCACAAGCTTGAGCATCGAGAGTGCAACCTGGGAGTTGGGTCATGACTAGCATAAGCCCTAGCACGAGCATAACACCCGGCTCTATTACAGTTGGCGAGAGTGCACCAAAACCAACATGCGAGTGTGGTGTAAAACTCTAAGAAAAGCTCACCTCGGTTTCTCACCAGTACATGCATGGTATTGGTGGCGGGGTGTTCTCCGTTGGCATGTTGTCCATGACTAGCAGTTTCTTTGACATGACCTTGACCATGAGAGGGAGGAACTCATTGCTCCTTGGCTAGAGGTCATGCACATTGAAGCGCTTGTTAGTGGAGACTCCAAGAAGCACATTAATGATCATACCACACAGTTAGTGATAATACAACATCTTAAAAAGATGGCGTCCTGGATCCGATTTCAACGCAGACTGTGCCAATATCAGGGATGTGGACCACTAGCCAAGAGGTGATTATTGGTTGTGGTGGCGAGGAAAGAGTCAACTACGAGTTGTGAGGTGTGAGTTTGGTGAAGCGGGAGTAGGCAACAGGGGTCGGTGAGGGTTGAACGCTACGTAGAATCAGATTCAGTCGGGTTCAACCTTGTCTGAGTCTCTGTATGACTAGATGGAGTAAGATCGTGAGCTTACTCTATATTGTTAGCCTTAGCCCCAATCATTGTGGCTTTCTCAAACTTTTATCCTAAATAGTGGCGATTTTATAAAACTTGATCCTGATATTGTGTCATACACTCATCCTTTACATGTTGTTTAACTATTTAAAGGTTCTTTATGTGAGAGGCTAATTTTTATCTATTAAAAAAGACGTAAACAATTTTTTAACAAATTCACATCTGACAACGTGTATCTCTAAACAAAGAGAATGCCAAAAGAGTCCATACTTTAGTTAGTGAAAAAATATGCTGAAAGACCACTCACTCCTATTTCACGGTAAGTAATGCAAGTACTCTTAGATTGGTTACGTCCTAATAACTTCAAACACACTAAATTTCATACATGGGTTTTATTATTTTATTATGGAGTCATTTCAACTTTACTTCAAGCACTCAATATTAAGCAATCATCTGAATTTTACCCCTCCCCCCATTTGTCGAACACACTAAATTTCATACATGGGTTTTATTATTTTATTATGGAGTCATTTCAACTTTACTTCAAGCACTCAATATTAAGCAATCATCTGAATTGTACCCCTCCCCCCATTTGTCAATTCTAATATCCAAGAAACAATACTCCGATATCTGAGGGCATAATTTCATTGGTGCATTGTTTTCTCTTCTTCTTCTTCTTTTCTCTCATTTTCCTTCTGAGCAAATACAAATTCAATGCCTTGGACATTGAAAAGGAGGCTAGAAGTCAAAGATAATCCAAAGCAAAGGGAAAACGATAGGAACAACAAGGACATTCATGGTTAGCACTTCCCCTCGGCGGTGGCTAGCATTGTGACACAACCTCCCTCAGAAACAAAACACAGGCTCCTAGGTACGGCACATGTGCACTGATTGGTGGAGCCTAGAGGTCAAATTCGCTATGAGTTGAGCTCAGTTCATGCGATTTGGTTGGGAAGTACCTTTTAGCCCCACCAATTGTTTTTTTACTTTCATCCTAATTGTCGTGGTTTTCTAAAATGTTTTGTCCAGATGTTGTAGGTTCTTAATATACACTCAATATTTACACAGTTTCCATGATGAAAGGTATAACTTTTGGTGTATACTAAAGTGTTTAGAGCATTGAAGTCTCGGTCTTACACCGCATGTTTTCAACACATATATGCTCATGTATAAACGAGATAAAAGTGCAAGCTATGTTTACGAAAAAGAGGATAATCACTTTTTTGAGTTTACAGAAAAGAGGATAACCACTTTTTTTTGAAACATGCACATGTAACTGACATATGGTTCCAAACAAAGAGAACAAAGACGTAACCAGTTTTTTTTAAGCGAAAAGTACCTATAAAATATATGTTGGAAACTTTCTCGCTCTTATTTTGCGGTAAATGAATAACACCAAGTTCTTACATTGATTACGTCCTAATAATTGTGAACACACTATGTTTCGTACACTAGTTTTATTCTTTGTTCCAATTAACCCCAACAATTGTGCTTTTTTAACCTTTCGTCATAGTAGTCATGGTTTTCGAAAACGTTTTGTCTTGATGTTGTAGATTCTGAACATACACTCAACATTCACATAGTTTTCATGACCAAAATTTTTGTGAACTAAAGTGTTTAAAGCATTGAAGTTTCAGTAAAGTTATACCGCATGTTTTCAGCACATACATGTTCACGTATATAGCAGATAAGAGTGCCAGCGATGTTTCTGAAAAAGAGGATAATCACTTTTTTCGTTTGAAACATACCCATATACTAACGTTGCGGTTCCAAACACACAGAACAAATGTGTAACCAGTTTTTTATTAACGAAAAATGTGTATAAAAATCTATATTGGAAACTTTCGCACTCTTATTTCGTGGTAAATGAACAACACCAAATTCTTACATTGATTGCACTATGCTTCGTACACTAATTTTATTCTTTTATTATAGAGTTGTCTAAATTTTACTTCAAACACTCGGCATTGAGCAAGCACCCGAATTACCTTACATTCATCATTCATCCATCCATAAATAATGCAATTCATTTAAGTGAACAGTTAACACACACACCCCCCCCCCCCCCCCCCCTCCTGAATTTTTCCGAACTCCAAAAACAACACCCCAATATCTGAGGGCATAATTTCATCAGATGTTTTTTTTTCTCATCTTCCTTCTAAGTAAATAAAATTCAGCGCTTTGGAAATGGGAAAAGAGGTTGAAATTCAAAGCTAATCCAAAAGCAAAGGAAAAGAAAGTGGAAATAATAGGAACAGTAGCGGCGTCCATGGTCAGCCCTTCCGTCTCCGCGGTGGCCGCCGCCGTGCCGCCGCCTCCCGCGAAAACAAAACCCGTGACCCTAGCTACAGCACCACCTCTGACGGCCACTAGAAGGCACCTCCTCCTGGCCTCCGCCGCATCCGCACTCCCCACAGCCGCCGCCTCCGCCGCGGCCTCTCGATTCACCGAGATCCCTAGCTCCGGCGGCGTGAAGGCCCTAGAGCTCCGGGAGGGTTCCGGCGAGGTCCCGGTCGACGGAGACCAGGTACAAGCGGCGCCTTTCTGCACAGTTTTTCTTACTTGTCCCCATTAACCAAGTTTACACCTTCAAAGCCAAAAAATGCTCTAGTTTACTGCTCTGCTGCCCATACTTCGCCATGATACAAACAAGACTATGGTTTTCTTCTTATTATAGATGAAACATCATTCTAGTCAAAAATAATAATTAAATTGGCTGGAATGATGTTAATTTTTGGTAGGTACTCCTATAAAATATGTTCTTATGGTTTCCCTGTTTCTACAAAAATGTTCTTATATGGCTCAAGGTTGCAATTCACTACTATGGGAGGCTGGCTGCGAAGCAAGGATGGCGCTTCGACTCAACCTATGATCACAAGGACGCGACCGGTGATCCGATACCTTTTGTCTTTACCATCGGGTCTGGAAAGGTGAGACAGAATTTCGTTAAAAAAAGTGAGTGCATCTTATGGTGCTGATACTACACTATGTTATTTGAGTTTTTGGTGAAAATTTGGCGCTACAACAGACTAGAGTTTTCTATTTTAGTAGCTAATGAGCTTTGTATTTCCCTTTTTAACTATAGTACTTGCTTACAAGCATGCCTAAGTCATGGCACAGAGTTCCGGTGGTTAAATAGTAAGGATGAGAGAGTGCAGTGTGCACTGCTGTGCACATGTTTGATTTTTATGATAGCAGACCAACTGAACATTAGCTTCAGAACCGTTGAATGCGCCTTAAAACAAGTTTCTGCTGTCATAGTTCTGGATGTTTCCTGTGAATAATTCATCATTATAATCTTGCCATAACGAGCTTCATTATAATCTGGATGGACATCTTCTGTGTGTCTGATGTTCCACTCAATACATTTCCTTGGAATTTCATTTGTGGAATCTTTTTCAGGTTGATAGTCTTGCCATAATTTAATGCATGTGCCCTGCAGGTTATACCTGGTATTGAAGCAGCAGTGAAGTCCATGAGAGTCGGTGGTCTTCGCCGTGTGGTCATTCCGCCAACACAGGGATACCAAAACACATCACAGGAACCAATTCCTCCTAATGTAACTTCCGTGCTATCCAGACCCTAGAATTCTTCATCTGTTATATCATTTCGTTCATGCTCACCTGGAGTTTCTCCAACATAAGCATCTCCTAGTTTCCAACTTGTTCCTTTCTGTTGCACACGTCATGCAGTCAGCGATGTGTTCCCGTAGAAGGTAGTAATGTTTGAACAACTCACGCATATGGATGATTAGAATTAAGAAAATTCTCACTTTGAGTCGCTGAATGATGTAACTGACAAGACATCACAGAGGTACTAAATTTGCCTCTTTTTTCCATGTGCAGTTCTTTGATCGGCAGAGATTATTTACTACTATATTCAACCCGACACGCCTTGCAAATGGCGAGGGTTCCACTCTTGGTACTGTCATCTTCGACATCGAGCTGATCAGCATAAGGCAGCATACATGACTGTTATGCTTTGCCAAGGCTGAAAGTCCGATCAGGCGATCACCGCCCTGATTAAAATCCTTTAGCATTGCACACTTCTGTCTCAAAGAAACTCTGAACTAGTGATCATGCTTCTGTCCAATCCCTCTGTAAATGCAATATATGAAAGTTGTATAGTGATTTTCTGCAGTTATTGAGCAACCTCAGTCACACAGATACAGACTGTACGGTATATACAGAAAGAAAAAAACAGTGGTAAATAGTGATCAAGTGGATTATTTGGCTACGAACCTTTAGTAAACATATGTGGTACGTATTTTTTTTTCCAACCTCTGTTCTTAGCTCACAGCAGAATCTCATATGTGTTGGTCAACAGACTGGTAGTTGCCTTTGCAGAGCAGAATATTATAATATTAGAGAGGTTCTTCATCAGAAGTTGAGAACACATGGTGTCTGAGGATACACCCTTGGCTATAGATAATTAGCAGTGTCCTTTCTCCGAGAATTCGCGGGAACCATGATTAAGATTCTGTTTAGTGCCATACCATGTGAAGTTTAGCACTCTCTGTCTCCCTGATTATGATTCGCTTTGCCCCTATTTTTTTACTGTAGAGAAGAAAAGAGTGAATGATCCATCGCTTTGTCATGGTTTAGCCATTTTATATTTTTTGCCGGGAAGCCATGTTCGTTTACATTACTCAATAATAACAGCTTACTTTTCGAGGCCAACCTACTCCAAAGCATGATTATACCGCTCAAAACAACAACTCTGAAGCATGTTCTTCTTGGACTGAAACTGTTGAACATGTGGAAAGAAACCCTATGGACATCACTGAGATCTGCTCTTTTGGAATTGCTACTCCGTATCCTCTTCTGCAAGCCAGTCTACCACTGTTTCTTTTGACTAGTCATTATTTGACTTTGGAGAAGGCTGAATAGCTGTCTTCCTTCTGAATCTCGTTGCAAAACTACCATCAGATCTAGTAGCTCTGTGGTACGTGCTAGAATACCGGTTTCAAGCTGCATGATGCTGTTCATCACATCACATCACATGGACTACACATGATGCATACAAGAGTACAAATGCGTACACGGCCGTGTGGGTGGAAGGATTGCAGGCGCCAAAAACTATGATGGACCATGCCACTTCATCTACGTTTTACAACTGTGGTGGTTGAATGGTTTTACAAGCTATATATATCACCCTAAGGCCCCCTTACAATGTAAGGTGCTTTGTGGAATAAATCAATTTTTTCTTAAGCATCATTGCTTATCTTTATAGAAGAGGTGTCTAATTAAGCGTCTATCCTCCGCAAATAAGTATCGATGCTTAAAAAAACGATTTATTTTCTTTAAGGACCTTGCATTGCAAGGTCTAACAAACTTGTTGAGACCCTTTTATTTACTTTGAAAGAGAAATAGTGCGGATGGTTTCCTCTACGTTCTTTCTTCAAAAGAATAAGAGTCCAATTCATTTTTATTTTAGAAAAGTAAGAATTAAAATTTGTTTCCGTAGTCTTTGAACGTTTTTTTTTCCGCGGGTGTTTTTGAACGCTCTTATTAGGTATCAAAGTATGTTACATCCACATCCACTGTCCCGTCGGTGGGACTGACTCTCTAAAGATATGATCCAGTTGTGAGTTTTACGTTGTATCAAAGAAGTCGTCTCGTTGTCGATGGAAACGTCGCTCCCAAGGAGCGACACGGGCGGAAAACCTAGCCGCCGGAGGCAGCCGCCACACCCTAGTCCTCTCCTTCCCTCGCCGCCGCCAGAGGGCATCGCCGGGCGAAGCCCGTGTCGTGCCGGCGGCTGCGGGGCTGTCCTGCTCGAGGCGGCGCAAGGCGTTGGCTGGGTTGCGCCATGGTTTCGGGTCGGGTCGGAGGCGCCGTATTGTGCTCCTGTCCGGCGGTGCCTGGTCTGGCCTGGAGATGCGCGCGTACGATGCAACGGTGGGGCGCGTCTCCGGCGGCTCACCTGGCGTCTTCTCCAGCAGATGGCGTCCCTGGTTCCCGCCCGTGCGGCCGGATCGGACTGGCAGTTCGTGCTCCTCGTCTGGTGTTTGCTCCGGTTGTTGGCAGCTCCGTCCCGGTGGATCTGGCGGCTCCTTCTCATGGGATGACATCTCACGATGGGATTTGGGAAGGTAGTCGGAGCCACGACCATGATTTGTGCCTGCGATGGCGTTTTAGGGGTGCGACGGATCTGGGGCAGTTCTAGGGTTCCCGTGCTTCGATTCAACGCCGGATCCTTCAAACCTTATCGTGGCAGCATCAATGGCCTCTTGAGCTGCAGTTTGTGGTGACCACCAAACTGTCTTCATGAGGGTTTATCTCCAGATCTGATGGCCCTTACCGGCAACTCATACTGGTGTGATCGTGGGATGTAGTCGGAATGCTCCGTTGTGGGTTTGACGGTTCCCACTTCAATCAGTTTGCCTTGGACAGTGATGAGATCCAATCTATGGATGATGACTTGACGCAAAGGGTATGATTGTGCAGCACTGATAACCCACAAGTATAGGGGATCGCAACAGTTTTCGAGGGTAGAGTATTCAACCCAAATTTATTGATTCGACATAAGGGGAGCCAAAGAATATTCTCAAGTATTAGCAGTTGAGTTGTCAATTCAACCACACCTGGATAACTTAATATCTGCAGCAAAGTATTTAGTAGCAAATGAAGGAAATATGCCCTAGAGGCAATAATAAAGTTATTATTTATTTCCTTATATCATGATAAATGTTTATTATTCATGCTAGAACTGTATCAACCGGAAACTTGATACATGTGTGAATACATAGACAAACAGAGTATCACTAGTATGCCTCTACTTGACTAGCTCGTTGATCAAAGATGGTTATGTTTCATAGCCATAGACATGAGTTGTCATTTGATTAACGGGATCACATCATTAGGAGAATGATGTGATTGACTTGACCCATTCCGTTAGCTTAGCACTCGATCGTTTAGTATGTTGCTATTGCTTTCTTCATGACTTATACATGTTCCTATGACTATGAGATTATGCAACTCCCGTTTACCGGAGGAACACTTTGTGTGCTACCAAACGTCACAACGTAACTGGGTGATTATAAAGGTGCTCTACAGGTGTCTCCAAAGGTACTTGTTGGGTTGGCGTATTTCGAGATTAGGATTTGTCACTCCGATTGTCGGAGAGGTATCTCTGGGCCCTCTCGGTAATGCACATCACTTAAGCCTTGCAAGCATTGCAACTAATGAGTTTGTTGCGAGATGATGTATTACGGAACGAGTAAAGAGACTTGCCGGTAACGAGATTGAACTAGGTTTTAAGATACCGATGATCGAATCTCGGGCAAGTAACATACCGATGACAAAGGGAACAACGTATGTTGTTATGCGGTCTGACCGATAAAGATCTTCGTAGAATATGTGGGAGCCAATATGGGCATCCAGGTCCCGCTATTGTTTATTGACCGGAGACGTGTCTCGGTCATGTCTACATAGTTCTCGAACCCGTAGGGTCCGCACGCTTAACGTTACGATGACAGTTTTATTATGAGTTTATGAGTTTTGATGTACCGAAGGAGTTCGGAGTCCCGAATGAGATCGGGGACTTGACGAGGAGTCTCGAAATGGTCGAGACGTAAAGATCCATATATTGGACGACTATATTCGGACTTCGGAAAGGTTCCGAGTGATTCGGGTATTTTTCGGAGTACCGGAGAGTTACGGGAATTCATATTGGGCCTTAATGGGCCATACAGGAAAGGAGAGAAAGGCCCCAAAGGGTGGCCGCACCCCTCCCCATGGACTAGTCCGAATTGGACTAGGGAGGGGGCGCCCCCTTCCTTCTTTCTCCTTCTCCCTTCTCTTTTTCCTACTCCAACAAGGAAAGGAGGAGTCCTACTCCCGGTGGGAGTAGGACTCCCCCTTGGTGCGCCCTCCTCCTAGGCCGGCCGCCTCCCCCCTTGCTCCTTTATATACGGGGGCAGGGGGGCACCCCATAGACACAACAATTGATCTATTGATCTCTTAGCCGTGTGCGGTGCCCCCTCCACCATATTACACCTCGATAATATCGTAGCGGTGCTTAGGCGAAGCCCTGCGTCGGTAGAACATCATCATCGTCACCACGCCGTCGTGCTGACGAAACTCTCCCTCAACACTCGGCTGGATCGGAGTTCGAGGTACGTCATCAAGCTGAACGTGTGCTGAACTCGGAGGTGCCGTGCGTTCGGTACTTGATCGGTTGGATCGTGAAGACGTACGACTACATCAACCGCGTTGTGTTAACGCTTCCGCTTTCGGTCTACGAGGGTACGTAGACAACACTCTCCCCTCTCGTTGCTATGCATCACCATGATCTTGCGTGTGCGTAGGAATTTTTTTGAAATTACTACGTTCCCCAACAGCAAAGTAGTATGGAAGTAACGGTAACAGTAGCAAAGGTAATATTTTTGGGTTTTGTAGTGATTGTAACAGTAGCAGCGGAAAAGTAACTAAGCGGAGAACAATATGTGAAAAGCTCGTAAGCATTGGATCGGTGATGGAGAATTATGCTGGATGCGATTATTCATGCAACAGTTATAACATAGGGTGACACAGAACTAGCTCCAATTCATCAATGTAATGTAGGCATGTATTCCGAATATAGTCATACGTGCTTATGGAAAAGAACTTGCATGACATCTTTTGTCCTACCCTCCCGTGGCAGCGGGGTCCTATTGGAAACTAAGGGATATTAAGGCCTCCTTTTAATAGAGTACTGGACCAAAGCATTAACACATAGTGAATACATGAACTCATCAAACTATGGTCATCACCGGGAGTGGTCCCGATTATTGTCACTTCGGGGTTGCCGGATCATAACACATAGTAGGTGACTATAGACTTGCAAGATAAGATCAAGAACTCACATATATTCATGAAAACATAATAGGTTCAGATCTGAAATCATGGCACTCGGGCCCTAGTGACAAGCATTAAGCATAGCAAAGTCATAGCAACATCAATCTCAGAAAGATACTAGGGATCAAACCCTAACAAACTAACTCGATTACATGATAAATCTCATCCAACCCATCACCGTCCAGCAAGCCTACGATGAAATTACTCATGCACGGCGGTGAGCATCATGAAATTGGTGATGGAGGATGGTTGATGATGACGATGGCGACGGATTCCCCTCTCCGGAGCCCCGAACGGACTCCAGATCAACCCTCCCGAGAGAGATTAGGGCTTGGCAGCGGCTCCGTATCGTAAAACGCGATGAATCCTTCTCTCTGATTTTTTTCTCCCCGAACGTGAATATATAGAGTTGGAGTTGAGGTCGGTGGAGCACTAGGGGGCCCACGAGGCAGGGGGCGCGCCCAGGGGGCAGGCGCGCCTCCCACCCTCGTGGACAGGGTGTGGGCCCCCTGGCCTTGATTCTTTCACCAGTATTTTTTATTATTTCCAAAAATAATCTCCGTGGAGTTTCAGGTCATTCCGAGAACTTTTGTTTCTGCACAAAAATAACACCATGGCAATTCTGCTGAATACAGCGTCAGTCCGGGTTAGTTCCATTCAAATCATTCAAGTTAGAGTCCAAAACAAGGGCAAAAGTGTTTGGAAAAGTAGATACGATGGAGACGTATCAACTCCCCCAAGCTTAAACCTTTGCTTGTCCTCAAGCAATTCAGTTGATAAACTGAAAGTGATAAAGAAAAACTTTTACAAACTCTGTTTGCTCTTGTTGTTGTAAATATGTAAAGCTAGCATTCAAGTTTTCAGCAAAGATTATGACTAACCATATTCACAATAACACTTAGGTCTCATGTTTACTCATATCAATGGTATAATCAACTAGTGAGCAATAATAAAAATCTCGGATGACAACACTTTCTCAAAACAATCATAATATGATATAACAAGATGGTATCTCGCTAGCCCTTTCTGAGACCGCAAAACATAAATGCAGAGCACCTTTAAAGATCAAGGACTGACTAGACATTGTAATTCATGGTAAAAGAGATCCAGTCATAGTCATACCCAATATAAATTAATAGTAATGGATGCAAATGACAGCGGTGCTCTCCAGCTGGTGCTTTTTAATAAGAGGGTGATGACTCAACATAAAGTAAATAGATAGGCCCTTCGCAGAGGGAAGCAGGGATTTGTAGAGGTGCCAGAGCTCGATTTTGAAATAGAGATAAATAATATTTTGAGCGGCATACTTTCATTGTCAACATAACAACCGAGAGATGGCGATATCTTCCATGCTACACACATTATAGGCGGTTCCCAAACAGAATGGTAAAGTTTATACTCCCCCACCACCAACAAGCACACTCCACGGCTGGTCCGAAACAACGGGTACCTCCAACTAACAACAGTCCTGGGGGAGTTTTGTTTGCAATTATTTTGATTTGATTTGCATAAAGCATGGGACTGGGCATCCCGGTGACCAGCCATTTTCTCGTGAGTGAGGAGCGGAGTCCACTCCTCTTGAGAATAACCCGCCTAGCATGGAAGATACAGACAACCCTAGTTGATACATGAGCTATTCGAGCATACAAAACAGAATTTCATTTGAAGGTTTAGAGTTTGGCACATACAAATTTACTTGGAACGGCAGGTAGATACCGCATATAGGAAGGTATAGTGGACTCATATGGAATAACTTTGGGGTTTAAGGGATTGGATGCACAAGCAGTATTCCCGCTTAGTACAAGTGAAGGCTAGCAAAAGACTGGGAAGCGACCAACTAGAGAGCGACAACAGTCATGAACATGCATTAAAATTAATAAACATTGAGTGCAAGCATGAGTAGGATATAATCCACCATGAACATAAATATCGTGAAGGCTATGTTGATTTGTTTCAACTACATGTGTGAACATGTGCCAAGTCAAGTCACTTGAATCATTCAAAGGAGGATACCACCCTATCATACCACATCACAACCATTTTAATAGCATGTTGGCACGCAAGGTAAACCATTATAAACTCCTAGCTAATTAAGCATGGCATAAGCAACTATAATCTCTAATTGTCATTGCAAACATGTTTATTCATAATAGGCTGAATCAGGAACGATGAACTAATCATATTTACAAAAACAAGAGAGGTCGAGTTCATACCAGCTTCTCTCATCTCAATCAGTCCATCATATAGCGTCATAATTGCCTTTCACTTGCACGACCGAACGATGTGAATAATAATAATAGTGCATGTGCATTGGACTAAGTTGGAATCTGCGAGCATTCAATAAACAGAAGAAGACAAGGCAATATGGGCTCTTGGTTAAATCAACAATAATGCATATAAAAGCCACTTTAACAATTTCATTATGGTCTTCTCCTATCGACCCCCAAAGAAAAGAAAAGAAATAAAACTATTTACACGGGAAAGCTCCCAACAAGCAAAAGAAGAACGGGAAGTCTTTTTGGGTTTTCTTTTTAATTACTACTACTACAAGCAAGAAAGTAAACTAGCTAAAAGCTACTACTAATTTTTTTGGTCTTTTCTTAAGGTTTTTCAAACACACAAGATGAAAGCATAAAAATAGAGAATAAACTAACATGGATATTACAGTGAAAAAGTATGAGCACCGACAACTAGCATGAGTGTGTGAACATAAATGTAATATCGGTGAGAAATACGTACTCCCCCAAGCTTAGGCTTTTGGCCTAAGTTGGTCTACTGCCACGGCTGGCCTGGTGGAAATCCAAAGTTGTAGTTGGGGTCGTACTGAGATGCAGCGGCTATTGCATCGTGGGCTGCAGCTTGGAGGCGAGCTGCCCTCGTCCTCCTCTCGTACTCATTTGCCTCCTCACTGGTTATGACATATCTCCCCTTTGCCTGAAAGTCAAAGAAAGTAGGAGCAGGGAGAGCGACGTGATAGGGGCGTCGTCTGTCAAAGATTAGTCGGTACTGGAGGAACTGATCATTCCTCTCAACAAACTGATGATGAACCATAGCCTCATAATCTAAATAAACAGGAGGCAACTCAATATCATACTCACGTATGGGTATATCAAGAAAATTAGCTAGACGGGTTGCATAAATTCCACCAAAGAAATCTCCATTAATTCTATTATTATGCAACCTACGTGCAACAATGGCTCCCAAATTATAATGTTTATCTCCTAATACAGCACTCCTGAGAACGCTGAGATCAGGGACACACATGTGACATGCTTCATCCTTACCATTGATGCACCTACCTATGAAGAGAGCAAAATAATGTATAGCAGGAAAATGAATGCTCCCTATGGTAGCTTGTGTTATATCTCTAGACTCCCCCACAGTTATACTAGTAAGAAAATCTCTAAATTCAGATTTGCGAGGTTCACTAGGACTACCCCATTGTGGAGTTTGCAAGCAGTATTAAAATCCTCTAAGTCCATAGTATAAGAATTTTCATAAAAATCAAACAGGACCGTTTGAGAATTGCGTGATGATGAAAATTCAAACCTTCTCACAAAGGAATCAGTGAGATAGTGGTACTGACGGCACTTATCTGCCTTGAAGCTCTCAAGATCAGCGTTACGCACATATGCGTTAAATTCTTCCTTCATTCCTGCTCGATCCATAAAGTCCTCTGACGGCCATTCACAAGCCCGCACTTGAGCTTCCCTCGGTGGTTCATCGTCCGCATTGCGTATTGCGAGCCTGGGCCCTTGCTTCCTTGAAGGACCACCTTGGTACATTTTCCTAAACATATTTCTTCCTCAGAAAAATTTCTAAATTTTTTAGTAACTTCAAATAAAAGTGAACCAAACTCAACAAAATTGATAGCAACTACTCCCACAAGTGCCTAGAGACTATATCATGCATTAGAACTACTTGGGACCATATAAATTTGACATGCAAGCTCAAGAACAGGGTCACCTAAGCAGCAAAAATTTGCAATGAATAAAGCACTAGAAGGAAAACTAATTGGACCATTGGAGGAGTCACATACCAAGGAACAATCCCCCAAACCGTTTTGTGAGTGGAGCTTTGAGCAAGGAGATCGAAAATGGCAGCAAGATGAGCAAGAACTCGTGCTTGAGCTGGTTGGTGATTTTTTTTGGGAGGAAGAAGGAGTGTGTGGGTGCAGGAATAAGTGGAGGGGAGCCACCATGGGCCCACGAGGCAGGGGGCGCGCCCTGGACCCTCATGGCCAGGTGCTAGCTCCCCCTGATGTGTTCTCAGTGCCAGATATTCTTAAATATTCCAGAAAAAATCATATATAAATTTCAGGGCATTTGGAGAAATTTTATTTTCAGAGTATTTTTTATTGCACGGATAATTCACAAAACAGACAGAAAATACTATTTTTTCTTTATTTCAACTAAATAACAGAAAGTAAAGGGAGGGTACATAAGGTTGTGCTTTCTAACTTCATCCATCTCATGCTCATCAAAAGGAATCCACTAACAAGGTTGATCAGGTCTTGTTAACAAACTCATTCCGAATAACATGGAACCGGAGAAATTTCAAATAACACTAAGTTACCTCAACGGGGATATGCACGTCCCCAATAATAAGAATATCATATTTCTTTTGACAGTAGGAAGAGGAAATTCAAAACCTCCAAAAATAATCGATGGAATTTTTCCAATAGAGTTTATACTATGAACTTGAGGTTGTTTCCTCGGAAAGTGTACCGTATGCTCATTACCATTAACATGAAAAGTGACATTGCCTTTGTTGCAATCAATAACAGCCCCTGCAGTATTCAAAAAGGGTCTTCCAAGAATAATAGACATACTATCGTCCTCGGGAATATCAAGAATAACAAAGTCCGTTAAAATAGTAACGTTTGCAACCACAACAGGCACATCCTCACAAATACCGACAGGTATAGCAGTTGATTTATCGGCCATTTGCAAAGATATTTCAGTAGGTGTCAACTTATTCAAATCAAGTCTACGATATAAAGAGAGAGGCATAACACTAACACCGGCTCCAAGATCACATAAAGCAGTTTTAACATAGTTTCTTTTAATGGAGCATGGTATAGTGGGTACTCCTGGATCTCCAAGTTTCTTTGGTATTCCACCCTTAAAAGTATAATTAGCAAGCATGGTGGAAATTTCAGCTTCCGGTATCTTTCTTTTATTTGTAACAATTTCTTTCATATACTTAGCATAAGGATTCATTTTGAGCATATCAGTCAAACGCATACGCAAAAAGATAGGTCTAATCATTTCAGCAAAGCGCTCAAAATCCTCATCATCCTTTTCTTGGATGGTTTGGGAGGAAAAGGCATGGGTTTCTGAACCCATGGTTCTCTTTCTTTACCGTGCTTCCTAGCAACAAAGTCTCTCTCATCATAACGTTGATTCTTTGATTGTGGGTTATCAAGATCAACAGCAGGTTCAATTTCTACATCATTGTTATTGCTAGGTTGAGCATCAACATGAACATCATCATTAACATTATCACTAGGTTCATGTTCATTACCAGATTGTGTTTCAGCATCAGAAATAGAAATATCATTGGGATTCTCAGGTGTGTCAACAACAGGTTCACTAGAAGCCTGCAAAGTCCTATCATTTTTCTTTTTCTTCCTTTTAGAAGGACTAGGTGTATCAACATTATTTCTCTGAGAATCCTGCTCAATTCTCTTAGGGTGGCCCTCAGGATACAAAGGTTCCTGAGTCATTTACCCCCTCTAGTGCAAACTCTAACAGCATATCATTTTCTTACTATTCAATTCATTGAGCAAATCATTCTGAGCTTTAAGTACTTGCTCTACTTGAGTGGTAACCATAGAAGCATGTTTACTAATGAGTTTAAGTTCACCTTTAACTCTAGACATATAATCACTCAAGTGTTCAATCATATATTGTGTTTCAACTGTCTACCAACATAAGCATTGAAGTTTTCTTGTTTGACAATAAAATTATCAAACTCATCTAAGCATTGGCTAGCAGACTTATAACGAGGAATATCACCTTCATCAAATCTATAGAGAGAATTTACCTTTACTACCTATGTCGGGTTATCAAGACCGTGTGTCTCTTCAATAGGTGAGGAATTAAGACCTTGTATTTCTTCAACAGGAGGTAAATTCTTAACATCGTCAGCTTTTATACCTTTTTCTTTCATAGATTTCTTTGCCTCTTGCATATCTTCAGGACTAAGAAATAGAACACCCCTTTTCTTCGGAGTTGGCTTAGGAGTTGGTTCAGGAAGTGTCCAATTATTTTCATTTGTCAACATATTATTCAATAGAATTTCAGCTTCATCAACAGTTCTTTCCCTGAAAACACAACCAGCACAACTATCCAGGTGGTCTCTGGAAGCGTCGGTTAGTCCATTATAAAAGATATCAAGTATTTCATTTTTCTTGAGAGGATGATCAGGCAAAGCATTAAGTAATTGGAGAAGCCTCCCCCAAGCTTGTGGGAGACTCTCTTCTTCAATTTGCACAAAATTATATATTTCCCTTAAAGCAGCTTGTTTCTTATGAGCAGGGAAATATTTAGCAGAGAAGTAATAAATCATATCCTGGGGAGTACGCACACAACCAGGATCAAGAGAATTAAACCATGTCTTAGCATCACCCTTTAATGAGAACGGAAATATTTTAAGGATATAATAGTAGCGAGTTTTCTCATCATTAGTGAACAGGGTGGCTATATCATTTAATTTAGTAAGATGTGCCACAACAGTTTCAGATTCATAGCCATAGAAAGGATCAGATTCGACCAAAGTAATTATATCAGGGTCGACAGAGAATTCATAATCCTTATCAGTAACAAAGATAGGTGAAGTAGCATAAGCAGGATCATATTTCATTCTAGCATTCAGAGATTTTTGTTTCAGCTTAGCTAATAATTTTTTAAGATCACTTCTATCATTGCAAGCAAGAAAGTCTCTAGCAGTTTCATCCATAACATAACCCTCAGGCACAACAGGCAATTCATATCTAGGGGGAGAATCTTCATCATCACTTTCATCAATATTATCAGTTTCAATAATTTCATTCTATCTAACCCTAGCAAGTTGTTCATCAAGAAATTCACCTAGTGGCACAGTAGTATCATGCATAGCAGAAGTGGCATCATCAATAACATGCGACATATCAGAATTAATAGCAGAAGCAGGTTTAGGTGTCGCAAGCTTACTCAAAACAGAAGGTGAATCAAGTGCAGAGCTAGATGGCAGTTCCTTACCTCCCCTCGTAGTTGAGGGATAAATTTTGGTTTTCTCGTCTTTCAAGTTCTTCATAGTGATCAGCAGATATAAATCCCAAGTGACTCAAAGAATAGAGCTATGCTCCCCGGCAACGGCGCCAGAAAATAGTCTTGATAACCCACAAGTATAGGGGATCGCAATAGTTTTCGAGGGTAGAGTATTCAACCCAAATTTATTGATTCGACACAAGGGGAGCCAAATAATATTCTCAAGTATTAGCAGTTGAGTTGTCAATTCAACCACACATGGATAACTTAATATCTGCAGCAAAGTATTTAGTAGCAAAGTAGTATGGAAGTAACGGTAACAGTAGCAAAGGTAATATTTTTGGGTTTTGTAGTGATTGTAACAGTAGCAGCGGAAAAGTAACTAAGCGGAGAACAATATGTGAAAAGCTCGTAGGCATTGGATCGGTGATGGAGAATTATGCCGGATGCGATTATTCATGCAACAGTTATAACATAGGGTGACACAGAACTAGCTCCAATTCATCAATGTAATGTAGACATGTATTCCGAATATAGTCATACGTGCTTATGGAAAAGAACTTGCATGACATCTTTTGTCCTACCCTCCCGTGGCAGCGGGGTCCTATTGGAAACTAAGGGATATTAAGGCCTCCTTTTAATAGAGTACCAGACCAAAGCATTAACACATAGTGAATACATGAACTCCTCAAACTATGGTCATCACCGGGAGTGGTCCCGATTATTGTCACTTCGGGGTTGCCGGATCATAACACATAGTAGGTGACTATAGACTTGCAAGATAGGATCAAGAACTCACATATATTCATGAAAACATAATAGGTTCAGATCTGAAATCATGGCACTCGGGCCCTAGTGACAAGCATTAAGCATAGCAAAGTCATAGCAACATCAATCTCAGAACATAGTGGATACTAGGGATCAAACCCTAACAAAACTAACTTGATTACATGATAAATCTCATCCAACCCATCACCGTCCAGCAAGCCTACGATGGAATTACTCACGCACGGCGGTGAGCATCATGAAATTGGTGATGGAGGATGGTTGATGATGACGATGGTGACGGGTTCCCCTCTCCGGAGCCCCGAACGGACTCCGGATTAGCCCTCCCGAGAGAGATTAGGGCTTGGCGGCGGCTCCGTATCGTAAAACATGATGAATCCTTCTCTCTGTTTTTTTCTCCCCGAACGTGAATATATAGAGTTGGAGTTGAGGTCAGTGGAGCACCAGGGGGCCCACGAGGGAGGGGGCGCGCCCAGGGGGCAGGCGCGCCTCCCACCCTCGTGGACAGGGTGTGGCCCCCTGGCCTTGATTCTTTCGCCGGTATTTTTTATTATTTCCAAAAATAATCTCCGTGGAGTTTCAGGTCATTCCGAGAACTTTTGTTTCTGCACAAAAATAACACCATGGCAATTCTGCTGAAAACAGCGTCAGTCCGGGTTAGTTCCATTCAAATCATGCAAGTTAGAGTCCAAAACATGAGCAAAAGAGTTTGGAAAAGTAGATACGACGGAGACGTATCAAGCACAGACGATGGGAATTTGCCCATGACATGTAGCTGCTCGGAAAGTGGAAAAGTGGCGGCGACAACATAGGTTTGACTTCGATTTGGTGGTGCTTCTTGAGTACCAGGTCTCGAGCTCCGTGGTGAAAACCCTAGGTATGACATGAATTGCTTATACCTGGCAATGACGATGTATTTGTGTCGTTACCTTGTTGAAGGCATTGCTTGGAATTGCTCGGATCTGTTCTTCAGGGTGAAAACCTAAAATCTGGCCTATAGTGGTTTGATTCGGTGATGGCGGCGCTTGAGTGTCGTTCCCTTCCTGATGGCATTGCTGTTGAAGAACATCGTTGTCCTTATGGTGTCGAAAGACGGTTGGTGTGGATACAGTCGTTGTTGTAGTTTCGTGATCACTGTTTTGATCGCTTCGAGTTATTTTCTTTTTCCTCACTTGGGCATAGCTTTGGTCTTATATGACTTTGCCTTTTGCCAGCGTGTTCGTTATGCTGGAATTTTGTCTATTTTGCGCCTAGCCCAATAGCAGTTTCAGAAATTCCTAATAAATCCTAGAGGCCCAAGCAGCCCATTCGTGCAAGGAAAGAGGTGGAACTAAAGTTTAGTCCCACATTGCTAGTTTAGAGGGATTTGGACCTCTTTATAAGCGAGGCTCTTTCTCCACATGTATGAGGATGAGAACAAGAGGGACATCCACGCGCGCTCCTCCGCCGCCGCCCGCCTCGCCACGCCACGCCTCGTCACGAGTCACGACGCTCCGCGGGTTGCGGGAATGAGCCGAGCCGATGTCTAAATTTTTGCCACGCACTATGGGTATATGAAAGGTCACGCGGAAGCTGAAACGTTTTTGCTGTAGTGGAGATTGAATACGAACGGCGCACCTCTTCGCCTGCTGCCTGTTCGTTTCGTCTCCCTCGTTCCCTTCAGCTCCCGGCGCAGCCTCTCGCCTCCTTCTCCTATGCCTATAAAAGAGAGGTCGCTCCTCTCAGATAGATGCACCAGAACTTCTTCTTCCCCTCGCCACAAGTTCCTGAGCACTGCGCTGCTGCTATGTTCTTTCTGAAGGAAATATGCCCTAGAGGCAATAATAAAGTTATTATTTATTTCCTTATATCATGATAAAAGTTTATTATTCATGCTAGAATTGTATTAACCGGAAACATTATACATGTGTGAATACATAGACAAATAGAGTGTCACTAGTATGCCTCTACTTGACTAGCTCGTTGATCAAAGATGGTTATGTTTCCTAGCCATAGAGAAAGAGTTGTCATTTGATTAACGGGATCACATCATTAGGAGAATGATGTGATTGACTTGACCCATTCCGTTAGCTTAGCACTTGATCGTTTAGTATGTTGCTATTGCTTTCTTCATGACTTATACATGTTCCTATGACTATGAGATTATGCAACTCCCGTTTACCGGAGGAACACTTTGTGTGCTACCAAACGTCACAACGTAACTGGGTGATTATAAAGGTGCTCTACAGGTGTCTCCGAAGGTACTTGTTGGGTTGGCGTATTTCGAGATTAGGATTTGTCACTCCGATTGTCGGAGAGGTATCTCTGGGCCCACTCGGCAATGCACATCACTATAAGCCTTGCAAGCATTGCAACTAATGAGTTACACTACAGGAATCAGCTACTTTGCCGTCTGCCACGGCAGACGGCAAAGGCAAGGATGGCGGACGGCAAAGGCCTTTGCCGTCTACCGCGGACGGCAAAAGGCTCCGGCAAAGTAGGCATCGGTAAAGAGCTTCTTTGTCGTCTGCTTTTCGAAGCGGGCGGCAAAGGGGCCTTTGCTATCAGCGGCTGACGGCAAAGAAAGCCGACGGCAATAAATGTGTTGTTAGTCCGTTAGGCGGCTAACGGCAGCCTTTGCCGTCCGCCACTAACGGCAAAGAGCATCCGCCCTTTGCCGTCCGCCGAATGACATCAGCTGGACGTCACTGCGGGACAAGCCTTTGCCGTCTGCTGCTGTAGGCAAATGTGGGAATTCTTTGCCGTCTGCCACTGTAGGCAAAGCCTTTGCCGTCCGCCGCTGTAGGCAAACTGAGCAAATGGGTCAGCTCCCAGGGAGCACAGGTGGCCGCCACGTGGCTTCTTTGTCGTCCGCAGCAGACGGCAAAGGAGCCTTTGCCATCAGCGGCTGGCGGCAAAGGTTCCTCTTTTTTCTGTTTTTTTTAATCCAGCAATTTTCACAGCAAATATATGACATATATATATATATATATATATATATATATATATATATATATATTTCATAGGGCTATTTAACAGCAAACATATGACATATCCAGCACATAAGTTTCATCATGCATACATATATAGTTCCATCCATTCATACATAGCAAGTTGCACATACACATTGTTCCATCCATACATATTACAATGCAAAGTTTCATCAAGATAGCAAGTTCCATCATAGCAAGCTAGAAGAATACTAGAGGAGAATGAAAGAAAAAACAAGCACTCCATCATAGCAAGCTAGCTTCCGTGAAGTGAATGAAATCTGCAAAATGGCAAATAAGAAAGTTAGAAAAAGGTGACTAGAAGAAGAAGTATATGCCATTTATGAGCTAACTTAGGTGAAATGGATCATTTATGAGCTAACTTAGTTGAAATGGATCGTTTATGAGCTAACTTAGGTATAATGCATCATTTTAGAGCTAACCTAGGTAAGATGGGTCATTTTGGAGCTAACCTAGGTGAAATGGATCGTTTTTGAGCTAAGTTAGGTGAAATGGATCGTTTATGAGCTAACCTAGGTGAAATAGATCGTTTATGAGCTAACTTAGGTAAAATGCATCATTTTAGAGCTAACCTAGGTGTGATGGGTCATTTTGGAGCTAAACTAGATAAAATGGATCGTTTGTGAGCTAACCTAGGTGAAATGGATCGTTTATGAGCTAATCTAGGTAAAATGGGTCATTTTAGAGCTAACTTGGGTAAAATGCATCATTTTGGAGCTAAACTAGGTAAGATTGGTCATTTTGGAGCTAACCTAGGTAAAATGGGTCATTTTAGAGCTAACATAGGTAAAATGGATCATTTTGGAGCTAGTCTAGGTAAAATGGGTCATTTTAGAGCTAACTTGGGTAAAATGGATCATTTATGAGCTAACTAAGGTAAAATGGGTCATCTTAGAGCTAACTTAGGTAAAATGGATTGTTTATGAGCTAACTAAGCTAATTATGCCATTTTTGACATAAGTAAGCTAAGTACATGTCATTATTGAGCAAACCTAGTTAACTAAGCATATTAGAGCTAACTTAGGTCATTTTGGAGGAAACAAAGCTAAGTATAGATCATTTTAGAGCTAACTTAGGTAAAATGGATGGTTTTGGAGGTCAGTAAGCTTATTAAGTCATTTTGGAGGAAAAGAAGCTAACTCTAGGTCATTGTGGTAAGCATATTGGAGGAAATAAGGCTAAGTCTAGGTCTTTATGCATTTGTTAAGCAAAACACTAGAGAAACTTACCATGATCATGGAGGTGTAGGAGCGGGCTGGCTCGTGCCGGTAGCTGGAGAAGGATCATGCGATGCTTGTCTGGAGTTACGCTGCACCAAAGATCATTTCCAATTTCTCGTTAGCATGATGACACTCAAATGTTAAGAGTAGCAAGTAATGTCCATTCAAATTAAACTAACAGTGGTCCCAGGAGCAATCACTGGCATCGGCGGAGCGGTCTGACCGGTCTTCTCGCACACAGAGTGCACATTTGGGTTTGACGACTCAGTCATACTAGTTAGTAATGAGACAAACACTACATGAATGTTTTGGCTAATCTGCAGAAGAAACTTACCACAAGGAGCTCGTACATGGCCCTTGCCTGCATGTCATTCCGTGCCCTCTCCTCCTCGAACATCTTTGTCGTCCTCTCCTCCAACTCCCGCTGCCTCTCCGCCGCCTCCGCCAAAAGTTTCTCCATTCTATCTCTCTCACTCTGTATAGCAGCCTGCAACACCACTCCTCGTTACCATTTGTAATCATTGATGGAAGCACGCACAATGTAATGGAGAAAGATAGCTGAGTACGTATAACTAACCTTGATGGCGAGTTGGACTGGCCGTTCACGAGGCCTTATCTCAGGAGCGGAGCTCGACTGGCGCGCCTTGATCTCCGGGGGAGTGCTAGGACAACGGATAAGTCCATCTCCAATGGGTATGGAGCCATGGGACCTCCCGCCACCATATATCATCACCACCTCTGGATCAATGGGACCCTGGCTCGGGTTAAAGTCCTCCCCTTTCCTCGCCTTCCCCTCATCTGTATATTTCACGAGCTTGTCGTGGGAGGAGATGTTGGTGAAGTTGTTTGCATCATCGAGGTCAGACGGAGAGAATGCCTTGACTTTCTTGAAAGAGGCAGTGTGGGCCATGGCATACAGGTCGTACACCTCTGGCACCTTATCCGCCTTATTGTAGCATGTCTGAAAGAGAGAAACAAAGTAAATTAGTAATTAAAGGGCTCAATCTAGCATGATGAATGAATTGCATGAATCATGAAGCAAACCACATACCCAGTGAAGGAAATATGCCCTAGAGGCAATAATAAAGTATTATTTATTTCCTTATATCATGATAAAAGTTTATTATTCATGCTAGAATTGTATTAACCGGAAACATAATACATGTGTGAATACATAGACAAACATAGTGTCACTAGTATGCCTCTACTTGACTAGCTCGTTAATCAAAGATGGTTATGTTTCCTAGCCATAGACATGAGTTGTCATTTGATTAACGGGATCACCTCATTAGGAGAATGACGTGATTGACATGACCCATTACGTTAGCTTAGCACCCGATCGTTTAGTATGTTGCTATTGCTTTCTTCATGACTTATACATGTTCCTATGACTATGAGATTATGCAACTCCCGTTTACCGGAGGAACACTTTGTGTGCTACCAAACGTCACAACGTAACTGGGTGATTATAAAGGTGCTCTACAGGTGTCTCCAAAGGTACTTGTTGGGTTGGCGTATTTCGAGATTAGGATTTGTCACTCCGATTGTCGGAGAGGTATCTCTGGGCCCACTCGGTAATGCACATCACTATAAGCCTTGCAAGAATTGTGACTAATGAGTTAGTTGCGGGATGATGTATTACGGAACGAGTAAAGAGACTTGCCGGTAACGAGATTGAACTAGGTATCGAGATACCGACGATCGAATCTCGGGCAAGTAACATACCGATGACAAAGGGAACAACGTATGTTGTTATGCGGTCTGACCGATGAAGATCTTCGTAGAATATGTGGGAGCCAATATGGGCATCCAGGCCCTGCTATTGGTTATTGACCGGAGAGGTGTCTCGGTCATGTCTACATAGTTCTCGAACCCAAAGGGTCCGCACGCTTAAAGTTACGATGACAGTTATATTATGAGTTTATATGTTTTGATGTACCGAAGGTTGTTCGGAGTCCCGGATGTGATCACGGACATGACGAGGAGTCTCGAAATGGTCGAGACGTAAAGATTGATATATTGGACGACTATATTCGGACACCGGAAGTGTTCCGGAGAAGTTTCGGATTAAACCGGAGTGCCGGAGGGTTACCGGAACCCCCCGGGGAAGTATTGGGCCTTGGTGGGCCTTGAGGGGAGAGAGAGGGCAGCAGCCAGGAGGTGGCGCGCCCCCTCCCAAGGGGAGTCCTAGTTGGACTAGGAGAGGGGGGCGCAGCCCCCTTTCCCTCTCCCTCTCCCTCTCTTTCCTTCCCCCCCTTCTTTCCTAGTAGGACTAGGAAAGGGGAGTCCTACTCCTACTAGGAGGAGGACTCCCCCTCTCTCCTTGGCGCGCCTAGGGCAGCCGGCCTCCCCCTTGCTCCTTTATATACGGGGGCAGGGGGCACCTAAGAACACACTTGATATACGATATTTTAGCCGTGTGCGGTGCCCCCCTCCACCAGATTACACCTCGATAATACCGTCGCGGAGCTTAGGCAAAGCCCTGCGTCGGTGGAACATCATCATCGTCACCACGCCGTCGTGCTGACGAAACTCTCCCTCAACACTCGGCTGGATCAGAGTTCGAGGGACGTCATCGAGCTGAACGTGTGTAGAACTTGGAGGTGTCGTACGTTCGATACTTGATCGGTCGGATCGTGAAGACGTACGACTACATCAACCGCGTTGTGATAACGCTTCCGCTGTCGGTCTACGAGGGTACGTGGACAACACTCTCCCCTCTCGTTGCTATGCATCACCATGATCTTGCGTGTGCGTAGGAAATTTTTTGAAATTACTACGTTCCCCAACACCCAGTTCCGCCCGAACTGATATAAGTTGGAGCTGCCTTGATGGTGTGGCACACCTTCCATTTGGGCACGTTTGTCCTTGGCCTCGTTGTGGAGGGCTAGCCATTCTTTTGAGCACCACTCATTGACCAACACCTCCCAACAATCCATCCGATCCGCACACCATCTCGGAGGCGCCTAAGTTAGCAAATAGAAACTTGAGCGCTACGGCTATGAATTACTAAATGAAGGAAGTAAGTACAAGGCTAAGAATTACCTTCATGTACTGCTCCTTACTCAGGAACTTCTCACGGCACGCCGGCTTGGTCTTCTTGATACCACGCAAGGCGTAGTAGTCTCGAACAGCCTGCACCCGAGCCTCGTGCCGTAAGTTCTGTAGTAGGCGCCTGCAGACGTTATCGATAACATTTGCCGCGTCCTCCTCGTATCCCTCCTCACACCTGTAGAATGTCTGCAATCAAATGAGACAATATTGATTAGTACAATTAATAACTAGCTAGTTGAAGATATTTAATTGTGTAAAGGAGAAATTACCCAGAACTTTCTGATCACCACGTCTGCCCTCGTCTTGCACAAGACACCGTCGATAATCTCACCCGGCGGGGCCGAGGCAGCCAAGTAGTGCTCCCAGCTCAATCCAAGCTCTGGAAGCCGACCCTCACCAGGCAACGTGACAAACCCCGGGAAGTTTTGCCGACAAAGAACTCCAAGGACGGAGTTGGGCCGGCGGACACTATGATGGTGGTCCCAACCCCTACAGCATGACAAGGCCAACGCATTAGATATTTAAAGAAACGTGAATGCAGAAGGTACAAAAAGATTAAATGCACTTACCTCTCCCCATCAGGGAAAATCAACTACCTCTGCTCGCGGGTCGTCGGCACGGACGGGAGCTGGTAGACGGTGCCCCCTCCTCCTCAATATCAGTCGGCTCCCCGCCATCATCAGCATGGCCATTCGGCCCCTTAGACTCATCCGACCAGGTACCCCATCCAGACGTGTGCTCCTCCGGGGTCTCGTGGGCCGAAGGCCCGTTGACCCGAGGCTCGTGGGCCGAAGGCTCATGGACCGAAGTCCATGTAGCCTCCTCCTCGGACGAGCCCACCCTAGCAGTCACGTGCTCGGGTGAAACAGCTGGGGGTGGCGGCGAGGAAGGCGCCCTAGCAGTCACCCTACCTCCTCTCCCGCGACCACGTGCTCCAACTCCTCTCTTCTTCCCTCCCTTACCTCGTCCCCTGCTGGGCACCGCTGTCGACGAAGAAGGGCCCGGCGGTGTCTCCATACTGTCCAGCAATGCTCGGCGGAGAGGTGCATGTGGAATGGAAGACCTCCCACCACGCGCCGACGAAGAAGGGGCCTCGGAGCGCTCCCGACCAGCGCCCACCATCTTTCAACACCTGCCATGACAAAGAGTAAACAAAATTAGTACAACATAAAAAATACCGACATGAATAATAATATGTATATCACTTAAGTGTATCATCATCAAGTACAACATAAAAAAAATGAATACCTGACACTACTAATAATCTCGATCACTATCATCAATAAATGCATAATCATCATCATCACTATAATCAATGACAGGCTCATAGGGTTCAATGGCATCAACATGTGGAAGGCCACCTTGACGTAATCGGTCAAGCATTGACAGGTCATCCGCAGCAGTAACCTCTTCTTGTTCCGGCTCTTCTTGTTCCTCCTCTGGGTTGATGTCGGATTCACTGTCGCTGTCTACTTCAATGTTTTGGGGTGAAGTATAGGGGTTCTTGAAATGCTTTTTGGAAAGACTTGTCTCTTGGAAGAATTCTCCTTCATATGTGTCTGGGTTAATGTGAGGTTCATAATCCTCTTCCTTTGGGGGAGATAGTCTAGCACATGGTGGCACTTCATAAACGACATCCCAACCTTTCAGATTTGGATTAGTTTGGCAGGCCCTCGGTAGATAGAATACTTGGGTCGCCTGTTGAGCCGTAATATAGACATCAGGAACATCTAAATGGGTGCTTTGTTTGATTTCAACTAGCCCTATATGTTCATGAGTCCTTCTAGTCTCCTTCGGCTGAAACCAATAACATTTGAAGAGTACGACATTCGGTGGGTTGTCACCATAGAATAGAAGTTCATAAATTGCTTCAACTCTCCCATAATACTCGGTACCTCCTTCGCCGATAGCAGATACACAACAATTTGTAGACTTTCGGTCGGCCATAGATAGCTCTTTGCCATAGGTACGAAAGTGATACCCGTTGATGTCGTATTTGTCAAATGAACGGACCTTATAGTCAAAACCATTAGCGACTTGTCTCAATTCGGCGTCCATAGACTCTGAATTAGCCTACAAGTTTAATACGAAAGGATTGTTGCATTAGGCAGAAATTAGCAAATGTAATGAAATGGTCTAATAGAAATTACCGTTTGTTTGAACCAAGAGATGAAACCGGGATAGCCGCCTCCTTGCTTTGCGAGAAGCTCATACTCTTCGATGGAATCCTTTTGGATTACCGCTCCAACGATTTTGCACGGGCCCCCCAATCTTGCCTTGGTCGGGAGATGCAAAATCAAATGCTACATTGGATTAAAGAAGCCCGGTGGAAAGATCTTCTCTAACTTGCAGATCAACTCCGGCACCAACTCTTCCATTTCTTCTAGCACGCCAGGAGATAGTTCTTTCACACAAAGAACACGGAAGAAATAGCTGAGTTCTGCCAGTAGTAGCCATTCATCCTCAGGGATGAAGCCACGCAACATCACCGGCATTACCCGCTCAATCCATATGTGCCAATCATGACTCTTGAGACCAAATATCTTCAATTTATCAAGACTCGCTCCCCTCTTTAGATTCGCTGCATACCCATCGGGGAACATCAATTGCATTTTCACCCACAAGATAATTTCCCTCATAGCTGGCCTTCCAAGATTGAACCATGCCTTTGGCTTCGTCCAGTTCTGCTTTCCTTTCGATTCTTTCATGTTTTGTAACGGCCTATCACATAGCGCCTCCAGATCGACTCTAGCCTTAGTATTATCCTTTGACTTCCCATCTATGCCGAACAATGTACCAAAAAGTGCCTCGGCGATATTCTTCTCAGTGTGCATCACGTCGATGTTGTGTGGGCAAAGGAGGTCTTTGAAGTAAGGCAGATCCCATAAGCATGTCTTGTGAGTCCAGGCGTGCTTAGAATTATACCCCTTGAAGTACCCTGGACACTCTGGATCTGGCTCGAGAGCGTTTAACTAATCCAGGGTCTGTTGGCCTGTCAACACAGGTGGTGCAGAGTTTTTGACAACTCTACCTCTGATGAAGTTCTTGTGTTTCCTGAAGTTATGGCGAGGATCCAGGAACTGTCTATGCATGTCGAAGCAAGAAAACTTGCGACCGGCCTGAAGCCAATGAAACTCAAGAGCTCCCTTGCATGTGGGGCACAGGAACCTTCCATGCACACACCAGCCAACGAATAGCGCATACGCCGGCAAGTCATGCGTCGAGTACATGTACCAGACACGCATTATGAAGTTTCGTTTGCTATAGGCGTCGTATGTCTTGAACCCATTATCCCAGGCTTCTTGCAATTCGTCCTTAAGCGGCTGCATGTACACATTCATATTTTTCCCCGGATAGTTGGGCCCTGGAATTATCAACGTCAGGAAAATGTTCTTTTTTTGCATAATCTGTCCGGGGGGGGGAGATTGAGTGGAAAGACAAATACGGGCCAACAACTGTATGGGGCTGCCGTCAGACCAAACACACTGAACCCATCCGTGCTGATGCCGACTCGAGGATGCCTCGGATCTGCCGCTTTGTCAGCATGTAATTCATCAAACTTTTTCCACGCAACACCATCCGATGTGTGTACGATCATCAGATTCCCATCTGCATCTAGTTCGGTTCTTTTGCCCGTTTTGTGCCATGTCATCTATCTGGCCGTCTCTTCGATCATGAAAAGACGTTGAAGTCTTGGTACGATTGGCATATACTGAAGAACACTAACGGGGATTTTGGTCTGTGTCTTCTCACCCATACCGTTGTCTACCACAACATACCTGGAAGACTTGCAAATGGGACAATAGTTCAAGTCCGCATAGTCAAGCCTAAATAAGACACATCCTTTCTCACAGGCATGTATCTTCTCATAGGGCATCTTCAGTGCATGGAGGATTTTGTCCGACTGGTACAGGTTTGCAGGCATTACATGGCCTTTGGGTAGAAAGCGTCCAAATACTGTCATCATTGCGTCGTAGCATTCTCTGCCCAAGTTGAACTGAGCCTTCAGAGCCATTACTTGTGAGATGGCATCCAACTGACAAAGCTCAGTGTGCTCGTGGAGCGGACGTTTTGAAGACTCCAACATTTCATTGAAGGCCTTTGCAGATTCCTCCATCTCCTCGTCCGAATCCCGAGCATCATCGAAGTCTTGCACCATGTTTTCCATCCCGGTACCATGCTCGTCGGTGCGACGATGATCCACCTCAGATCGGTCACGTTGGGCAGACTCACCATGATATGTCCACACCATATAATCGGGCGTAAAACCACTCTTTTGCAGGTGTTTGCCCATTTCAGCCTCTGTCCTCTTTTCCCCATTGCCGCACCGTAAACAGGGGCACCAGGTTTTCCTCTGGCCATTTGCAAATGCGGCTTGCACAAACCCCTTGGTTTTTGTGAACCATTCAGTGCTCCATTTGTTCTGACCAGTGTGACCGGTGTACATCCACACACGATCACTCATCTTGACTTTCAGAGCTACTGGACACACAACAAATATATATATATAATTCACCATGTATATATTCTTCAGTTGATCTACTTTGTCAATTTTATTACGTCCATGCAACCTACTCTCTAATAGGTAATGATAGGTCCTAATCCCACCCGAGTATGTGTAGATTGGGTTCATGTTCCCATGCTAGGCTCCGGATCCGACGCAAAATTTTGGCAGCACCTCCCCGCTGTTCTCCTGATACACGTCTCTGCAATAAACAGAGAGGATGTGTACCCGGAGAACAACAGGGGAGGCATTGACGAAATTTATGCGTCGGATCCGGAGCAAAGCATATGGGAAAAAGAACCCAATCTACACATACTCGGGCTGTCCATGGATAGCGTTGGACAATTCGAAAGAATCACGGTTATAACACTTTCGAACGGGAGACACATATTTATAACTATAACGCTTTCGAACGGGAGACACATATTGGTTACGCATACTGATGATTCAAGATAGATATATAGCTAGCTATCAAGTTTCATCGGCACGAACACCGGAACAGAGCAAATAATTAAGGGGGGAGGAGGACATGTCATTTGTGCTCACCCACGAACGAAGGGGCAGAGCTCGTCAAATGCACGGGGAGGTCGTCGAACACCAAACCTCGCAGCGATGAAACAACTGCACATTTAAATCTACCCGATCAACACAATTATATATAATGTTTTTCATAACAAAATCGAAAAATATATGACCTAACTCATAATTCACAAATATATGACCCCGTCGGCCTCTAGAAGGCCAAAGAGCACCTTTTCGGGAGGTGTCGGGGGTTGGGGTGCCGTGTCGGGGTCGGGGTGCTGTTTCGGGGTCGGGGTGTCGTGTCGGGGTCGATCGGGGTGTCGGGGTGTGGTGTCGGGGTCGGGGTGTCGGGGTCAGGGGGTCAGGGGGTTGGGGTGTCGGGGTGTGGTGTCGGGGTCAGGTTGTCGGGGTCAGGGGGTCAAGGGGTCGGGGTGCTGTTTCGGGGTCGGGGTGTCGTGTTGGGGTTGGGGTGTCAGGGTGTGGTGTCGGGGTCAGGGTGTCGGGGTCAGGGGGTCAGGGGGTCGGGGTGTTGGGGTGTGGTATCGGGGTCAGGGTGTCGGGGTCAGGGGGTCAGGGGGTTGGGGTGTCGGGGTGTCGTGTCGGGGTTGGGGTGTCAGGGTGTCGTGTCGGGGTCGGGGTGTCGGGGTCAGGGGGTCGGGGTGTTTCCTTCTATCCTTCTTCTTCTTTCCTTTCTTCTTCTTATTCTTGCCTTCTCTTCTTCTTCCCCTTCTACATATTCTTCTTTTCTTCTTCTTCTTTTTTCATCTTTTTTCTACTTCTTTTAATAATATAACTAATTATCTAAAACCTAACACTAACACTAACACATATCTAGACCTAAATCTAACACTAGCACTTAATCTAACACTAACACTAACACATATCTAGACCTAAATCTAACACAAACAATTAAACAGCAAAAAAAGAAAAAAACAGAAAAAAATAACTCACCGGAGCTCGGGGGTGGCGGTGGCGACGGGGGCGGCGGGCGGTAGGGTGGCGGTGGCGACGGGGGTGGCAGGGCTCCGGGGCGGTGGAGCTCAGGGGGAGCCGGCAGGGAGGCGGGGCCGCGGTGGCGCCGGGGGCGACGGGGCAGGCTGCGGCGGGTGGCGGGGGCGGGGCGGGTGCTGGGGGCGGTGGCGGGGGCGGGGGCGGCGGCGGGTGCTGGGGGCGGTGGCGGGGTGGTGGGGCGACAGGGCAAGCTGCGGCGGGTGGCGGGGGCGGCGGCGGGTGGGGGCGGCGCCGGGCGGCGGGGGGGGGGGGGAGGGGTGGCGGGGGGTCGATCTGGTCGTGGAGAGAAACAGAGAGGAAGGGGGTGGGGGGCTCGACCGTTAGTTAGGTTAGTGAAGTTAGGTCTTTGCCGTCCGCCGTTCTTTGTCGTCCGCTAGCGGACGACAAAGAGGGGAGCCGTTAAGTTTTATCTAATTAGCTTGTAAGTGGGGCCACCTCTCTCTTTGCCGTCAGCCAGCTGACGGCAAAGAATCTTTGCCGTCAGCTAGCGGACGGCAAAGAACTGGCTGATGGCAAAATCCTTCTTTGCCATGAGCCAGTTCTTTGCCGTCCGTTTTTTGTAAGCGGACGGCAAAGACCTTCTTTGCCGCCAGCTAGCAGACGGCAAAGAACTGGCAGACGGCAAATAAGCTAATTCCAGTTGTTGCGGGATGATGTATTACAGAACGAGTAAAGAGACTTGCCGGTAACGAGATTGAACTAGGTATTGAGATACCGACGATCGAATCTCGGGCAAGTAACATACAGATGACAAAGGGAACAACGTATGTTGTTATGCGGTTTGACCGATAAAGATCTTCGTAGAATATGTGGGAGCCAATATGAGCATCCAGGTTCCGCTATTGGTTATTGACCGGAGACGTGTCTCGGTCATGTCTACATAGTTCTCGAACCCGTAGGGTCTGCACGCTTAAAGTTCGATGACGGTTATATTATGAGTTTATGTGTTTTGATGTACCGAAGGTAGTTCGGAGTCCCGGATGTGATCACGGACATGACGAGGAGTCTCGAAATGGTCGAGACATAAAGATTGATATATTGGACGACTATGTTCGGACACCAGAATGGTTTCGAGGCGTATTGGGCATATACCAGAGTACCGGGGGGTTACCGGAACCCCCCGGGGAGGCTAATGGGCCTATTGGGCCCTGGTGGAGAAGAGGAGGGGCGGCCAAGGGGCAGCCGCCCCCCCAGTCCGCATTGGACAAGGGGGGCGACGCCCCCCCCTTTTCTTTCCCCCCTCTCTCCTTCCCTCTCCTCTCCTACTCCCACATGGAAGGGGGAAGTCCTACTCCCGGTGGGAGTTGGACTCCTCATGGGGCGCGCCAAGGGTGGCCGGCCCCCTCCCCCTCCTCCACTCCTTTATATACGGGGAGGGAGGCACCCCTTGGAGACACAACAATTGATCCCCTGGATCTCTTAGCCGTGTGCGGTGCCCCCCTCCACCATAATCCACCTCGATAATATCGTAGTGGTGCTTAGGCGAAGCCCTGCATCGGTAGAACATCATCATCGTCACCACGCCGTCGTGCTGACGGAAATCTCCCTCAAAGATCGGCTGGATCAGAGTTCGAGGGACGTCATCGAGTTGAACGTGTGCTGAACTCGGAGGTGCCGTGCGTTCGGTACTTGATCGGTCGGATCGTGAAGACGTACAACTACATCAACCACGTTGTGCTAACGCTTCCGCTTTTGGTCTACGAGGGTACGTGGACACACTCTCCCCTCTCGTTGCTATGCATCACCATGATCTTGCATGTGCGTAGGAAAATTTTGAAATTACTACGTTCCCCAACAATGGTATCCGAGCCAGGTTTTATGCATTGATGTTATATGCACGAGTAGAACACAAGTGAGTTGTGGGCGATACAAGTCATACTGCTTACCAGCATGTCACACTTTGGTTCGGCGGTATTGTTGGATGAAGCGGCCCGCACCGACATTACGCGTACGCTTACGCGAGACTGGTTTTACCGCCGTGCTTTGCACACAGGTGACTAGCGGGTGTCAGTTTCTCCAACTTTTGTTGAACCGAGTGTGGCTACGCCCAGTCCTTGAGAAGGTTAAAATAGCACTAACTTGACGAACTATCGTTGTGGTTTTGATGCGTAGGTAAGAATGGTTCTTGCTCAGCTCGTAGCAGCCACGTAAAACTTGCAACAACAAAGTAGAGGACGTCTAACTTGTTTTTGCAGGGGATGTTGTGATGTGGTATGGTCAAGTCATGATGCTATATTTTATTGTATGAGATGATCATGTTTTGTAACCGAGTTATCGGCAACTGTCAGGAGCCATATGGTTGTCGCTTTATTGAATGCAATGCAATCGCCCTGTAATTGCTTTACTTTTCACTAAGCGGTAGCGATAGTCGTAGAAGCAATAGTTGGCGAGACGACAACGATGCTACGATGGAGATCAAGGTGTCGCCCCGGTGACGATGGTGATCATGACGGTTCTTCGGAGATGGAGATCACAAGCACAAGATGATGATGGCCATATCATATCACTTATATAGATTGCATGTGATGTTTATCTTTTATGCGTCTTATTTTGCTTTGATTGACGGTAGCATTATAAGATGATCTCTCACTAAATTTCAAGATAAAAGTGTTCTCCCTGAGTATGCACCGTTGCCAAAGTTCGTCGTGCCCAGACACCACGTGATGATAGGGTGTGATAAGCTCTACGTCCATCTACAACGGGTGCAAGCCAGTTTTGCACATGCAGAATACTCATGTTAAACTTGACGAGCCTAGCATATGCAGATATGGCCTCGGAACACTGAGACCGAAAGGTCGAGCGTGAATCACATAGTAGATATGATCAACATAGTGATGTTCACCATTGAAAACTACTCCATTTCACGTGATGATCGGTTATGGTTTAGTTGACTTGGATCACGTGATCACTTAGATGATTAGAGGGATGTCTATCTAAGTGGGAGTTCTTAAGTAATATGATTAATTGAACTTAAATTTATCATGAACTTAGTACCTGATAGTATTTTGCATGTCTATGTTTGTTGTAGATAGATGGCTCATGTTGTTGTTCCGTTGAATTTTAATGCGTTCCTTGAGAAAGCAAAGTTGAAAGATGATGGTAGCAATTACACGGACTGGGTCCGTAACTTTTGGATTATCCTCATTTCTGCACAGAAGAATTACGTCCTGGAAGCACCGCTAGGTGCCAAACCTACTACAGGAGCAACACCAGATGTTATGAATGTCTGGCAGAGCAAAGCTGATGACTACTCGATAGTTCAGTGTGCCATGCTTTACGGCTTAGAACCGGGACATCAACGACGTTTTGAACGTCATGGAGCATATGAGATGTTCCAGGAGTTGAAGTTAATATTTCAAGCAAATGCCCGGATTGAGAGATATGAAGTCTCCAATAAGTTCTACAGCTGCAAGATGTAGGAGAATAGTTCTGTCAGTGAACATATACACAGAATGTCTGGGTATAACAATCACTTGATTCAACTGGGAGTTAATCTTCTGGATGATAGCGTCATTGACAGAATTCTTCAATCACTGCCACCAAGCTACAAGAGCTTCATGATGAACTATAACATGCAAGGGATGGATAAGACGATTCCTGAGCTCTTCGCAATGCTAAAGGCTGCGGAGGTAGAAATCAAGAAGGAGCATCAAGTGTTGATGGTCAATAAGACCACCAGTTTCAAGAAAAAGGGCAAAGGGAAGAAGAAGGGGGACTTCAAGAAGAACAACAAACAAGTTGTTGCTCAAGAGAAGAAACCCAAGTCTGGACCTAAGCCTGAGACTGAGTGCTTCTACTGCAACCAGACTGGTCACTGGAAGCGGAACTGCCCCAAGTATTTGGCGGATAAGAAGGATGGCAAGGTGAACAAAGGTATATGTGATGTACATGTTATTGATGTGTACCTTACCAGAGCTCGCAGTAGCACCTGGGTATTTGATACTGGTTCTGTTGCTAACATTTGCAACTCGAAACAGGGACTACGGATTAAGCGAACACTGGCTAAGGACGAGGTGACGATGCGCGTGGGAAATGGTTCCAAAGTCAATGTGATCGCCGTCGGCACGCTACCTCTACATCTACCTTCGGGATTAGTTTTAGACCTAAATAATTGTTATTTGGTGCCAGAATTGAGCATGAACATTATATCTGGATCTTGTTTGATGCGAGCGGTTATTCATTTAAATCTGAGAATAATGGTTGTTCTATTTATATGAGTAATATCTTTTATGGCCATGCACCCTTGAAGAGTGGTCTATTTTTGATGAATCTCGATAGTAGTGATACACATATTCATAATGTTGAAGCCAAAAGATGCAGAGTTGATAATGATAGTGCAACTTATTTGTGGCACTACCGTTTGGGTCATATTGGTGTAAAGCGCATGAAGAAACTCCGTACTGATGGACTTTTGGAATCACTTGATTATGAATCACTTGGTACTTGCGAACCATGCCTCATGGGCAAGATCATACATACTGATGTATGTGGTCCAATGAATGTTGAGGCTCACGGCGGGTATCATTATTTTCTCCCCTTCACAGATGATTTAAGCAGATATGGGTATATCTACTTAATGGAACATAAGTCTGAAACATTTGAAAAGTTCAAAGAATTTCAGAGTGAAGTTGAAAATCATCGTAACAAGAAAATAAAATTTCTGTGATCTGATCGTGGAGGAGAATATTTGAGTTACGAGTTTGGTCTACATTTGAAACAATGCGGAATAGTTTCGCAACTCACGCCACCCGGAACACCACAGCGTAATGGTGTGTCCGAACGTCGTAATCGTACTTTACTAGATATGGTGCGATCTATGATGTCTCTTACTAATTTACCGCTATCGTTTTGGGGTTATGCTTTAGAGACGGCCGCATTCACGTTAAATAGGGCACCATCAAAATCCGTTGAGACGACGCCTTATGAACTGTGGTTTGGCAAGAAACCAAAGTTGTCGTTTCTTAAAGTTTGGGGCTGCGATGCTTATGTGAAAAAGCTTCAACCTGATAAGCTCGAACCCAAATCAGAGAAATGTGTCTTCATAGGATACCCAAAGGAAACTGTTGGGTACACCTTCTATCACAGATCCGAAGGCAAGACATTCGTTGCCAAGAATGGATCCTTTCTAGAGGAGGAGTTTCTCTCGAAAGAAGTGAGTGGGAGGAAAGTCGAACTTGATGAGGTAACTGTACCTGCTCCCTTATTGGAAAATAGTTCATCACAGAAACCGGTTCCTATGACGTCTATACCAATTAGTGAGGAAGTTAATGATGATGATCATGAAACTTCAGATCAAGTTGTTACTGAACCTCGTAGGTCAACCAGAGTAAGATCCGCACCAGAGTGGTACGGTAATCCTGTTCTGGAGGTCATGTTACTTGACCGTGATGAACCTACGAACTATGAGGAAGCGATGATGAGCCCAGATTCCGCAAAATGGCTTGAGGCCATGAAATCTAAGATGGGATCCATGTATGTGAAGGAAATATGCCCTAGAGGCAATAATAAAGTATTATTTATTTCCTTATATCCTGATAAATGTTTATTATTCATGCTAGAATTGTATTAACCGGAAACATAATACATGTGTGAATACATAGACAAACAGAGTGTCACTAGTATGCCTCTACTTGACTAGCTCGTTAATCAAAGATGGTTATGTTTCCTAGCCATAGACATGAGTTGTCATTTGATTAACGGGATCACTTCATTAGGAGAATGACGTGATTGACTTGACCCATTCCATTAGCTTAGCACTCGATCGTTTAGTATGTTGCTATTGCTTTCTTCATGACTTATACATGTTCCTATGACTATGAGATTATGCAACTCCCATTTACCGGAGGAACACTTTGTGTGCTACCAAACGTCACAACGTAACTGGGTGATTATAAAGGTGCTCTACAGGTGTCTCCAAAGGTACTTGTTGGGTTGGCGTATTTCGAGATTAGGATTTGTCACTCCGATTGTCGGAGAGGTATCTCTGGGCCCACTCGGTAATGCACATCACTATAAGCCTTGCAAGCATTGTAACTAATGAGTTAGTTGCGGGATGATGTATTACGGAACGAGTAAAGAGACTTGCCGGTAACGAGATTGAACTAGGTATCAAGATACCGACGATCGAATCTCGGGCAAGTAACATACCGATGACAAAGGGAACAACGTATGTTGTTATGCAGTCTGACCGATAAAGATCTTCGTAGAATATGTGGGAACCAATATGAGCATCCAGGTTCCGCTATTGGTTATTGACTGGAGAGGTGTCTCGGTCATGTCTACATAGTTCTCGAACCCGTAGGGTCCGCACGCTTAACGTTACGATGACAGTTATATTATGAGTTTATATGTTTTGATGTACCGAAGGTTGTTCGGAGTCCCGGATGTGATCACGGACATGACGAGGAGTCTCGAAATGGTCGAGACATAAAGATTGATATATTGGAAGCCTATGTTTGGACATCGGAAGTGGGTGAAATCGGGTTTTTTCCGGAGTACCGGGAGGTTACCGGAACCCCCCGGTAACTTAATGGGCCTTAGTGGGCCTAGGTGAAAGAGAGGAGAGGAGGCTAGGGCAGGGCCGCGCCCCCCTTCCCCCTAGTCCGAATAGGACAAGGAGAGGGGGGCGGCGCCCCCCTTCCTTCCTCCCCTCCACCTCTTCCCCCTTCCACTCCTAATCCAACATGGAAAGGGGGGAGTCCTACTCCCGGTAGGAGTAGGACTCCTCCTGGCGCGCCTCTACCTCCTAGGCCGGCGCCCTCCCCCTTGCTCCTTTATATACGGGGGCAGGGGGCACCTCTTGACACACAATTGAGATACGATCTTTTAGCCATGTGCGGTGCCCCCCTCCACCATATTACACCTCGATAATATCGCAGCGGTGCTTAGGCGAAGCCCTGCGTCGGTAGAACATCATCATCGTCACCACGCCATCGTGCTGAAGAAACTCTCCCTCAACACTCGGCTAGATCGGAGTTCGAGGGACGTCATCAAGCTGAACGTGTGCTGAACTCGGAGGTGCCGTGCGTTCGGTACTTGATCGGTCGGATCATGAAGACGTACGACTACATCAACCGCGTTGTGTTAACGCTTCCGCTTTCGGTCTACGAGGGTACGTGGACAACACTCTCCCCTCTCGTTGCTATGCATCACCATGATCTTGCGTGTGCGTAGGAATTTTTTTGAAATTACTACGTTCCCCTATAGTGGTATCAGAGCCAGGTTTTATGCGTTGATGCTATGCACGAGTAGAACACAAGTGAGTTGTGGGCGATATAAGTCATACTGCTTACCAGCATGTCATACTTTGGTTCGGCGGTATTGTGAGATGAAGCGGCCCGGATCGACATTACGCGTACGCTTACGCGAGACTGGTTTCACCGTTGCGAGCACTCGTTGCTTAAAGGTGACTGGCGGGTGTCTGTCTCTCTCACTTTAGTTGAACCGAGTATGGCTACGCCCGGTCCTTGCGAAGGTTAAAACAGCACCAACTTGACAAACTATCGTTGTGGTTTTGATGCGTAGGTAAGAACGGTTCTTGCTAAGCCCGTAGCAGCCACGTAAAACTTGCAACAACAAAGTAGAGCACGTCTAACTTGTTTTTGCAGGGCATGTTGTGATGTGATATGGTCAAGACATGATGCTATATTTTATTGTATGAGATGATCATGTTTTGTAACCGAGTTATCGGCAACTGGCAGGAGCCATATAGTTGTCGCTTTATTGTATGCAATGCAATCGCCATGTAATTGTTTTACTTTATCACTAAGCGGTAGCGATAGTCGTAAAAGCAATAAGTTGGCGAGACGACAACGATACTACGATGGAGATCAAGGTGTCGCGCCGGTGACGATGGTGATCATGGCGGTGCTTCGGAGATGGAGATCACAAGCACAAGATGATAATGGCCATATCATATCACTTATATTGATTGCATGTGATGTTAATCTTTTATGCATCTTATCTTGCTTTGATTGACGGTAGCATTATAAGATGGTCTCTCACTAAAATTTCAAGATAAAAGTGTTCTCCCTGAGTATGCACCATTGCGAAAGTTCTTCGTGCTGAGACACCACGTGATGATCGGGTGTGATAGGCTCTACGTTCAAATACAACGGGTGCAAAACAGTTGCACACGCGGAATACTCAGGTTAAACTTGACGAGCCTAGCATATGCAGATATGGCCTCGGAACACGGAGACAGAAAGGTCAAGTGTGAATCATATAGTAGATATGATCAACATAGTGATGTTCACCATTGAAACTACTCCATCTCACGTGATGATCGGACATGGTTTAGTTGATTTGGATCACGTAATCAGTTAGATGATTAGAGGGATGTCTATCTAAGTGGGAGTTCTTAAGTAATATGATTAATTGAACTTGAATTTATCATGAACTTAGTACCTGATAGTATCTTTCTTGTCTATGTTAATTGTAGATAAATGGCCCATGCTGTTGTTCCGTTGAATTTTAATGCGTTCCTTGAGAAAGCAAAGTTGAAAGATGATGGTAGCAATTACACGGACTGGGTCCGTAACTTGAGGATTATCCTCATTGCTGCACAGAAGAACTACGTCCTGGAAGCAACGCTGGGTGCCAGGCCTCCTGCAAGAGCAACACCAGAAGTAATGAACGTCTGGCAGAGCAAAGCTGATGACTACTCGATAGTTCAGTGTGCCATGCTTTACAGCTTAGAACCGGGTCTTCAACGACGTTTTGAACGTCATGGAGCATATGAGATGTTCCAGGAGTTGAAGTTAATATTTCAAGCAAATGCCCGGATTGAGAGATATGAAGTCTCCAATAAGTTCTACAACTGCAAGATGGAAGAGAATAGTTCTGTCAGTGAGCATATACTCAAAATGTCTGGGTATAATAATCACTTGATTCAACTGGGAGTTAATCTTCCAGATGATAGCGTCATTGACAGAATTCTTCAATCACTGCCACCAAGCTACAAGAGCTTCGTGATGAACTATAACATGCAAGGGATGAATAAGACAATTCTCGAGCTCTTCGCAATGCTAAAGGCAGCGGAGGTACAAATCAAAAAGGAGCATCAAGTGTTGATGGTCAGTAATGTAACACCCCGCATGTAACTTGCCATATTTGTAACTCCGACTCTTGCCATTTCCGGCTATGTGATATGTTTTTCCCTCCGTTGTTGGGTTTTGTCTTTCGTTTTGTATTTTGTCATGTCATGCTTTTTCTTATCATGTCATCATGTGCATTGCATTCGCATACGTGTTCGTCTCATGCATCCGAGCTTTTTCCCCGTTGTCCGTTTTCCAATCCGGCGCTCCTATCTCCTCCGGTGCACCCCTCTAGTTTTCTTTCGTGTGCGTGTGTCAAACTTTCTCGGAATGGACCGAGGCTTGTCAAGTGGTCTTAATATACCACCCGGAGACTACCGGTCAAGTTTCGTTCCATTCGGAGGTCGTTTGGTACTCCAACGGTTAACCGGGCCTCCGCAATGTCCATTTGAGTGTCCAGCAAAAAACCCCCTCCAAAACCAGCCCAAAGCCCACCAAACTCTCTTCCATGCTCTAGGTCGTTCGATCACGATCGTGTGGGCGAAAACCGCACCTCATTTGGAGTCTCCTAGCTCCCTCTACCTATAAATGAGTGGGCATCCCGAAAAAACGAAATCTCAGACGAAACCCTAACCCTCTCCCTCAGCGCCGCGCCGGACGCGTCCGCTCCGGCCGGACAACGTCCGCCGCGCGCCCGGCCAACCGGAGCGCGCCACGTCACCAGCGCCGCCGCCGAGGCCCGCCGGCCCGTCCCCGGCCCTCCGGCCCGTCTCCTCCCGCGCCCGCCTCCGCGCCTGCCCGCCGCCGCCGCCGGCCGGCCCAGCCGCCTCCGCCGCCCGACGCGGGCCCGCCGCCGCCCGCCGCCGGCCTCCCCTCCGGCCACCGGCGCCGCCCGCCGCCGCCCTCCGGCGCCGCCCGCCGCCGCCCTCCGGGCCCCTCCTCCACCGGCGCCGCCCGCCACCGCCGGCTCCTCTTCTTCCCGCCGGCGGCCCGAGCTCCTCGAGACCCGATCGGATCTGGTATGGGCGCCCTCCCGTTGACTTTTCTCGCCTCAAAAATTCTCCAAAGTCCTCAATAATTCTTAGTATCTTGCTCTGTTCGAGATGCGATAACTTCGTGCATGTAGCTCCGATTCGCGCGTATAATATGTCAAATTGTTCGTCTCGTAAAGCTCTACATTTTGTTAAATTGCACCATTTTCATTAGAGGTCATCTTGATGCCCAAATCTTCGTTGGAAGAGGGCTAGTTGCTGTTAATCTCTGGTTCTTATCAGAACTTGGAGATTTGTCATTTTTGTATCATTTATTATGTGCATCTTATGAGCATGAGCTCTACATGTGTTTTGAAGTATGCCATGCCATCTTTCCAGTGGTTTAGTCCATGTATTTTTGTGATATATGTGGTGACTAGCACAAGCATGCAAAGTAGGCCCCGTAATATTTCTGATTTCAGGGACTTGGTGATTTCTCTAAGTCCTTGTCTGCTGTAATTTTGTTGCCATGTAAACTTGATGCTACAGAGAGATCCATGCATATTTTGGAGATGTTCAGTAAGGATGTTTTGTAGATATAGTTGTAATTGATCCATTCCTGCAATTATTTGCAATTTTAGAGTACCATAGCATGACTCATTCTTGCTCTACTTTTGCTATAAAATATTTCTGGCAGATTCTTAACATGACATGCATTTTTGCCAAGCTTATTGTAGTTGATCCATACATGCTATGTAATTGTTTTTGCCATTGATAGCTTCATAAACATGCCATATTGCTGTAGGTATGCTTGGGTTGTCATGAATTGCTCTGTAGTGAGTGCATCAAGCTCACAAAGAGGCCTACATATTAATATTTCTGCCATGCTCTGCTTTCTGCTAAGTCTGAACCCTGATAACGAAACTTGCTATGTTTACATGCTTGCCATCATATCTTCTGGTCCTTTTTGGCTTATGGTCAGTAAGGGACTTTTGTCATGTGCATATAGTAGAACACTACCATGCCTTGTTTTGCTATGTTAAGTTCCTGTAGCATATTGATTTCGTGCTCCGAACATTGCTACCTCATGCTGATTTCTGCCATGTCCAGTTTTTCACTAAGTCTGTGAACCTGTAATCTTTTGCACTTTTTCCATGCTTGTTTGAGCTTGATATGTTGTGAACTAGCCGTAGCTCAGTGTTCATCTTTTGTCAAGCATCTCCTGTAGATTACTGCCATGTGCTTTGTTGCTATGTTGGGGTGCTGTAGCATTGTTACTTGTTGTATTTTAAGTGCTATCTTGCTGTTTATCGCAGATTAGTGTCATTCTTGTTTTGCTTGCCATTTGCAAACCGTGCATCCGATTCCGGTGATCTTTATATCGATTTCGACCGAAATCATCTCATCTTTCCAGTGGCATGCTTGGTTTGCCAAGTTACTGCCATGTTCATCATTTTCCTTCCGGAGCACGCATACGCATCGCATATCATATCTTGCATATCATACATGTCTTGCATCATGTTGCTTGTGCATTTCTCGTTGTTGATTGTGGTTCCGTTTGTTTGTGTTCTTGTCTTGGGTAGAGCCGGGAGACGAGTTCGTGAACGAGGAACCTGTCGAGTACGCTTACGAGGATCAAGCTTTCGACAACTCTAAAAATCTTGCAGGCAAGATGACCACCCCTCGAAATCACTTCTATCTTTGCTATGCTAGTTGTTCGCTCTATTGCCATGCTCGCTACCTATCACTTGCTATATCATGTCTCCTATTTCAGCCATGTCAGCCCCTAACCATCCTTTCCTAGCAAACCGTTGTTTGGCTATGTTACCGCTTTTGCTCAGCCCCTCTTATAGCTTTGCTAGTTGCAGGTGAAGTTGAAGTTGTTCCATATCGGAACATGGACATGTTGGGATATCACAATATCTCTTATTTAATTAATGCATCTATATATATGTTGGTTAAGGGTGGAAGGCTCGGCCTTATGTCTGGTGTTTTGTTCCATTCTTGCCGCCCTAGTTACTGTTATACCGGGATTATGTTCCTTGAGTTTGCGTCCCTTACGCGGTTGGGTGATTTATGGGACCCCCTTGACAGCTCGCCTTGAATAAAACTCCTCCAGCAAGGCCCAACCTTGGTTTTACCATTTGCGACCTATACGTTTTTCCCCCGGGTTTTCTAGAGCCCGAGGGTCATCTTTATTTTAAACCCCCGGGCCAGTGCTCCTCTGAGTATTGGTCCAAACTGTCAGTCGCCGGTGGCCACCAGGGGCAACTCTGGTCTGGCCTATCGGAAGCTTGGACAATCCGGTGTGCCCTGAGAACGAGATATGTGCAGCTCCTATCGGGATTTGTCGGCACATTCGGGAGGCTTTGCTGGTCTTGTTTTACCATTGTCGAGATGTCTTGTTAACCGGGATTCCGAGACTGATCGGGTCTTTCCGGGAGAAGGTTATCCTTCGTTGACCGTGAGAGCTTATGATGGGCTAAGTTGGAACACCCCTGCAGGGTATTATCTTTCGAAAGTCGTGCCCGCGGTTATGAGGCAGATGGGAATTTGTTGATGTCCGGTTGTAGATAACTTGTCACTTGACCCAATTAAAATACACCAAGTGCATGTGTAGCCGTGATGGTCCCTTCTCGGCGGAGTCCGGGAAGTGAACACGGTCTGTGTTATGTATGACGTAAGTAGGCGTTCAGGACCTCTTCTTGGTCATTGCTAGATGACGTCCGTTCCTTTGCTTCTCTTACCGCTCTCATTTACGCAAGTTAGCCACCATATATGCTTTTGTCGCTGCAGCTCCACCTCTTTGCACCTCCTTGTCCTATAAGCTTAAATAGTCTTGATCTCGCGGGTGTGAGATTGCTGAGTCCCCGTGACTCACAGATACTTCCAACACCAGTTGCAGGTGCCGACGATGCTGGTGCAGACGATGGCGTCGATCTCAAGTGGGAGTTCGACGAGGAACGTGGTCGTTATTATGTGTCTTTTCCTGATGATCAGTAGTGGAGCCCAGTTGGGACGATCGGGGATCTAGCATTTGGGGTTGTCTTATTTTCATCTGGATTTTGACCGTACTCGGTCTATATGATTGTATTTTGGATGATGTATGAATGATATTTATGTATTGTGTGAAGTGGCGATTGTAAGCCAACTCTTTATCCCATTCTTGTTCATTACATGGGATTGTGTGAAGATGACCCTTCTTGCGACAAAACCACTATGCGGTTATGCCTCTAAGTCGTGCCCCGACACGTGGGAGATATAGCCGCATCGTGGGCGTTACAAGTAAGACCACTAGTTTCAAGAAAAAGGGCAAAGGGAAGAAGAAGGGGAACTTCAAGAAGAACAGCAAGCAAGTTGTTGTTCAGGAGAAGAAACCCAAGTCTGGACCTAAGCCTGAAACTGAGTGCTTCTACTGCAAGCAGACTGGTCACTGGAAGCGGAACTGCCCCAAGTATTTGGCGGATAAGAAGGATGGCAAGGTTAACAAAGGTATATGTGATATACATGTTATTGATGTGTACCTTACTAATGCTCGCAGTAGCACCTGGGTATTTGAGACTGGTTCTGTTGCTAATATTTGCAACTCGAAACAGGGGCTATGGATTAAGCGAAGATTGGCTAAGGACAAGGTGACGATGCGCGTGGGAAATGGTTCCAAAGTCGATGTGATCGCGGTCGGCACGCTACCTCTACATCTACCTTCGGGATTAGTTTTAGACCTAAATAATTGTTATTTGGTGCCAGCGTTGAGCATGAACATTATATCTGGATCTTGTTTAATGTGAGACGGTTATTCATTTAAATCAGAGAATAATGGTTGTTCTATTTATATGAATAATATCTTTTATGGTCATGCACCCTTGAAGAGTGGTCTATTTTTAATGAATCTCGATAGTAGTGACACACATATTCATAATGTCGAAGCCAAAAGATGCAGAGTTGATAATGACAGTGCAACTTATTTGTGGCACTGCCGTTTAGGTCATATCGGTGTAAAGCGCATGAAAAAACTCCATATTGATGGACTTTTGGAATCACTTGATTATGAATCACTTGGTACTTGCGAACCGTGCCTCCTGGGCAAGATGACTAAAACACCGTTCTCCGGAACTATGGAGAGAGCAACAGATTTATTGGAAATCATACATATAGATGTATGTGGTCCGATGAATATTGAGGCTCGTGGCGGATATCGTTATTTTCTCACCTTCACAGATGATTTGAGCAGATATGGGTATATCTACTTAATGAAACATAAGTCTGAAACATTTGAAAAGTTCAAAGAATTTCAGAGTGAAGTTGAAAATCATCGTAACAAGAAAATAAAATTTCTACGATCTGATCGTGGAGGAGAATATTTGAGTTACGAGTTTGGCCTACATTTGAAACAATGCGGAATAGTTTCGCAACTCACGCCACCCGGAACACCATAGCGTAATGGTGTGTCCGAACGTCGTAATCATACTTTACTAGATATGGTGCGATCTATGATGTCTCTTACTGATTTACCGCTATCGTTTTGGGGTTATGCTTTAGAGACGGCTACATTCACTCTAAATAGGGCACCATCAAAATCCGTTGAAACGACACCTTATGAACTATGGTTTGGCAAGAAACCAAAGTTGTCGTGTCTTAAAGTTTGGGGTTGCGATGCTTATGTGAAGAAACTTCAACCTGATAAGCTCGAACCTAAATCGGAGAAATGTGTCTTCATAGGATACCCAAAGGAGACTGTTGGGTACACATTCTATCACAGATCCGAAGGCAAGACATTCGTTGCTAAGAATGGATCCTTTCTAGAGAAGGAGTTTCTCTCAGAAGAAGTGAGTGGGAGGAAAGTAGAACTTGATGAGGTAACTGTACCTGCTCCCTTATTGGAAAGTAGATCATCACAGAAATCAGTTTCTGCGACACCTACACCAATTAGTGGGGAAGTTAATGATAATGATTATGAAACTTCAGATCAAGTTATTACTGAACCTCGTAGGTCAACCAGATCAAGAACCGCACCAGAGTGGTACGGTAATCCTGTTCTGGAGGTTATGTTACTAGACCATGACGAACCTACGAAAGATGAAGAAGCGACGGTGAGCCCAGATTCCGCAAAATGGCTTGAAGCCATGAAATCCGAGATGGGATCCATGTATGAGAACAAAGTATGGACTTTGGTTGACTTGCCCGATGGTCGGCAAGCCATTGAAAATAAATGGATCTTCAAGAAGAACACTGACGCTGACGGTAATGTTACTGTCTATAAAGCTCGACTTGTTGCGAAAGGTTTTCGACAAGTTCAAGGGATTGACTACGATGAGACTTTCTCACCTGTAGCGATGCTTAAGTCTGTCCGAATCATGTTAGCAATTGCCGCATTTTATGATTATGAAATTTGGCAAATGGATGTCAAAACTACATTCCTGAATGGATTTCTGGAAGAAGAGTTGTATATGATGCAACCGGAAGGTTTTGTCGATCCAAAGGGAGCTAACAAAGTGTGCAAGCTCCAGCGATCCATTTATGGACTGGTGCAAGCCTCTCGGAGTTGAATAAACGCTTTGATAGTGTGATCAAAGCATTTGGTTTTATACAGACTTTTGGAGAAGCCTGTATTTACAACAAAGTGAGTGGGAGCTCAGTAGCATTTCTGATATTATATGTGGATGACATATTGCTGATTGGAAATGATATAGAATTTCTGGATAGCATAAAGGGATACTTGAATAAGAGTTTTTCAATGAAAGACCTCGGTGAAGCTGCATATATATTAGGCATCAAGATCTATAGAGATAGATCAAGACGCTTAATTGTACTTTCACAAAGCACATACCTTGACAAAGTTTTGAAGAAGTTCAAAATGGATCAAGCAAAGAAAGGGTTCTTGCCTGTACTACAAGGTGTGAGATTGAGTAAGACTCAATGCCCGACCACTGCAGAAGATAGAGAGAAGATGAAAGATGTTCCCTATGCTTCAGCCATAGGCTCTATCATGTATGCAATGTTGTGTACCAGACCTGATGTGTGCCTTGCTATAAGTTTAACAGGGGGGTACCAAAGTAATCCAGGAGTGGATCACTGGACAGCGGTCAAGAACATCCTGAAATACCTGAAAAGGACTAAGGATATGTTTCTCGTTTATGGAGGTGACAAAGAGCTCATCGTAAATGTTTACGTTGATGCAAGCTTTGACACTGATCCAGACAATTCTAAACCGCAAACCGGATACGTATTTACATTGAACGGTGGAGCTGTCAGTTGGTGCAGTTCTAAGCAAAGTGTCGTGGCGGGATCTACGTGTGAAGCGGAGTACATAGCTGCTTCGGAAGCAGCAAATGAAGGAGTCTGGATGAAGGAGTTCATATCCGATCTAGGTGTCATACCTAGTGCATCGGGACCAATGAAAATCTTTTGTGACAATACTGGTGCAATTGCCTTGGCAAAGGAATCCAGATTTCACAAGAGAACCAAGCACATCAAAAGACGCTTCAATTCCATCCGGGATTTAGTCCAGGTGGGAGACATAGAAATTTGCAAGATACATACGGATCTGAATGTTGCAGACCCGTTGACTAAGCCTCCTCCACGAGCAAAACATGATCAGCACCAAGACTCCATGGGTGTAAGAATCATTACTGTGTAATCTAGATTATTGACTCTAGTGCAAGTGGGACACTGAAGGAAATATGCCATAGAGGCAATAATAAAGTATTATTTATTTCCTTATATCATGATAAATGTTTATTATTCATGCAAGAATTGTATTAACCGGAAACATAATACATGTGTGAATACATAGACAAACAGAGTGTCACTAGTATGCCTCTACTTGACTAGCTCGTTAATCAAAGATGGTTATGTTTCCTAGCCATAGACATGAGTTGTCATTTGATTAACGGGATCACTTCATTAGGAGAATGACGTGATTGACTTGACCCATTCCGTTAGCTTAGCACTCGATCGTTTAGTATGTTGCTATTGCTTTCTTCATGACTTATACATGTTCCTATGACTATGAGATTATGCAACTCCCGTTTACCGGAGGAACACTTTGTGTGCTACCAAACGTCACAACGTAACTGGGTGATTATAAAGGTGCTCTACAGTTGTCTCCAAAGGTACTTGTTGGGTTGGCGTATTTCGAGATTAGGATTTGTCACTCCGATTGTCGGAGAAGTATCTCTGGGCCCACTCGGTAATGCACATCACTATAAGCCTTGCAAGCATTGTAACTAATGAGTTAGTTGCGGGATGATGTATTACGAAACGAGTAAAGAGACTTGCCGGTAACGAGATTGAACTAGGTATCGAGATACCGATGATCGAATCTCGGGCAAGTAACATACCGATGACAAAGGGAACAACGTATGTTGTTATGCGGTCTGACCGATAAAGATCTTCGTAGAATATCTGGGAACCAATATGAGCATCCAGGTTCCGCTATTGGTTATTGACCGGAGAGGTGTCTCGGTCATGTCTACATAGTTCTCGAACCCGTAGGGTCCGCACGCTTAACGTTACGATGACAGTTATATTATGAGTTTATATGTTTTGATGTACCGAAGGTTGTTCGGAGTCCCGGATGTGATCACGGACATGACGAGGAGTCTCGAAATGGTCGAGACATAAAGATTGATATATTGGAAGCCTATGTTTGGACATCGGAAGTGTTCCGGGTGAAATCGGGATCTTTCCGGAGTACCGGGAGGTTACCGGAACCCCGGTAACTTAATGGGCCTTAGTGGGCCTAGGTGGAAGAGAGGAGAGGAGGCTAGGGCAGGGCCGCGCCCCCCTTCCCCCCAGTCCGAATAGGACAAGGAGAGGGGGGGCGCCCCCCTTCCTTCCTCCCCTCCACCTCTTCCCCCTTCCACTCCTAATCCAATATGGAAAGGGGGGAGTCCTACTGCCGGTAGGAGTAGGACTCCTCCTGACGCACCTCTACCTCCTAGGCCGGCGGCCTCCCCCCTTGCTCCTTTATATACGGGGGCAGGGGGCACCTCTTGACACACAATTGAGATACGATCTTTTAGCTGTGTGCGGTGCCCCCCTCCACCATATTACACCTCGATAATATCATAGCAGTGCTTAGGCGAAGCCCTGCGTCGGTAGAACATCATCATCGTCACCACGCCGTCGTGCTGACGAAACTCTCCCTCAACACTCGGCTGGATCGGAGTTCGAGGGACGTCATCGAGCTGAACGTGTGCTGAACTCGGAGTGTCGTGCGTTCGGTACTTGATCAGTCGGATCGTGAAGACGTACGACTACATCAACCGCGTTGTGTTAACGCTTCCGCTTTCGGTCTACGAAGGTACGTGGGCAACACTCTCCCCTCTCGTTGCTATGCATCACCATGATCTTGCGTGTGCGTAGGAAATTTTTTGAAATTACTACGTTCCCCTACAGTATGAGAACAAAGTGTGGAATTTGGTTGACTTGCCCGATGATCGGCAAGCCATCGAGAATAAATGGATCTTCAAGAAGAAGACTGACGCTGACAGTAATGTTACTATCTACAAAGGTCGACTTGTTGCAAAAGGTTTTCGACAAGTTCAAGGAGTTGACTACGATGAGACCTTCTCACCTGTAGCGATGCTTAAGTCCGTCCGAATCATTTTAGCAATTGCCGCATTTTATGATTATGAAATTTGGCAAATGGATGTAAAGACTGCATTCCTGAATGGATTTCTTGAAGAAGAGTTGTATATGATGCAACCTGAAGGTTTTATCGATCCAAAGGATACTAACATAGTGTGCAAGCTACAGCGATCCATTTATGGACTGGTGCAAGCATCTCGGAGTTGGAATAAATGTTTTGATAGTTTAATCAAAGCATATGGTTTTATACAGACTTTTGGAGAAGCCTGTATTTACAAGAAAGTGAGTGGGAGCTCTGTAGCATTTCTAATATTATATGTGGATGACATATTGTTGATTGGAAATGATATAGAATTTCTGGATAGCATAAAGGGATATTTGAATAAGAGTTTTTAATGAAAGACCTCGGTGAAGCTACTTATATATTGTCAAGATCTATAGAGATAGATCAAGACGCTTAATTGGACTTCCACAAAGCACATACCTTGACAAAGTTTTGAAGAAGTTCAAAATGGGTCAAGCAAAGAAAGGGTTCTTACCTGTGTTACAAGGTGTGAAGTTGAGTAAGACTCAATGCCCGACCACTGCAGAAGATAGAGAGAAAATGAAAGATGTCCCTATGCTTCAGCCATAGGCTCTATCATGTATGCAATGTTGTCTACCAGACCTGATGTGTGCCTTGCTATTAGTTTAGCAGGGAGGTACCAAAGTAATCCAGGAGTGGATCACTAGACAGCGGTCAAGAACATCCTGAAATACCTGAAAAGGACTAAGGATATGTTTCTCGTTTACGGAGGTGACAAAGAGCTCGTCGTAAATGGTTACGTCGATGCAAGGTTTGACACTGATCCGGTCGATTCTAAATCGCAAACCGGATACGTGTTTATATTGAACGGTGGAGCTGTCAGTTGGTGCAGTTCTAAACAAAGCATCGTAGCGGGATCTACATGTGAAGCGGAGTACATAGCTGCTTCGGAAGCAGCAAATGAAGGAGTCTGGATGAAGGAGTTCATATCCGATCTAGGTGTCATACCTAGTGCATCGGGTCCAATGAAAATCTTTCGTGACAATACTGGTGCAATTGCTTTGGCAAAGGAATCCAGATTTCACAAGAGAACCAAGCACATCAAGAGACGCTTCAACTCCATCCGGGATCAAGTCTAGGTGGGCGACATAGAGATTTGCAAAATACATACGGATCTGAATGTTGCAGACCCGTTGACTAAGCCTCTTCCATGAGCAAAACATGATCAGCACCAAGGCTCCATGGGTGTTAGAATCATTACTATGTAATCTAGAATATTGACTCTAGTGCAAGTGGGAGACTGAAGGAAATATGCCCTAGAGGCAATAATAAAGTTATTATTTATTTCCTTATATCGTGATAAATGTTTATTATTCATGCTAGAATTGTATTAACCGGAAACATGATACATGTGTGAATACATAGACAAACAGAGTGTCACTAGTATGCCTCTACTTGACTAGCTCATTGATCAAAGATGGTTATGCTTCCTAGCCATAGACAAAGAGTTGTCATTTGATTAACGGGATCACATCATTAGGAGAATGATGTGATTGACTTGACCCATTCCGTTAGCTTAGCACTTGATCGTTTAGTATGTTGCTATTGCTTTCTTCATGACTTATACATGTTCCTATGACTATGAGATCATGCAACTCCCGTTTACCGGAGGAACACTTTGTGTGCTACCAAACGTCACAACGTAACTGGGTGATTATAAAGGTGCTCTACAGGTGTCTCCGAAGGTACTTGTTGGGTTGGCGTATTTCGAGATTAGGATTTGTCACTCCGATTGTCAGAGAGGTATCTCTGGGCCCACTCAGTAATGCACATCACTATAAGCCTTGCAAGCATTGCAACTAATGAGTTAGTTGCGGGATGATGTATTATAGAACGAGTAAAGAGGCTTGCCGGTAACGAGATTGAACTAGGTATTGAGATACCGACAATCGAATCTCAGGCAAGTAACGTACCGATGACAAAGGGAACAACGTATGTTGTTATGCGGTTTGACCGATAAAGATCTTCGTAGAATATGTGGGAGCCAATATGAGCATCCAGGTTCCGCTATTGGTTATTGACCGGAGACGTGTCTCGGTCATGTCTACATAGTTCTCGAACCCATAGGGTCCGCACGCTTAAAGTTCGATGACGGTTATATTATGAGTTTATGTGTTTTGATGTACCGAAGGTAGTTCGGAGTCCCATATGTGATCACGGACATGACGAGGAGTCTCAAAATGGTCGAGACATAAAGATTGATATATTGGACGACTATGTTCGGACACCAGAATGGTTTCAGGGAGTATTGGGCATATACCGGAGTACCGGGGGGTTACCGGAACCCCCCGGGGAGACTAATGGGCCTATTGGGCCCTGGTGGAGAAGAGGAGGGGCCGCCAAGGGGCAGCCGCGTGCCCCCTCCCCCCCCAGTCCGAATTGGACAAGGAGGGGGGCGGCGCCCCCCCCCCTTTCCTTTCCCCCTCTCTCCTTCCCTCTCCTCTCCTACTCCCACATGGAAGGTGGAAGTCCTACTCCCGGTGGGAGTAGGACTCCTCATGGGGCGCGCCAACGGTGGTTGGTCCCCTCCCCCTCCTCCACTCCTTTATATACGGGGAGGGAGGCACCCCTTGGAGACACAACAATTGATCCCTTGGATCTCTTAGCCGTCTGCGGTGCCCCCCTCCACCATAATCCACCTCGATAATATTGTAGCGGTGCTTAGGCGAAGCCCTGCATCGGTATAACATCATCATCGTCACCACGCGGTTGTGCTGACGAAACTCTCCCTCAAAGCTCGGCTGGATCGGAGTTCGAGGGACGTCATCGAGATGAACGTGTGCTGAACTCGGAGGTGCCGTGCATTCGGTACTTGATCGGTCGGATCGTGAAGACGTATGACTACATCAACCACGTTGTGCTAACGCTTCCGCTTTCGGTGTACGAGGGTATGTGGACACACTCTCCCCTCTCGTTGCTATGCATCACCATGATCTTGCGTGTGCGTAGGAAAATTTTGAAATTACTACGTTCCCCAACACTTTCCCATCCCGGCTTGTGGCGTGCACCGCAGGTCGGGACAGCAGGCCTCCGAAACCGCACCTCTTTGAGTTATGTATGGGAGAAGGGTGATATGGTTTTTGGGGAGCGCTTCGCGCAACTACTGACTTCTTCGTCATGGACGCCCCGGACTCCGACGACCACTTCCCCGACGTCGACAACCTCCTTGACGACATGGCTGGCGAGGACACCGACCCCAAGTCCAGCGCTTCTGCTGCTGCTGTCACGTACGTGTTCTTCCTCTTTCTATTAGAGGCCCTACTACAATTCCTTGTTCTAGTGTTTGCCCTAGATGTGTTAGATTTTGTTTCATATATGCAACTTGCTATACTGTCTGCTCTAGATGTGTTTAGTTATAGTTCGTATATGAAGATGTTGTTTACCTTCTCTTTGTCAAATCGCATGACTTGTTTTATCACTGCTATACTGTTGGAAATATTAGCATTTTTCTGATTAGACTAATCCACGAGTAAACAGTAAGCATGGCATAAAAGGTATGCATCTCATAGATATACCTAAGCATACTAGCACGTACAAAACAAAGAAGCGAACCATCTATGAGCAGCACAAATACGGCTAGTACAAGTACGAGTAAACGAGGGATGAACAGATCATACCCTCTGGTTGGCCAGGCCAACGCGGCGGCGGCGACAGCAGCCTCGGCGTCGTCCGTGGCCTTCTTCTTAGCAGCGGCGGCGTCGGCCATGGTGTTGATGCAGGGGAAGTGGTGGAAGCAGAGGCGAACGGAGTTGGGGACGGATCGGGAGTAGTCGCGTCGAGACGCTCCTCAAAAACCTTATTGCCGTTCTCCCGGGCAGGATCTCGAACGACAGGGTTCCGGAGGCACCTGCTCTCCCGACCAACCGTGCATGCGGTCGTCGGGATGGGATCGCCGGAGGCAGCACAGAGAGAGGAACAGTAGATGACGGTTAGGTCACGGGAGAGGGAGGGAGTGAACTGAACTATGTTACTCCACTAGCCAGAGCCTTCTTATATAGTCCGTCGGGGAGGAAGTCGTGGGCCTGGCGGAGGCCCACGACCGAGTCAACCCACTCCTGGCAAGGGAGTCGTCGAATCCTGGCAACGGAAGTTAGCCCACACTCCAACGTCTCGGACAGTGGCCCACCTGTTAGCGACTCGTTAATTAATCCCTAATTAATTAATTCATTCCTGAGCGGCAAAAATAAGCTTCGGCTCGGCTCATTCCCGCAACCCGTGGCGCGCGCGTCGTGACGAGGCGAGGCATGGCGAGGCGGGCGGCGGAGGAGGAGGAGCGCGCGTGTACCACTCCTCTTCCCAAGCTCCCAATGGCAAGTGGTAGAGCAGCCCTTATAAAGGGGTCTCAACTCTCCTCAACTAGCAAGGTGAGACTAAACTTCCCACCACCTGCAATCTCATACATGGGCCTCAAGATTAACCAGGGATTAGTGTCTTATATGGGCCTAAGCCCATCCATAATCCAACAATCCCCCACCAGATCTCGAGGCACATAAGTTTGTCAACTGTTCCAAACAATGTTTGATATACCAGAATTTGCAGTGGACACTGTTAAGTTGGACTTCCACCTAGAGCAACAGGATTTGACTTCTTCACAACTAAACAATGGACTATGCCTTGAATTGTCAGTTTGGCGTGCAGAAGTTTCGCCTATTGTCAGCTGATACGTGGCTGCCGAAGGCTAAACCCCACGGGTGGAGCTTATTAGTCATACTCCGTACCTTCTCATGAGCTTCCTAGAGATTACCCAATATCATAGACTGTGACCAACAGTCGGGCTCACATAGGTGTGTTCCTCCAAAGAATGCTCTGTAGGTTAGCATCTTGCTTACACAAGCCTTGGAACACATTAAGACAAAAGTCAGCCTGCCTTACAAAATTGAGAGTATTACTGCATCTCCAACGGAGTGGGTTTATTAAGTGTACTCTCCTCAGTTGACCGTTGGATTGTTTTCCCAGGTCCTAATTCACGAGATCTCCGATCACATAGGTTGGGTTACCCCCATGGCAACTTACGTGGGTCTCATACCCATCTCCCTCGATGCATTTTCTATCACAACCCGTGATAGCCCTCTCGTAAAAGGGTCTGCCAGATTCTTAGTCGTCTGGATATAATCCAATGCTATCACTCCGGAGTTTCTTGATTTTCTGACATATTTCAATCTTCTTCGTAAGTGCTTTGTGGATTTCATGTTGTCCTTTGAACTCTTAGCCTTGGCAATCACCGTTTGATTGTCACAGTTCATAAGGACAGCCAGCACTGGTTTATCAACCACCGGCAAATCCATCAAAAGCTCTTGAAGCCATTCTGCTTCGACGCATGATGTGTCTAATGCTGTGAGTTCTGCTTCCATAGTCGATCTGGTTAAGATCGTCTGCTTGCAAGACTTCCAGGAAACAGCACCACCACCAAGTGTGAAGACATGTCCACTTGTGGCTTTCATCTCATCAACATCAGATATCCAATTCGAATCACTATATCCCTCAAGTACCTTCGGGTACCCAGAATAGTGAATTCCATAGTTCGCAGTACCTTGCAAGTAACGCATCACTCGCTCAACAGCATGCCAATGCACATCTCCCGGATTGGAAACAAACCAGCTCAGTTTGCACAGAGCAAAATGAGATGTCAGGACGAGTAGCACATGCTAGGTACATCAGTGAACCAACCACTTGAGAATATCTCAATTGATCTATAGCCGTGCCTTCGAACTTTCGAATCCGCATGCTAGGATCATATGGTGTTGCAGAAGGTTTGCAGTCCGAATATCCAAAACGGCTCAAAATCTTCTCAACATAGTGGGATTGCAAAAGTGTAATTCCACCCTCAGAATTTCTCAGTAGCTTGATGTTCAAGATAACATCAGCCACGCCGAGGTCTTTCATCTCAAAGTTATGAGATAGAAAAGCCTTAACCTCCTCAATGACTTTGAGGTGGGTCCCAAATATCAGTATGTCATCGACATACAGACACAGTATAACTCCTTCGCCCCCACCATAGTGATAGTATACACATTTGTCAGCTTCGTTCACAACAAAGCCAGCAGATGTCAGATTAGTGTTGAACTTATCATGCCATTGCTTACGCGCTTGTTTCAGGCCATACAAAGATTTCACTAGCTTGCACACCTTTCTTTCCTGACCATTTACTACAAAGCCATCTAGCTGTTGCATGTAAATTTCCTCGTCTAGCTCTCCGTTAAGGAAAGCCGTCTTAATGTCCATCTGATGAACGAGAAGACCATGCGAGGCAACCAAAGAGAGTAGCACTCGAATGGTTGTCAGTCTAGCCACAGGTGACACTACAAAAAAAATACACTTCCGTGATGATACGTGTTTGTCACAGTAGGTCGCGTTTTTTGTCATGCATGTACATCCATGACAAATTTATGACAGAATCAAGATAATCATACCTGTGCTGTCGTAGAAGTGTTCCATGACATTACCAAAATTATCATCACGGAAGTGTCCATTTCCATGACGATAAATCGCGCGTCACAGAAGTGCTTTCGTCAAGGGTGACCAACAGGTGGCATCCACCGTAACGGAACGCCGTTAAGCTATCGGGTCGGTTTTGAATCCGATAACCCGTTAACAGCCCCGACCAATGGGGATTTTCCACGTGTAAAATCATCATTGGCTGCAGGAGACACGTGTCAGGTCCGCGTTGGCACAGGTGTCACTCATCCAATGGGCGAGACGCGCCTATGATATGTTGACACATGGACCGGCCCATCAAGTTTAAATGGGCCGGACCAACTAAAGGCCCACAAGATTTTGCGGACCATAATGGGCCGGCCCAGGTAAAGGCCCACGAGATTTTGCGGACCATAATGGGCTGGCCCAGCTAAAGGCCCACAAGATTTTGCGGGCCATAATGGGCCGGCCCAGGTAAAGGCCCACAAGATTTTTGTGTGCCATAATGGGCCGGCCCAGGTAAAGGCCCACAAGATTCTTGCGGATCATAATGGGCCGGCCCAGCTAAAGGCCCACGAGATTTTGCCGACATTAATGGGCCGGCCCAGCTGTAGGCCCACAAGATTTTGAGGACCCTAGTAGGCCGGCCCATTAACTGGCTGCCATGTTTTGGGCCAAATGCCGGCCCATATTTGATCCGGTCCATTAATGGCCTGCCACGCTCCGGGCCTAATAGTGGCCCATATGAGATCCGGCCCGTTAAAAGCCTACCACGTTCTGGGCCAAATTACGGCCCAGATCAGGTCCGGCCCTTTAAGAGGCTTTGGGCTCAATTATGGCCCATATCAGATTCGGCCCGTCAACTGGACACTATGCTTTTGGGCCCACTTGCTAAAGGCCCACTTAGTAATTCGGCCTGATATTAGTTTTGGCCTGTTAAGGGCCCGTTTAACATTTCGGCCCTATATTAATTTCGGCCTGTTAAAAGCCCGTCATATAGTTGGGCCTAACTACGGCCCGGTTTGCATCCGGCCTGCTCGCAGCCGATATCTGATTGGGCCAAACAAGGACCGAGACAATTTTGGCCTGTTAAAAGCCCGTGATTTGATTCGCACAATCATGGGCCGGGGTTCATTTCGGGCTGCTGCCGGCCCGTGAGCTGTTCGGCACGTTTCAGGCCCAACCTACATCGTGATTGCATGACGGCCCGATTATGTACCGTAATTTTACGGTTTGGCCGGTTTACTGCGAAGACAGGATATATATACAGTAAAATAACTGCAGCATCGTGAATAAGAAAAAACCTAGACTATACAATAAAGAAATTACGGCATATTACATCCACTGGGCATCAAAGTTCGCCACTATGATAATAAAGCACAAGCAGACAGCAGATTACATACACTGGGCATCAAAGATCGCCACCAGTGCAAATAAACACGCCGACAAAATAATATACAAAACCGACAGCACTTCAATAGAGTTCAAGAAAGGTTAGCCCTGCTGGGGAGCTGCAGCGCAAGCAGCTGAGCAAGATGATGAGACTGCGCTTGTTCAACACTTATATCTTCCTCACTCTGAAAGATAAACAAGCAGACAGATGACAGGTTTTGCACATAAAAGTATCAGTGCTGACAATTCATCACATTTCTTACTGACGAATAAAGTGACACAGTTTAAAATTGCATTAACACAATATGGTATTGTTCAGGTCAAGACATGGCAGGAAATGACATTGTGAAGGAGTTGGCAGCTTCACGACACCACTGGATTACAGATCAAGAACTCATAAGTATCAATGGTTAGTGTGCTGTCAATTTATACCATTTCAGATTGGCAAATAAAGAGACGGTTTAAATAATAGTAGAATGATATGACATTGTTCATAGTTAAGACATTGCAGAATATGACATTGTGCTGTAGTGGGTAGGTTCACCACACCACTGGATTACGGATGAAGAACAGAAGCATACATGCAGTGCAAAAGAAGATCACTTGCTCTGTATAGTTTAATTTACATGGTATGAAGAAGGAACTTGGTTGTACAACTGAAAACTTAAATTGAGAAAGGACAAACTTTTGTTTATGAACTACATAATAAACTTTAAACAAGCAATTTGATGCAAACACCAAAAATAAACAGCTGTTGCAGTCATGCCTAACCAAATATATACAACAAAGTTTGAAGGCTTGAGATGGACAAACTTACATTATTGGTGAAGACAGGCTCTATAAAGGCCTTGTCCATGCTGATGGGGGGGGCAATTCAAGAAGTTTACCACAGAATCTTCTTCAAAAGCATTGCCTTTATTCTACATTTTGTTAAGAGTAAATATAGATGTGATAATATACGAAAAAATGGAGAATATTTAAGATAAGATGAAGAGTGATGCTACATAACCAAGTAGCTATAAATGTAAGTGCAGCGATACAGGCAAAAGGTACAGCCAAGAGCAATGCACAGCTAAACTTCTTCAGTACCAACCTTATGGTAAGAGTAAATATAGATCTGATGTGTAGAAAATGGAGGGCAAAGGAAAATAAGCTGCAGAGTGATGGTACATGAACAACTACCTGTCATTATAAGTACACTGATAAAGGACAGCATGTACTTACAAGAACAATGCAGAGCTAAAAAAACATTGGCATTGGATATATTCTACACTAATGTAACCATTCATACAGATCAGATAATTTGGAGCGAACAATTGATAAGCAAGCTATCATGCATACTGCTGTCACATAATGAACCAGGTATGTATGCAAGTACAGTGATACAGGACAACAGGTACTAACAAGAGCAAAGCAGCGGGCAGCATATTTGCGATATCCTGTCGTTCTTGTCAAACCGGAATTCTTCTTCGAGCAGATTTCCTGCAAAAAAGATCCGTAAGGCACATGCGGAAAAGTAGAAGTTCAAATTGTCATGTGATTTCATAGACAGTACCTCATCCTGGGAACGAGACCAGTGCATAACAAGGTTTTTCCATTCAATGTCTTCTAAATTTAGCACAGGAGACTTCACCGGAAATTCGTTTATAGACTTGCCATCAAAGTGTGATTTCCTCAGGTAACACCGATACTGCTGCAATGCTTCCTTGAAAAGCACAAGCAAGCTTTGCTCGTCATGACTATCCAGATTGACCCTCGCCTAGTTACAACAATGTAATGTAAATCATTGATGTGTTCAATCAGCAGAAAACAGGAAAATAATAACCATGAATAATAGCACTTACACGTAAGTTGGACAGGAAGATGTGAAAATGGTGTTTGTCTTCACAATAATCTTCCCATGATGGGAATATATGCACGTAGTCCCTAACAACATTGAAAGCATTGTCTTTTAAACTGGGAATAAATGGAATGGGGTTCCAATCTGCAGGAATTGGCCGTCTCTGCAGTTGGGATAGGTCTTCGGCCGGTGGACTTGCTGTACTTTTTGCTGGAGTGGGATTTTTCTGTGGTACAGCTGGTGCTATGGCAAATGAAATCGGTATACCTTTTGCTGGAGTGCAGGTCCTGTGTGGTGGGGCTAGTGGTGTGGCCAGTGAAGTATGGGTACAGTCTGCTGGAGTCGGTCCTACGTTTTGTGTCACTGGTTGTACAGCCAATATAAGTGGGGTGCTGTCTGATTTCTCCGGCACCACCACGTTTTTCAAGGACTTTGCTGGTGCTCCTTCAGGTTCGGCAATCACCCTCTTCCTTTTTGATGTCTGATGCACAAGAACAACATTTGAGTGGAAAAACATGGTATGATGACAGATGGAATATGTATTGATAATGGATGGGCATGGCATCTCGACATATATGATGAGTAAACTAAGCAGATGGCGGTGCAACAAAGTAGAAGAAATGCAAGACAACATATGCAAGATACCCGCAATCAATAAAACATTGCCAAATTAGAACAGGCACCTTGATGGGTGAACAGGACAGGCCATCTGCCTTTGACTCCTCGAGGTTAGAATAGTCATTAGGATCATATTCTGAACAAGAATCAACAGGTGGGGAGCGTATGAGTTTCATTGCATCCAGAATGGCACTCAATGCCTTGGTGCCAATTTTGTAAGTCATTGCAGTGTTTAGCTTCAAGAGTGGACTGCTGCTAGTGCGACACAAAGCAGCTACACAGATCATAGTGTAGATATAACGGGAAAACCTTAAGCATCAGAGTAAAATCAGCAAAGTGGAACTTGCTGGAATATATGTGCTAGTATTGCCGGTACGGCTAGAAAGGCTTCGGATACCAGCTCTCTTCAAGTGAAGGTGCGGTACTGTTAATATCAGTGTAACTCTCAAAGGCGACACAGCTCCCCGCATTTCCTTGCTATTCTTATAGGATTCAAGTGGGCAGGCCACTACAAATCCTATTCCTATGTTTACAAGATCCTACGAATCAAAGAGGCTCAAAGTGTCCATCACAACCGACCGTATAGACCTCTACACTGCAAATGTCCCTGCTCATCTTCAGTACAAGGAACATACTGTACTACTATCATACTCCCTCCGTTCCAAAATATAAGTCTTGGTAGAGATTTCCACTATGGATCACATACAGATGTATCCAGATACATTTTAGAGTGTAGATTCACTCATTTTGCTCCATATGTAGTCCATGGTGGAATCTATACAAAGACTTGTATTTAGGAACGGAGAGAGTACATATTAAAGAAGAACGGAAGAGGAACATGGTAAAGAAGAGCAAGCAGATTTTGGATAATAAAATGTTGGTTGCGCAGTGCCCACACATGATGAACCAGAGCGCATTAAGAATGCAACTCCCAGCTGTCTCTCGACCATTTCAGGCGGTTGGATGAAGATCCTACGTCTCCTAACCCTTCTTCTTCCTCGTCTCTGATTCTTCCCATACAGAACACCGCACGGGCCGCCGGCCGGACCACCGGCCCCCACCGCCTGTGTTCCTCCGCCACCCCACCCCACCCCCGCCCCAACCCCCACCCGCGTCGAGTTTTCTTCGTTCGGCGAGGCCCCACAACCACCCGAGCCCCTTCGATCGCACCGGCGAACTCCGGCGAGCTCTGAAAAATCGACTGACCCAATTTTGAAATTTAGTCTACTGTGATTTAACTAGTGTGGAATATAAAAGGGGAAAACCATAAGCATTGGGAGTATAGTGTTGAGCGTGCCATGGCGGATCTGAAGGTGCAAACCGGACAAAGGCAACTTCGCAACCAAGACAAGAAATCAGAGTAAAGCAGTGGCGATCTATTTTCTTGCTGCGATAAATAAGTTGAGCAGATACGAAAGAGTACCGCCTCTGGTGCGGCGCCGTGTACGCATCTGCTGAGAATTTGACGGTGCTGCGGTAGCGATGGCTGTCGGCGGCGTGGAAGCAGATCTAGGAGGGTAGACGGTGGCGGCGGGGCGCGGTGGACGAGACGGTCGTAGGAGCGGCGCCGGCAAGGTGGACGACGGCGGGGATGAAGCGAGAGGACGGGATGCAAGGATCCCGGTCCGAAGCCGTGGATGAGAGAGGTCGATCTCTTGTAATGGACGGCGGCGTCGGGGTATCAGCTCCGGCATGGTGGAGGAGGACGGCGGTGGATGGGGTGGCGGACGGCGGCGGACGGAGGAGGGTGGGGTGGAGAGGGTGTTTTGGCGCCCACGGAGTACGAATGGGGAAAAGGGAGGTAGAGAGGAAGGGGGAACCATGTATTCAGGGCGCGCTTGTCTCAAATGCGAGGAAATTTACAAACTTAGCCCCCGTTTCAAATTTCTACTACATCACAGCAACATTAGTCGGTTGGGGATAGGACGGTAATCTCGCATACACCGAATATTTGCCGACGAGAGTTTGTTTTTGGCGCCCACCGTGTATGAATATGAATCGGGGAGGGAGTCGATTTCGGCCGAGGACACACTGTGTTTTGGCGCCCACCGTGTATGAATCCGGGTGAGAGGCGGTTACGTCACGTTTGGGTGAAATTACAAACCTACCCCTATCGAAACCTATAGAAATCCAGCAGATAGGCTTTGCGTGGCAGGGATAGGCAGTAGTGATTTCCATCTCGCAGATTTTGGTTTCGGGCGGTTACTGCGACTTTCCCCGCTTCGTTCAAATTTTGCAGAGTGCACGTTTACCGTGCCAACTCAATTCGAATCCCGTTTGTATTCTATTTTTTTCGGGCGGGATCCATTTTCAATTGGAATTACATTCTATATACATCATTTTTTATATATACTTTCAAAAGCACAACAAAGAATTCTGCTCCTTTATATGTATAATATGATTTACAAATACAACGATCTCGAAATCTTAAGGTTGAATTCGAAAAATTTAACCAAATTATGTTCTACTAAAATGTATGGATCAGTAATATCTACATATTAAATAACATAGATGTGCGTGAATTCATATGAGTATGCATGTTTGATAGATCAATTTTGGTTCGAGTATGGATTACATGTATCATCATCTCGAATTCAAATATTTGAATCCCTTTTTTGTTCACTCCTTTCACGCCCATCTCTCTCGCATGCATGCTCCTTCAGGTAGCTATCACTCTCTTTTCTCCAGCTCACCCGCACGCTCACTTCATGTTTCTCCTATCCTCGCAAACATGGTCTCTCGACGTCTCCCTTGAGAAGTGTCACACTCTCCCTATCATTATACATTACACGGTTTTCATTATCTCTCACGTCTCTACTGTTCTCTGGTATCACTCGGTACCTAAGCTTTCTTTTTCACCGCCACACACACAGTCTCCACTCGTCTTTCACTTTGTCTTTCTCTCTATGGGATTCTCTCACACACCCTATATGTCTCTACATATGACTCATACCACTAAAATTACTCTCTCTCTCTCTCCTGTAGACACAACATTTGTTGCGGTCTCCTTTTCGTCTCCATCCCAGACTGACATTATTCATTTGTTTACCGATCAGACAACCCCGACTACCGTCTCCTCTCTCTCTCTCACAGACACACACACACAACTCCTGCTTCCACTCCCCTTCCCGACTACCGTCTCTCTCTCACACACACAAAACTCTCGCTTTCGCACCCCGACTCGTATTTCTCTCACAAACATTTATCGACTAGCTAGCCTCTAGATAGGTTTATACACCCGCACACTCGTGCTTCCACCATCGCATACATGTCTCTCTCCCGCTCCTTGTATCTATGTAGATTTTTCTTCCCTTCTTGAGACACGCCCTCTCGATCGTGCACACACACACTATCGCCTCATTTTAAGCTGATACCTATCGCACACACACTCCTTGTGTCTTTGTCACACATGCACTCCGTCCTCCTCCACTCTCCCTCTCTCTCACACACACATGGGCTTTTTGCAACAACTAGCAAGATGCCCATGCGTTGCACGGAACATCAAGATGCATTTGTATGAGTAGTTTATCTTGTGGGGGAAAAGGATGAACGAGGGAAGGCCTTATTTGCAAATGTGGAGAGGGGTGTGGGTATCTTTTTGCAAAATTGCCATAGTTTCCTTCCTATCCGTCAGATATAGATCGGACGGCCTATATTGCAGGATGGCAGGCACACGATCATCACCGACAATGCTTTTTATAAGAGTAGGGATAAAAAATAGAGTTGGTGATGATGGTGGGCCTGCCATCCTGCAATGTAGGTCGTCCGATTTATATCTGACGGATAGGAAGGAAAATATGGCAATTTACCCGCACTCTTCACCACATTTGCAGATAAGGCCTTCCCTCGTTCATCCTTTTCTCCCACAAGATCTTGATGTTCCGTGCAACGCACGGGCATCTTGCTAGTAAGAGTAGAAATTAGACATATACCACTTCTCGAATCTTGAAACCAACAACATTCCTCCCTTATCTCATCAAAACCGCCAAAGGAATATATTTTGAGTGAAACATAACATATTTTTAGTGATATACGTATTTCAAAACTAGACTTTTTTTCTATCAAATCGGTGAATATGTATTAATCTACTTTGATCGTGTGGCAACGCATTGGCACATTGCTAGTAGTTATTATAATTTTTTGGACACCAGACAAACGGTGGAGTACATATACGAAGAGAAGAGGCGCACGCACGCAGTCGGCCTCTCGCTGTCTCGCACACATGAGTGTTACGTAAAGGCGACGTTAACAAATAAACCCTAAAACCCTAGGTGCACGATTGCTGCATTCGCGGGTACCGGGTACGTGGTGGAGCACCTTTGTAGGAATAGTCAGCTCGCGTGATAATTTGATCCGTAGGAGTTGATGGTCGGGACCACAGGTGAACGACTTGGAGCGCGGTGGCTCGCCAGTTGCCACAGATCGAGTAGCCACGTTTAAAATATCGTTTTTTAGCGGGGTTAAGAGTTCCGATTTTCAATGGCGCGTTATAAGTAGTAAGTAGTTTTTAGAACGATTGGTATGGAGCGAAAATGGAATTCATAGTACTACGTACCTCCTTGGCGTATGGTTGTATGGTTTTTTTTGCGATGGAGGTTGTATGGGTTTATGTTGCGAGATGTTGAACCTGGTAGTTCTAGGGCAAATACTATGGTTTAGATTTAGATGCTGGTTTTCAGTAATGAAAATCGGAAGGGGAAACCCTTCTTTGATTAAAAAAACTACTACCTCCATTCTGGTTTACTAGTCCCCATCGTACTTTGGGTCAAAGTTTGTCCACGAATTTTACTTGTAAAATGTGAATGGAAAACGAGATTTTGTTATACCCAAACAAAAAAGGACTGGAGGGAGTGATTGCTCTGACACGGACGCGACCTCTCATAGCGCAGGCATTGAACCGGCGCGCCGGCCAAGAGGGCCGCACTCGCTGCAGGCCCGGCTGAGCACGCCTCCTCGCCGCGTGCAACCAGCTTAAGACTGCCCCGCCTGCCTTCATTGAATCCGCGCGTGTGCCGGCAACACGTCCTTCCGCGAGCCGGCAGGCATTTTAGAACACAAAAAATGACTAAAATATAATTAATTTACGCATGGTCTTGACTTGTTGTGCTCGCACTGGTAGCAGGAACTAGTAGAGGATTTTCTTTATTTATAACTCTCCTCACATTTTTTTGGCTTTGAAGTGAATCATGGTTGTGGACATTATGTATGAATGTGCAGATATCTGTGAACATGAGTTTGATGTGGAAGTTGAACTTGGAATGTCGGGCTTGCGCGTGAACTATACCATGTCCAATGCTTCGTCTGTTATTGTTTGGAAAGTAATTGCTGTTATTACATGACCCGAAAAAAACATTTTGTGCCACATCAGTAGATGCACGGACATCACAACAGGCATGCTGACTGGATAAACATTTGAACCTAGCTATTATGAAGGAAATTTTGTATTGACAACAGTTTTAGATAGCAGGAGACGCCTAGCCTGCTCTGCCTCTGCTAGCTTATTTCTGGCTTCTTCCATCTCTTCTTTGGCTTGGGTGAAGAGAGCATCTGATTGCTCTTTTCGCTTCTTCAGGAACTCAGCTACATTCTCAAGGGCTGCTGCACGCTTTCTTTCAGCCTTTACTAATGCCACGAGGACACGAACAGCTGACGACTCCACCTGGCTTGTGTGTAATCCAGCATCATCTGGGAATTTGCACCTTGTGTCTAATCCAGCATCATTAGGGAACTGGCACCTTGTGTGTAATCCAGCCTCATTTTGGAAACATGATCTCGAGGTTGACCATACTTCCCTCCTCGCAGGAACTGCATCCTGACATGAAGTTACTTCTTTTTTAGATCAATACTCAGAGCAACCTAGATCCATTTAGTAGAAGCCAGATAAACAGAACTCGGAGAAGTGAATTCAAAAGGAAAAAAAATAAAAACAGACTACAAGGTGAGAACACCCACTTCCTACATCAAGCTAAAAACGAAAGCATTAGGACGATTAAGACTCTTCTTATTACACATCGAAGAACACCACGCTTAAGAGAAACAGAAACTACAACATATACACATCGAAGAACACGAGGCTACACGAAAGTAATTGAAAGGGTGTTACTTACCAAAGCTCGTTTTACAGGTTCGGTGCAGCTCCTCTTTAACTTGCCACGCTCCTTGAAGATGTCCCGAATATCCCGTGTTTGGTCTTCATTGCTCCTCTGCATGTTCGCACTCGTGGTTTTAAAATCTCAACATGGCAAGAAAAATATACTACTAGTAATACTCGCGCATCTTGTGGGCAACATTAAAGCACTCGTCTGCCATGTTAGAGCATCTCCAACAGAATCGCAACGCGCGGCGCTTTAAAAAAGCGTTTACAGTGCTGAGATCGAGAAGTAGATACTAGAGAGTAGAGGATAGTTCTCAGCATAGATAGATAAAAAAAGATAATTCAACTACTCCTCGTCGTCCGACTCCTCCTCGGTGATGTCCTCCTCCGACGTCTGACTGTAGGCGTGAAGATACCGATCGTCGTCGGATTCCCAGGGCGACGCTGCTCCTAGCCTCATGTTGAATTGAGCGTCCGCTTTTCGCCTACGCTTGTCCTCGCGATAGGCGGCTCGCTCCGCCCTCCTCTTATCCCTCTCCACCCTCCTTTGCGCGTAGAACTCGCGCTCGTTGATGATGTCCTGCGGGAAGTGTTGGCGCCACATCGCCCTAAGCCGCGGCAGAGGCGCGAGCTCCTGCGCCCGCTCCCGCGTCGGCACGTTGGGGAAGTTCAATGTTCTATGAGGCCACCGGAGGCGCCACACCGCCGCGTCGTACGCGCGGGCGGCCTCGTTGGCGGTGTCAAAATTGCCGAGGCCGAGGCGCATCCCGCGGAACCGGATCTCGGCAGAGAAGCCGCCGGAGGGGCGCGCGCGGACGCCGCGGTATCCCCAAGTTTCCCGGCGACGCGGCGGCATGGTGGCGCGGCGGCGGCGAGGCGAAAAAGAGCGGGGAGAGAGCGGTGGCGAGGCACAGAGCGGGGAGAGAGCGGTGGCAAGGCACAGAGCGGTGGGAGGGCGTTGGATTTTATAAAGCGCGCCGGACGCCGCGCGCCAAAACTAGCGCACGCCCGGCCGCTTTTTCCCGCGCGCGCGCGATCCTTTCCCGACGTCTCTGCTATCTCTACTCTCTTCTCTACTAGCGCGATACAGGAGCGACGCACAATTACAAGCTGATATTCTGTTGGACAATGGAGGCTATAACCAATTACTTTTACGGGAACAATAGCACCCAGGAAATTTGAAGGGTAGGTATGAACAAAATTGGAACTGCACATGTACTGCTAAGTGATTCAATACACACATTACCAATCGAGGAGGAGAACGATGGTCGCGGCGGCCTCTGTGAGTCATGGTCGGCAACGGGAGTCAGTTCATTGTCCACGACGGTGGTACTTCTGCGCTTGGCGTCGGCTTCCGGGAAGCAGATCCGAGACCGTGGAAGACGATGCCGGGGAAGAGGCTCCGTGTACGACGACGACGGTGGACCGGCTCCAGTGCGGCGTACGAGGTCGTCGATGAGGCAGATGCGCTGCGGTGGACGAGTGCGCCGATGTAAAGGGGAGGAGCACGAAGGCTGCGGTGCCGTGGAGAAGTCTATTTTGCGGTGGGGATAGAAAATGGGGAGTATTCAGGTGTACTACTCTGGGTGCCGGGGTGGGGTTGGCTGGGTAGGGTGAACCTGAAGTTACGAAAACAGCCCCCTACCAAGCGTCATCCGTAGGCCTGTTCCGAAGGCTATGATGGTAACTTCCCACTGCTCGAATCAGGGTCGCGGGAGATTTTCCCGCCGACCTCAAAATTTTGTGACACTGGACTCCCCGTGTGGCGTGTTGAGTGATTCGGCTAAGCAACTAGCGAGTAGTAGTAGTAAACTCTGCATATTAGGTTTGACCGAAGTCAAACTTCCTAAAGTTTGACCAAGTTTATAGAAAAATATAAACATTTACCATAACAAATATGTATGATGTGAAAGTACATTCAATAATGAATCTAATGGTATTTATTTGTTATTGTATATGTTAATATTTTTTGTTATAAGCTTTCTGAGAGTTTACAAAACTTGACTTTGACCAATGCTAATACGCGGACTTAAATAAAAACGGAGGGAGTACACATTTGTTTTCTTAGTTTGTAGTGAACTAATCATTTGTTGAAATTGTGAAATAAATATATTAGGCTATTGACTTCGAATGTAATGGTCTATACAATTCAATAGTTACAATCATTGTCGAATCCCAAGATGTATACAAGGTCTATAGTACTTCACAACATGCTCAAACTCACATAATCCCAGTCAAATGAGAATCTAAATGCATTTCATAGTTATTACTTTGTAGGATGCAACAAAAACAACCATAACTCTACATCAGCCATTATAGAAGCAACATTTTGACATATCCCAATGTGTGAATGAAACGTGCAGAGAGAGCTTTTGAAGATGGAGCAGATAGGGCGGGAAAGATTGTATGTATGTGGACGAGAGAGTAGGAGACAAACCTAACGAGACAGAGAGAGAGAGATAGAGAGAGAAAGAGAGAGGAAGAAGTTAGGTCTGTGAGAAAGATGGATACATGTAATATACATGAGATGCGTGTGCATCTGGATTCTGTATACGTGGAAGGAGAAGAGACAACATGTTTGATGAGAGAGCTGGAAAAACATGGACGAGAGGGGAAGGATCTAGTGGGTTGAGGGATTGACAATTTTGTGCGGGGGAGAGAGGGATTGGTAATTTTGTGCAAGAGAGAGAGAGGGTGGGGGGAGGAGTCAGTCAGCCGTCGTCACATCACCCTGCTTCCAAATGACCCCGCATTCTCTAGCGCGGTGTGGTCGCCGTCTTTGATCTGCTCGATGCCCTCTTTGGAGATTGAGGTGTTGTGCATGTTGGGGTGCAAAGAAGCACAAGCGAGAGTGGTCGCCGTATAACCTTGGATGGGGATGAATTGTGTGCTCGGGGGAGTGTGTGTGTGTGTGTGTTGTGCTGCGTGTGTCTCTGTGTGTGTGTGTGTGTGTGTCAGATATTGAGAGAAAACAAACCTAAGGAGAGAAATGGGTATTCACGAAGAGATTGTGCGGGCCTTGAGGTGGGCAGGGGCCGGGTGAGGGTGTCAAAATGTGCGCGTTGATGCATGTGTTGCATGCGACCGTGCGAGGGACGGACGAATCGAGAGAGATGGTTGTTGTGATACGGATGCTCCTCTCTCTGTCTCTCTCTCCCTCTCTCTCTCTCTCACACACACACACACAAGTAAACTAGAAGACCGTTCTCTCATGTATACACAACGTATCGGCATCTGTCTATGTCTCACTCATGCATGATCATTTGCACATTCACACCTCTCTATGTCTGTATCACACGCACACCGTCTCCACATTGCCCTTCCGCCACAACACACATATGGACACATACACACGTTCTCTCTCAGTCACACACACAAAATCAGTATTAAAAAAACTAGGGCGCACCTAAAACGTCCAAATCCAAATAAACACGAACTGGAGCTAAATTCAAATATATGGAAATATTGCAGCGTCAAGAACTTTCACAGGAAAAAAAGTTGAGTAATATTCGAGGATTGTTTTCACACACACAAAAAGGTTCGGTGGATGTCCTTCGAGCGCGACACAGTGACGCACCGTTCGATCGACCGCGCGGCCGCGGTTCACGCGCTTGCACAGGATTCCGTATCGTGGTTGTGGTACTAACTAATAAAAGCGCTGCCTAAGTCTAATGTTTACGTGTACTAGTATGGTTTTCTTTTAAGTTTGACCAACCTTATATATAAAACTAAAGTAAGCTCCCACACGAGCACTCATCAATATGCCGCCGCCGTTGCGCATGCCGGTGCCCGCCTGCTCCGGCCAACAATTTCTCGCCCATCACCACCGTGTCGCCGCAATCCCTGTGCCATGAAGCCGCCGCGATGCCGCCGCGCTGCCAAGCACGTGAGCAGCTGGTGGAGCCGCGTCTATGCACGCAGCGTACGAAGAGGAGGACGAGCGCGTGCTCCAGCACGCCGGCGAGGAGGAAGTAGCGTGTCATTGTCGTCTCCGCCCACGCGGAGGAGGCGCGCATGCTAGCTGTCGCGGCGGAAGCCGGTCGCGTGCGCGTCGAGCCCGCAAACCGGGTGCGGACGCAGAATCTACCTTCCAGACCTTGAATGCCACGTGGATCCTGCAATCTGAAGGAGCAATTTGGGTCAGTCGACTCATCTGACCGTTTGATGCAACATGGATGGCTAGAAGGGCTTCTTCCACCTCTTCTGCCGTCTTCTTCCTTCGCTCCGTCGAACTTCTTTCACAAATCGACTGACCCAAATTATACTACTAGTACGAACGTATTAAGTACAGTAGGAACACGAAGATACGAGCAGTAGTACCAACTACAAGAAGAACAGTAGTAAGACATAGTACTAGTACTACTGTACGTACTAAAGAGTTCAAATAACGAGAAAGAAGATAAACATAGTTATGTTGGGGCCTCAGCACAACACACCCTTGAAAATAAACTAAGCAACTAGTCCGCTTGACACTGCAGTAGAACTAGCATGAGCGACGACACTGCCACCTACTCGGAGTCCGAGTCCACGTCCTCGACTTCGTCCTCGTCCCTCTTCCTCTTCCTCTTCGCCGACGCTTCTTTGCTTGAACCGGACACTGGGCTCTGCTTCTTCATCCAACCCTTGTAGATATTTAAACAAAGGTAGGCATCCATTGCTGCGTACAGGATGTGATCTTCATCTAATGTCTTCGACTCCCATGCATGATGAAACTCGTGATGAGGTTTCTTCAGTTTAGCGTACGAAGGATCAATCATGGCTGCTGCCAGGGTCAGCATTGAAGGTTGAGAGGAGGACACCAGGCTTGCCTTCTGGAGATCGAAGGGCTGGCCTACAACGAGACCTATCCGACGCAGGACATCCCTGTCGTTCTTAAAGCCTACAGTAACGAATTTCACTCTTTTGTCCTTGAGGAAGTTCTTAAAATCCTGGCACTCAACGTCGGCATGGCATATGTGGTAGACCAAGCAAACGTTATGTACGCAAACCTGGATCACGGCGGGCTTCTTCCTCTCTTCGTCCTTTAGATCCTTCTCTCGTCCCAGGACTGTGGTGTACTCAACATCTAGCCCAGCGACCCACTCATCCGTTGAACTGTTGAACATGCGTAGGAAGCGAGCAAGCCATGCTTTCACCGTCTCGGATCCACGTGTGTAGATGACGATGAACTGATCGCCGGTGATGGCTCTAACCTGGTACTCAGCGGCGACCATGGAGATTTGGGAGGCCATGGATTTTGGAGGAGGGTTAGGAGAAGTTGAACTGTTGTACCCCGCAAAAAAAACTGGGAGCGAACTAATGTGAAAGGACGGGACGACTGGGAGCGAACTGTTGTAAGGTAGAAGACGGGGACGAGTAGGGCGTGCGAACGGCGTGGGGTTGCTGGCTTGCCCGGTGGATAAACGGCTGCAAGCCCCCAAAGAGTTCTCGAGAACTATGCGGGACCCACTAGATGTCATGTCTACTAGACCCATATCGTAGGCCTGACGGTATAGCTTCTGCCTGTTCGCACGCCATGCCGGCGCGTGGATGTAACTTCACTTAATTCCGTCAAACGTCGCGCCTCCCACGACCTTCGCCTCCCTCGCGCGGTCGCGCCCTTTGAGACTTCGACCGGCTATAAATGAGCAATTTTTTTGCCTTTTTTTAGACAAGCAATTTTTTTGCCTACTCCGCATGCATGATACTCCCTCTGGTCCTTTTTACTCCCGTCAACCGTTTGCAAAGTGTTTGACCAAATTTATACTTTTTTTGAACACCACCTTATATTAATTAACCAGCCACACCAGTACACTCATTCGATACAATATTCACCACACAGGGCGGTACGTTATTTACAAGAATACCATCTAATCTATTGTCAAAGCTATACTTAGCGATTAAGTGTGCCACCTTATTGGCCGAACGGCTAATCTTTGACAATTGAAGATTGTTGATCAACTTCGAGATGCTCAACGCTTTCATCTTCAGGTCACGCATAGCAGACCTGTCATAGTCCCCCGATGCAAGAGACGCTACCACAAAAGCGCAATCAGTCTCTAAAATTACAGGATTATGAAGAGAAATACCTATGTAGAGACCGGCAATGCAAGCCCTAAGCTCCGCTTCCTCCACGCTTTGACAGGCATCAATGAAATCCCACGACCAAATTTATACTAAAAATATCAATATCTACAATACTGATTATAATGAGTATAAGAACTACGTTTTATAATGAGTGTAAAAATATTGATTTGACATTGTGAATGTTGACACATTTTTCTATAAGTCTGGTGAAAGTAGAGGTACATTGACTTCAGACAAAACTTAAATGCACAATGCAGACTAGTTCCTCCGTCCAGGTGCGTGCCATGTCCTATCTTGTCATCACAACAAGGTTAGCTATTAGGCTGGCCATAGTGGGGGTAACATAAGTAGTATCATGCACTTGGGACTCGCAAACATGCTAATGTGGTAGGCAATTAAAGAAGAGAGAGATGGTTATAGTAACATAGGTAGATACCGTAACATAATAAATGTGATGCTACTATGTGTCATGCATGGCAATAAATGAGACCACCTATGATACTAATCTATGATACTATGCACTATAGAGGTAGTAACATAGACTAGTAACATATGCATGTTACTAGTCTAAGTTACTCCCCACTATGACCAGCCTTAGAGTACCACTACCTCCCTTCTAGTTTAAAGGGCTCGATTCAAAAATTTCACCTACTCTTAGCAAGATAGTAGAGGCGGTGGAATAGTTTTTGAAGTCTGCAAAAGTACTCAACTAGTGCTGTCGTTCTTCACAAAAAAATGTGTTTACCAATGCATGCATGAACACTAGTTACTCTAACCCCCCTCTCTTCTTTAATTCTTTGCCACATCAGCATGTTTGCTATTCCCGTGTGCATGATACCAGCTAAGATACCACCATTATGGCCAGCCTTAATCATCGCATGCAATAATTTAGTGCACCTTGAAATATGAACATGTGTGGGGCGTGTATGTTTTTAATGACTTGAGACTATACCTAGCCCGGCATGCAAGATGACTTATTATGCACCGTTCCCCATACCTGCAGGAAGCCCATTCGTCTCCAAATCTTTTCCTCTCCATGTGTGGAAACAATATGCCTGCCAAACTCTCCTTCTCCCTCCGGCGGTCCCACCACTCCACCCCGTGTGAAAAAATCTGCATGCATGACTCTCCTCCCCCCACGCTCGTCCAATCCGTTGTGACCAGCAATATTTCCACCCCTTCGCTCCCCCGTAATTTACTCCAACAAATATGCCCACGTAGCTGTTACTTAACTGCAGGTGCATTGGGTCACTGACATATGGGCCCAACAGGGGTCTGGCCCACATGTCAGTGATGCAACTGGACCTGCAGTTAAGTCAGTGCAGCTCAATCCATATCTTACGTAGGTGTGCCATTGCTCGCTATAAATACTGCGCCTCCCACGACATCGCTATCTCCTCCCCCTCACATTCACGTTCATCGCTATCTCCTCCCCCTCCCTCTCACGTCGACCACCATGGCATCGCCCCTCCCAAGCCCTAGGAGCCCCTCGCTGCACCGCGCAGACGGTCACGCGTCGCCATTCCGTTCCTCGCCGCCACTAGTCGAGGAGGACGCGTCGGTGTTCCGCTCCTCGCCGCCACTAGTCGAGGAGGACGCGTCGGCGTTCCGCTCCTCGCCGCGACGCGGCGCGTCGCCGTTCCGTTCCTCGCCGTCACTAGTCGAGGAGGACGCGTCGGCGTTCCGCTCCTCGCCGTGACGCGTCGAGGTGGACGCGTCGGCGTTCCCAATCTCGCCAGCACGCGCGCCGAAGGATGCGTCGGCTCCCCATACGAGGACAACGCCACACCGCCCGCCGAGCCCCCCAGCCTTGAGGAGCTTTGGAAAGAAATGGATGTCGTCTTGTGGGAGGCTTTGCCTCCAGCAGAGCGCGCCAAAATAGAGGCGGAGAAGAAGGCCGAGGAAGAGAAGTGCACCGCGGAACAAGCTGCCTGGGAGGCCTATGTCGCGTCCGAGAGAGTCAGACAGTTGGCTCTTTGGCAGAAGGCTCGTGCGAGGGCCGTGAGGGTGGCGGAGGACGCCCGTGCCGACGCCCTGAGTGCAGTCGGGCCCAAGCACCTCATCTACGCTTGGCGGTACGTGGACCGGGTGCACGTTTCCAGCGAGGAGGAGTACCTGTTGGCGCCGGATCACCACACCGGTGAGATCGCGCTCGCCCGCCGGCAAGCCGCCAATCAGCACCTCGCGAGTTGCGAGGCTGAGGAAGAGGCGTTGTGTCGGCGCGCTGGGAAACGGCCGCGCACCAGGGCACTCGTGGCGCGCCGCAAGCGCTCCTGCGAGCGCCGTGGCTTTTAGGAGGAGTATAATTTTTGTTTCGTAAGGCGATCTCATTAGTTTTGGGACGCAAATGATAAATCCCGAACGTTCAGGAATTTTTAGCGTCCTTAATTAAGTATGTAAAAGGGAAAGTTTGGAAACCTTGTGTATTCGTACGCATTTTGCAAGTACGTGCATATAGCACAAACTTTACTATATACTATCGCACTACACGTCTCTCTCGATATATGCTTGCAGACTGTGCTACTCCCTCCGTCCAGGTCAATAAGTCATCTTTGGTTGTGCACCGTGACCAAGAAGGAGGGAAGACTTATACACCTAGACGGAGGGAGTACTACTATTACTTATGTACGTGCAAATGCACGTTTTAACATTACGATGCGGTTTTTGTAAAAGTAGAAAAACAGCACTAGTCAAGCTTGTGAAACGATTCAATGCAAAACAAATGCAAAAATGCTCGTTTGATTGTTTACTTTTAGCTTCCTTCTCTGTGGTTATTTCTCTGTCGTACTTTGTACGGAGTATCTCACTGGTTGGAAAGGCATGCAAATTCCCAAACCGCTTCCTACACCCTGTATCGAATTTTTTGCCTAACAAGTTGTGCCGTGCAATTGGAATTCCAACTTGAGTACTACTACTAGTAGGAGTACCAGGGGCCAGTTCTTTTAGGCTTCTAGATTAGTAATCCCATAACTACTACCTCCGTCCTGGTTTATTGGTCCCCATTGTAATCTGTGTCAAATTTTGATCATAAATTTAACTAATGAAATGTTAGTGCATGTCACATGCACTACTCCATCCGTCTAGGTGAGTAAGTCATCTTAGGCTGTGCACCGTGACCAAGGAGGAGGAGAAAACGAGAAACGTTAATGTTTATTTGCTAATTAATAGTATTGCATGCAATGAACTAACCACTGCATGTCGTGTTTGATATCTCAAGTCATTAAAAGCATGCACCATCTTTATCACTTATTGGTTGATATGTCAAGAAACAAGAAACGAGGTACGGAGTAGAAGTTAATGCATCGCGCCTAAGTGTTTTGGGATTATTTGGTTTTCGTAAGATGACTTACACACCTAGACGGAGGGATTACAATGGTGAGGAATAAACCAGTTAAATCTTTGGTCAAAATTTAGCACAAATTACAATGGTGAGGAATAAACCAGGACGGAGTAGTAGTTTAGAAGCCCAAATAAATGAGTGAGGCGCCTTATTGTTACTCTCCACTGTGACTAGTCTTGTGGGAAAAGCTGGGAAAGCCGCCAAAAGAACTGGCCCTAGGAGTAGTTAGGGATGGCAATGGGTAGGGTATGGGCGGGTACAACCTTCTTCTACCCAAACCCATACCCACAGAAAATTTCTATACCCACCCATTTCAATACCCATGGGCATAAATTGGCACCCATGCCCATACCCATCGGGTATCCTATACCCGATGGGTATCCAGTGGATATAATAATTATAGCATTTAAAATTTTAAAATGTAGAGAAATGGGTTTAAACTTCAAGTGATCATGGACGAGTAGTATATCACTGACACGGGCTACTATGGTGGGTGGCCTCTTGGAGGCATCAAGGGAGTATGAGCGGGCGGTTAGTAGAAACCCGGTACAGTGGGAGGTCGTGCTCGGAATGGGGAATCGCTGGATCGAGCGTTGGATAGGAGTCTGGTAACGAAGAGTCAAGATTTCATCTTTTCAACGAGTCACATAGGATGCATGAGGAGTGGCGAGCAGGTGATTACGGGCCTATGAGCTATGGACAATTTAATGAATCGAGACTTAGGATGGGCCATAGGAGTTGGATGATGACCCCACATGTCATAGGAGTTATTTTCATTTATTAATTGTTTTTGGGTATCCATTGGGTTACCCATGGGCGCAATGTCATACCCATATCCTACACATATATTTTGCGTGTATGGATACCCATTACCCATGGGTACAAAATCTCTTCCAGTCTTGCCCATACTCGTTGTTTTCGGGTAGGGTACCCGCGGGTACCCATACCCATGGGCAAAACTGCCATCCCTAGGAGTAGTAGCTAGGGATCGAGTGTGCGAGATGAACCGGAGAAAGTAAATGCAGAGAGATGAAATGCAAAAAAGACGGAGGGGTGTGATGGTTGCTTGTCCGTTTATTTTACCAGGCCACTTATTACTGGGAGTGGTTGGGTTTTGTGATATGACGGCTTTACTGCCGTGCCACGAGCGGGGTGAGAGGTGAGACTCCCGCGCAGCGCCGCCCTCTACACTTGTACTACATCGGTCGTGGTTTATTAGTCCCCCATTGAATTTGACTGAAGATTTAACTGACAAAATGTTAGTGCATGTCAACAAAAACTATATCGTTGGATTCGTATTTGAACATAGTTTTGAATGATATAATTTTAGGTGACATGCATCAGCATTTATCGTACTATATATAATGTTAGTTCAATTTTTGGTCGTACTAATCTATAGTAGTAAGGTGCCCGTGCGTTGCACCGAAGAGTGAAATGCATTGATCGGGGAGTTGTTTATTTTGACAAAGGATGTGGGGGTCATCTCATGTGTAACGGGTATCGATAGGTTTCTTCGGATATTATTTCATCTCTAGAGCTCACAAACATCCGGGTGAAATAGATAAAAAGGTATCTTTTGCAAACAAAAGCGTTCAACTGTTCAACCTGCATCCAAAACTTGTGAAGAAATAACACTTATTGTGCTTTGCAAGAAATGATCTTTAAGAATTAGTTTTTGAGTATCGATTGTTATACATGTTGGCTACAGATGACATGGCACTTTCTTATAGTCAACAGTTGGCTATACTATTAAGTAATATTAACCATGCCCTTATACACCTAGACGGAGGGATTAAATCAGGATGACTTGCAAGCGGGCAGAGGAGATGTAAGAAATGGTTCATCGTAAGTCTTTCACCAGTACTGTAGTAAAAATTCATACATGGAAGATTCTAGACTAAACCATAAACGGATACACTTTTATTCATGCGCGATACTCCAATAGAGCAAGATCCTGCATGGAAGTCTCCACATGCTTAGACAGCGGATTACATTGAGCGAAGACTAATGATCAACATTTAACTTGATAATGCGTATGTCCAGGTGAACCTCCTTGGAGTCCCCGTGCACCGCGTCGGCGGGTAAAGGATGCCATGGGTTTTCCAAGTCCACATTGGCGGGATAGTCCCAGCTCCCCAGAGTCCAAGTCCGTTCGATGAGGCCGGTGTCGCCGCCCACGCGACCCGGAGGGGTAGTAACACTGACCACGCACCCGTACATCGGCCTCGTGTCAGTGTCAGCGTCAGCGGCGTCGCCCCTGACGCACATTACAGAGACGGGGCGGCGGCCTGCGCGGGCCTCGCCGGTGCCCACGATCAAGAGGAAGACGCTGCCGTCCTCCTCCGAGACTAGCAGGCGGCGGTGATCCTCCAGCGACTCCGGCATGGTGAACGGGTAGCACGTCTCGTACTTGATGTTCTCCGCCAAGGGCCAGCAGTGACCGCTGCACGCATCCGTGAGGTGATGCACCATGTCCGCCGGCGAGCCACAAAACGGCATCGGGCACTCATAGCAGTGGACGAAGGGCTCCTTGGAGGCATCGACCAGGCCGTCCATGAAACGGGAGTGGCTGTAGGGGACGTTGCGCCAGTTGAATATATGAGCAAGTTACTACGAGATTTAATCCGAATAAGCACAAAATAAATCATGACGGCTATAACAGAGATGAAACTAATCATGTGGACTAGCATAGTAGTAGGATACAGAGTAGAAACATGAATTCTACCACGATTTCGAACAGGAAGGACAGAAACACATACGGTGCAACGGGAGCAGCACCGTTGGCGTTGAGGTTGTCGCCCATGTCCAAACACCACGTAGACACGGTCTTTGAGCACGGTTCGTAGTCGTTCCACGCTCGGGCATTGAAGTTTGTAACTATTTTAGATTAGAATATACTACTCCTCCGGTGCTAGTAGTAGAGCAGAGTCCTACTCTACTACTCTACTCAAGCAAGTTAGGGCATAGCACTGTAGGGAGTACCAGTACTGTGATCACTCAAGCAAGTTGTCTGGCATCGACATGACCCTACGCTGCTGGTATGTGTCTCGTAAGTCAAGCGGCGTGCTGTAGTCATCATCACCTGTCCACTTCCCGCAGCACATATTCGCTTCTCCATCTTTGTCCGCACATAATCTCGTCCAATCTTCCATCCCCGCTAAGGCGCCTCCCCCCTCGTCCGAAACCCAAGCACTAACAATGGCAGAACCGAGCAGCGTCCGCCGAAAGAGTGGCTGGAATTCGCTCCCCACAGAGGTAATCAAGCTCATTGTTTCGCGTGTGGACAATCTCAGTACCATGCCGCTCGCCGCGTGCTCGTCGGGGCTGTACCGTTTACTCAAAGCCCTCAGGCCGGAGCTTTTTAAGCCAGCTCCTTGCTTGCTGATGCCGCCTGATCTTCAGAAACGGCGTGTCACGCAGCATAACGATCGTAGGGTGGCGAGCATCAACCCCCTTGACTGCGATCCGATCCCCGTCAGCCTCAACTACATTAACGGTATGTACTGGGTCGGCATGAACACGTCTTGGATGGTGCTCGTCGACGGTCGCGGCAGCTGGATGCTCGTGGAGGTCTACACCCGGCGATTGATCCCCCTTCCTTCGATTAACACTGCACTGCTTTGGCACCGCGGCCCAGAATACTCGGAATCTTACAGTAGCCAACATGATACCAAGTTTGATTTGCTCAAGGTTGTAATCTGCCAAGTGCCCACAAGATCTGCGAATTATAAAGACTTCAGGCTAATTGCGTTCTTCAACCGCGGTCTCGCCTATCTGACAGGTCACTGCGGTAAGTGGATAAATCTGCACGTCCATCGCAGGATCATACATCCTCCATGGTTCTCTGATGCCATTGAACACAAGGGCTTCATTTACGCTGTCGACTCCTTCTATGGCTGGACGTATTGCTGGCCTACTCCAGTCATCGCTACAAACGGCTGTTACAGCAGTATGTTACTTTCCTATGATATCATGATGGCTTGCTTATATTACTGTCAACATTTGCTGAAAAAATATTCATGCTCATAACATGCTGTTCTTAAGATTGACTAAATCAAGAGCCCTTTTTTATTTGACTCCAACTTGATATGATGTTGTAGGCCGCCTGGTGTCCCTACCCTTCCTAATCCCAGAACCTTTCAAAGAAAAGCGGCATGGCAGTTGCAGGTGGTTCCTGGCTCGATCAGACGACGGCGAAAGATTGATGATCGTTCGCACGTACCGGACGTGTTGTTTCGCGGAATACAATCACAGTCACTGCAAGGTCTTTGAGCAGGATCCCAGCTTCTCTGGGCCTTCAGGAATTTTTGACTGGAGGCTGGTAAGTAGCCTTGGTACACGCTCTCTGTTTGTCGGACTGAATTATCCGATTAACCAGGAGATAACCGACGGCAAGGATCATGATGGCAGCGCGGTTTCGTTCATCAGGCAAAACTGTGTGTACACAGCGTACCATGCGTCTCTGCATGCACCATACCCTGATATGTGCCGCCACGCTCTGCAGCCCAAAGTAGGAGAGAGGGTCGCAAGTATCAGACTTCGACCTGCTGGCTGGAGTTTCCCCCGTCAGGCACCCATCTGGTTCAAGCCGTCAGCCAATCTCCACAGCTTAATAAATAGTAACGTCTAACTGAGCCAGTTAGTTAGATGCGTACACTTGGTGTAGTAGGATCTTTATTTAGTTTGATGCATACACTTGTTCTTTTTTGGTAGCCCTTTTGTAATGATGGCTGATGTTTGGTTTGGAAGAGAGAGCTGCGTCTTCACTCTTCTGGCCTGCTTACTGCTTCTGTTGCACCCCCAGCCCTGGTTGCTGCTGCTGTTTTCAATGTACAATCAGTAGTATATTTCGTCTGTTGGTTGAATAAATGTGTTGTTAGAACGACAAACACAATGTTTTGGAAGTCGTTGCACGGTTCGATCCTTTAGTGCCCCGTACCGTACGTAGCGCATACTATTTTTCGTACGGAACACATTTTCCACTTGTTGATAACATGCAGCCCACTGATGAAGGCCCAATAGAGAAGCCCATAATTAACTGGAAGGGAGGCTCTCACATGAATCCGGCCCAGGTACATGCTCATGGTCCCCTAAACATAAATAAGTAAATAAATAAATAAAGCTAAATGCTCATGCACCAGTTCTTTGGGAAAATAGGTAGCCCAGTATTTCTTTTTGAAGAATACCCAAGCTAGGCCTATTTGTTTTCTCCGAATTACTGGGCTGCAAATCTTTCAAGACGAGGAGGGATGCATTCCGGCCTGGCTTAAGAGTATGGTCAATGTCTGTTAAAAGTAATATCAAAAGGGGTTGAAAATTCCAAAAAAATTATAGCAAATGGGATATAAGTTTCTTTTTTTGTTTTTGTTCTTCACTGATATCTTATACGTATTTCATTGGATTTAACATGACATAGTACTAATTTATTTTTAAATTTGTTTTAGTATGGCTATTAATTTTTGGATTAAGAATATTTCGTTCCCCAGCAAAAATTTGCGAATTTTCAAAATTTCCCACATATTTAGTTAATTTTTTGACCCTGGTACTGACCAGAAAATGGCCAGCAATTCTAAAAATGGAAAACGGGCTGCAATAAATTCCATATGAATTAGAAAATGAGTAAAAATTATAAAAATAATAGCAAATGGGTTGTACACGCCACAGATTTCGAGGCTGACTTGTTTACGCAAGGCTTTGTCAGTGAACACACGATTCTAGCAGCAGTGACTGTTGGATGTCCATCCAACGGCCGACGTGCTTCTTCAATCTCTGATCTTCCTGCTCCAGCCGCCTAAACTAGCGCCGGCGGGACTGCCTGCTCCCTCCTCTTGTGGCCCGCTGTGATGCCGCGCAGGCTTCCCCGGCCCACCCTACTCCCTCCGCTGGCCTGGCCGCACGCAATCAACTGCCTCCTTATTACGCGAAAAAAATGATTCCTCCCACTGACATCTGGGGCGCACCGGTTGGGAGGCTGACCTGTGGGCCTACTAAGTTGACGCGTACGCAGGGCTTGTCAACTTAGTCAACAAACGATTCTAGCAGCAGTAACCGTTGGATTTGAATCGAACGGTCCTGCTGCTTCTTCAATCGCTGCTCTTCTTGCACCAGCCGCCCAAACCAGCGCCGGGGAGACCGCCTGCTCCTGCCTCCAGTGGCCGGCTGTGCTGCCGTTGAGGCCTCATCGCCCCCTACTACTCCCACCGCTAGCCAGGCCCTGCGGCGACGGCAGCCTCACACCGCAGCCGAACCAGTGAACCCTCGTACTCCTCTCCGCGTGGGCATCCACTGCCGCGTCTTCCCCGGCTCCGCGTCGTCCCCTTCCTAGGCCTCGCCGTCGTCCACCGCCTTGGTGCTCTCGGCGCGGCGTGGTCAACGTGGTCAACGACATTCCATCGGAAGAGTACTGTACGTGGAGAGGCTGACAGCTGGGTCCACGGCCACAGCCCAGTTTTTTTGTGATTTGCCAAGTAAGTCGCTTTGTCAGGCCTGTTGGGCTGCAAATCTTTCAAGACGAGGAGAGCTTTCATTCGGCTGGCCGAGAAAATGGCCCATCAGTAATGAGAAATGGGTTGTACATTTTTAAAACACATCAAACCGGCAATTAGTTTCAAATATCTTTTTTTTCATTTCGAGATTTTAAATTACATTAATTTTTATGCGTGGAGAATTTGTTGGATTTTATATTGATATACATTTATTTTTAAAATCAGTTTGAATGTGAGTCGAAATTTCGGGATTAAAAACAGTTCGGACCGCACCGAAATATGCAAAATTTCGTATAATTTTTTAACCGTGGCCACAATATGGGCTGTAATGCTAACAAAAAGAATATGGGCTCCAAAAAAACCTTAATAATTAGCAAATGGGCTGTAAATTATTAGAAATAATGGCAGATGGGCTGTATGCTGTTTTCCACAGATTTGAGGCTTTCCTAAAAAAGGTTGACGCACAAGCAGTGACTGTTGGATGGCCATCCAACGGCCGTCGTGCTTCTTCAATCTCTGCTCTTCCTGCTCCAGCCGCTCAAACAAGCGCCGGCGGGACTGCCTGCTCCCTCCTCCCCGCGGCCGGCTCTGCTGCCGCGCAGGCCTCACCGCCCCACCGTACTCCCATCGCTGGCCTAGCCATCCCTCTACTCACCCACACCTGCTGTTATTCTCCGGCGACGGCAGACGAACCAGTAAACCCTCGTACAGTCGTACTCCCCTCCGCGTGGGAAACAACTGCCGAGTCTTCCCTGCCTCCGTGTCGTTCCCTTCCTAGGCCTCGCCGTCGTCCACCGCCCTGGTGCTCTCGGCGCGGCCTGGTCAACGTGGTCAACGACCGACATGCATCTGAAGTGGACTGTACGTGGAGAGGCCGACAGCTGGGTCCACGGCCGCACGCAAGGAAATGCCTCCTTATTACGCGCAAAATAATGATTCCTCCACCTGACATCAGGGACCCACCGAAAGGGCCTCTGTATTTCGCGAAAAAAATGTTACCGCCGCTGACAGCTCGGACCCACCAGCTATATCTTCGCACGCAAGGAAGTGCCTCCTTATTACGCACAAAAAAATGAATACTCCCCCTGTTAGCTGGGACCCAGTATAGTGGCAGGCTGACTTGTGGGCCTACTAAGTTGACGGGGACGGAGGGCTTTGTCAACTTAGTCAATATGCACGATTCTAGCTCCAGTGACCGTACGATGTCCATCCAACGGCCGTAGTGCTTCTTCAACCCCTGGTCTTCTTGCTCCAGCCGCCCAAACCAGCGCCGGTCGTGCCTCGTGCTCCTGCCTCCCGTGGCCGGCTGCGATGCGGCGGAGGCCTCACCGCCCCCTACTACTCCCACCGCTGGCCAGGCCATCCCTCTACTCACCCACACCCCCTGTTATTCTGCGGCGACGGCAGCCTCACACCGCAGCGAACCAGTGAACCCTCGTACTCTACGCGTGGGCATCCACTGCCACGTCTTCCCCAGCTCCGCGTCGTCCCCTTCCTAGGCCTCGCCGTCGTCCACCGCCCTGGTGCTCTCGGCGCGGCGTGGTCAACGTGGTCAAGGAACGGCTTCCATCGGACGTGGACTGTACGTGGAGAGGCTGACAGCTGGGTCCACGGCCGCAGCAAGGAAGTGCCTCCTTATTACGTGCAAAATAATTATTCCTCCACCTGATAGCGGGGACCCACCGGACGGGCCACCGTATTTCGCGAAAAAAATGTTTCCCCCCTGACTGCTAGGACCCACCAGCTACATCTTCGCACGCAAGGAAGTGCCTGACAGTCGGGACCCACCTGGTCGAAGCGTACGTAGCGTTGTCATTCCGGTCGCGAACGTGTACGTACATATATACTAGTGGATGTAGAGGCACGCACGTGTCGTAGTAGAGGCGTGCACGTAGCATGTACACGTACGTACAGCGGCCAGGGTGCAAGAAAGAAAATACGGCCACGTATGTGTACATACGGGCGGGGTCTCGAACGTCTACTCGCGCATACGTACGGCCAGGGCTCGTGTACATGGCTAGGTCGGAATAGAGAAATAGCGTCATCGTCGTGTTCATGGGGAGGCAATGGAATGCGTCGTGTTCATGGGCAGGCAACGAAATGCGTCGTGTTCATGGGGAGGCAACGGAATGCGTCGTGTTCATCGGGAGGCAACGGAACGCGTGGGAGCCAACCGGCTGGGTCGAAACGCAATGCGTGGTCGTGTTCATCGGGAGGGCTTGGACGGAACAGGCGATGGAAACGAGGCCTGGCGTACCGCAAAACGGAGGAAACGGACCTCCTACGTTCGGAACGGGGTCCTGTTGATCGGGAGGGGTGTGGCGTACCGCAAAACGGAGGAAACGTACGGTCGAAACGGGGGTCCTGTTGATCGGGAGGGGTGTGGCGTACCGCAAAACGGACGAAACGGACCTCCTACGGTCGAAACGGGGGTCCTGTTGATCGGGAGGGGTGTGGCGTACCGCAAAACAGACGAAACGGACCTCCTACGGTCGAAACGGGGGTCCTGTTCATCGGGAGGGGTGTGGCGTACCGCAAAACGGGACTCCACGGGATACTGTTCATCTCCACCGTCGACCTCCTCCAGCCTCCACGGCTACCGTCGACCTCCTCCAGCCTCCACGGGCTCCTGTTCATCCAGCCTCCACCGTGCGCTACTCCACCGGCTACTGTTCAACCACCCCTCCACGGGCACCCCTCCACCATCTACTGTTCATCCAGCCCTCCACACCACGGGGTCCTGTTCAACCACCCCTCCACGGGTACCCCTCCACCGTCTACTGTTGATCCAGCCCTCCACACCACGGGGTCCTGTTCATCCAGAGGCAACGCCACCACTCACTGTTCATCCAACCCCCCGCAATGCTCACTGTTCATCCAATCGACCGGCTTCAGTTAGCAGCAGTAGCGAAGGAATCGCTCGATCGGGTTCAGTTAACAGCCATCGATCGATCGCTCGGGTTCAGTAACGCGTAGCCTGCAGCGCAATCGCTCGGGATCAGTTAGAGCCAACGCCTCGCACACACGCGCGTACGTGTACGAGAGAAACGCGCATCGCTCGGCCCCCGACCTCCCACCGTAACCGGGAACTCCCCGAAATTTTCCTCCCCCTCGCTTCTACCACGGTTTTTTCCGTCATGGACGGCCCAAAGAATGTCATGCAGCTGCGTCTCCGGCCCGCCCAGGACGAAAAGCCCATTTTCTGTCATGATTTTTTGTCATAGAAGTAGGAGCCCACCACATCTATGATGATACCGGGTTTTGTCACAATTATCGTCATAGAAGTGTCATATGTATGACAGAAAAAAAATTCGTTCAGCCCAAAATGTCACGGATGTGTCTTTTTTTTGTAGTGTGAATAAGTGTCAAAGAAATCCTCTTCTTCTTTCTGGGTATAACCCTTGGCCACAAGCCTAGCCTTGTACTTCTCAACAGTTCCATCGGGCCTAAGCTTCTTCTTGAACACCCACTTACATCCCAATGGTTGACAACCATAAGGACGATCAGTGATCTCCCATGTCCCGTTAGCCATGATGGAATCCATCTCGCTACGGACCGCATCCTTCCAGTAGTCAGCATCCGAAGATGCATAAGCTTCTGAAATGGAACTGGGAGTGTCATCATCCACGAGGTACATGAGGAAATCATCACCAAAGGACTTTGCAATCCTCTATCTCTTGCTCCTAACTGGAGCTTCCTCGTCATCCTCCGTGGAACTCTCATCACTTTTATGTTCATAATATTCCATCAGAATGGTAGGTTCGGGAGTATTATCAGATTCCAGTCTAGAAATGCTTTGCATATCTCTCATGGGGAAAATATCCTCAAAGAATGTAGCATCCCTAGACTCTATAATTGTACCGACCTTCTGGTCAGGTACCTCAGATTTCACCACTAGAAATCTATAGCCAACGCTATGCTTGGCATAGCCAAGAAAAACACAGTCCACGGTCTTTGGTCCCAACTTGCGCTTTTTGATTATCGGCACGTTGACTTTCGCCAAACAACCCCAAGTGCGCAAGTAAGAGAGTGTAGTTCTTTTCTTTTCCCATTGCTCATAGGGAGTAGTCTCATTATCCTTTGTGGGAACTTTATTCAGGACATGACATGATGTCAATACAGCCTCCCCCCACCATGCCTTGGATAAACCCGATGTATCTAACATGGCGTTAACCAAATCAGTTAGAGTACGGTTTTTCCGTTCGGCAACCCCGTTTGACTGGGGTGAGTAGGGAGGCGTCCTCTCATGAATAATACCATGTTCCGCACAGAATAAATCAAACTCATTAGAAAAGTACTCTCCACCACGATCAGACCGGACTTGTTTTATTTCTTCTCAAGTTGGTTCTCAACTTCAGCCTTATAGACTTTAAAGTAGTGTAGAGCCTCATCCTTAGTATTTAACGAATACACATAGCAGAATCTAGTGGAATCATCAATTAGAGTCATGAAGTATTTCTTTCCACCTTTAGTCAACACACCATTCATCTCACAGAGATATGAATGTATGACCTCTAATGGTGCTAGGTGTCTCTCCTTTGCAAGCTTGTGAGGCTTGCGAGGTTGCTTAGCTTGCACACACGCATGGCACTTAGAGCCTTTGGCTAAAGTGAAACTCGGGATTAAGTCCATCTTAGCTAGCCGCGTCATACAACCGAAATTTATGTGACAAAGACGTGAATGCCAAACCTCAGATTCATTCACATTGGAATGAATTTGGTTCACGACTTTATTACAGAAATTCTCCAGGGAAAGGCGGAACAAACCACCACAATCATATCCTTTTCCAACAAATAGTCCATAACGAGATACGACTACTTTGTTAGACTCAAATACTAACTTAAACCCTTCTTTACATAGAAGGGAGCCACTAACGAGATTCTTCTTTATGGCGGGGACATGCTGCACGTTCTTCAGTTGCACGATCTTTCCCGAAGTAAACTTCAGATCTACCATGCCAACACCATGAACAGAAGCATGCGAGCCATTCCCCATCAGGACGGAACAATCTCGTGCGACCTGGTAGGAAGAAAACAAAGACACATCAGCACACACATGAATATTGGCCCCAGTGTCAACCCACCAATCGGTGGACTCACAAACTGAAAGTATGGTAAAAATATTACCATACCCAGATGCCGCATCATTGTTGCTCAGAGTGACATTCACAGACTTGGAGTCCTGTGCTGGCTTCTTGTACTTGTTTGGGCACTTGTTTGCCCAATGTTCATCTGAACCACAAGTAAAGCAGCCATCTCTCTTTTTGTCTTTCTTCTTACCCTTCTTCTTAAAGGTAGTATTCTGCTGGTAGAGTTCTTTCCCTTGAACTTGTGGAAGTTCTTCTGCACCACATTGGCGCTAGAAGAACCCTCTGCCCCTTTCACGTGTGAGTCCTTTGCTCTTGAGTTCTGCTCAACACTGAGATGACCAATGACATCCTCAATAGAGAATTCACGTCTCAAGTGCTTGAGAGAAGTAGCAAAGTTCCTCCATCTAGGAGGGAGTTTTGCAATAATGCAACCCGCGACAAACTTGTCCGGTAACTCACACTTCAGGAGCTCCAGCTCCTTAGCAATGCACTGTATCTCATGAGCCTGGTCCAATACAGAATGGTTATCAACCATCCTGTAATCATGGAACTGCTCCATGGCATATAGCTCACTTCCAGCATTAGTTGCGCCGAATTTGACTTCGAGCGCATCCCACAAGTTTTTGGCAACCCCCATATGAATATAGGCATCAACCAGCTTGTCTCCAATCACACTCAGAACTGCTCCCAGAAAGATTGTGGTTGCCTCCCTAAATGCCTTCTCCTGTTTGGGAGCAATCATTTCTGTGAGGGACACACCACCAACCCAGAACACGTTCATCGCTGTGAGCCACAAGGTGGTCCTAGTCTGCCAACGCTTAAAATGCGTCCCGGTAAACTTTTCCGGTTTCAGAGTAGCAGCAAAGCCTTGAATCGAAAAGTGCCTAAAATAAGGTTTTTGGATTGTTGGAAATATTAGCACTTTTCCGATTAGACTAATCCACGAGTAAACAGTAAGCATGGCATAAAAGGTATGCATCTCATAGCTATACCTAAGCATACTAGCATGTACAGAACATAGAAGCGAACCATCTATGAGCAGCACAAATACGGCTAGTACAAGTACGAGTAAACGAGGGATGAACAGATCATACCATCCGGTTGGCCAGGCCAACGCGGCGGCGGCAGCAGCAACCTCGGCGTCGTCCGTGGCCTTCTTCTTAGCGGCGGTGTCGTCGGCCATGGTGTTGATGCAGGGGAAGTGGTGGAAGCAGAGGCGAACGGAGTTGGGGATGGATCGGGAGCAGTCGCGTCGAGACGCTCCCCAAAAACCTTATTGCCGCTCTCCTGGGTAGGATCTCAAACGACAGGGTTCCGGAGGCACCTACTCTCCCGACCAACCGTGCATGCGGTCGTCGAGATGGGGTCGCTGGAGGCAGCACAGAGAGAGGAACAGTAGATGACGGCTAGGTCACGCGAGAGGGAGGGAGTGAACTGAACTATGTTACTCCACTGGCCAGAGCCTTCTTATATAGTCCGTCGGGGAGGAAGTCGTGGGCCTGGCGGAGGCCCACGACTGAGTCGACCCACTCTCGGCAAGGGAGTCGTCGAATCCCGGCAACGCAAGTCAGCCCACACTCCAACGTCTCGGACAGTGGCCCACCTGTTAGCGACTCGTTAATTAATCCTTGATTAATTAATTCGTTCCTGAGCGACAAAAATAAGCTTCGGCTCGGCTCATTCCCGCAACTCGCGGCGCGCGCGCGTCGTGACGAGGCGAGGCGTGGCGAGGTGGGCGGCGGAGGAGGAGGAGCGCGCGTGTACCACTCCTTTTCCCAAGCTCCCAATGGCAGGTGGTAGAGCAGCCCTTATATAGGGGTCTCAACTCTCCTCAACTAGCAAGGTGGGACTAAACTTCCCACCACCTGCCATCTCATACATGGGCCTCAATATTAACCAAGGATTAGTGTCTTATATGGGCCCAAGCCCATCCATAATCCAACATATACTAGTCGTGCTTTATCTAGTATTTCTGTTAATAAAATCATTCGGTAAATTGCTCATATTTCCAATAATCCAAAAACCTTATTATAGGCAATTTACACCAAATGGTTTTGCTGCTTCCATGAGACCTCCTATGTTTGAGGGTATCCACTATAAGAGGTGGCGCGTGAGAGCAGTCTTATGGTTTCAAACCATGAGTTGCTATGACGCCACTCTTGGCAAACCTGAAGGGGAGAATGATGCCCAACAGGAACAAGCTTTTCAGAAAATGGATACTCTGTTTAAGGCTTCTCTCTTAAGTGTTCTTGGTGAGAACATAGTTGATGCGTATGCGTCAATTGACAATGGAAAAGATATGTGGGACACACTCAAGGCCAAGTTTGGGGTATCGGATGCTGGCACTGAGTTGTACATCATGGAGCAATTCTATGATTACAGGATGACTGAAGAGCGCTCCGTGGTTGAGAAAGCTCATGAGATACAGTCATTTGCTAGAGAACTTGAGCACTTCAATTGTATGCTATCGGACAAGTTTGTTGCCAGAGGTATCATCACTAAGCTTCCTCCTTCATGGAGGAACTTTGCTACCTTACTGAAGCATAAGAGACAGGAGTTTTCCATTCCGGATCTCATTGGTACTCTTGATGTGGAAGAAAAGGCGAGAGCAAAGGACACACGTGCTCGAGGTATTGAGGGAGGATCTAGTGCCAATCTGGTACGGAAGCAGAACTTCCAGCCCTACAAGTTCAAGAACAAGGGCAAGTTTGATGGTAAAGCAAAGTTTGATGGGAAGAACAAGGCTGTGCAGCACAAGAACTTCAAGAAGAAGAATGACAAGAAGAAAGGTGTTTGTCATGTGTGTGGGGATCCTGATCATTGGGCTCCTAGTTGCCCTAATCGCTATGACAAGCGTCATCCTGGGAAAGGCGGCAAGACCGCTAATGTTGTCATTGGAGACACTGACATGAAGGATGCTGGGTATGGTATATTTCCCACTATTCTTTCAGTATGTCATTCTCCTGATTGGTTGATTGACACGGGTGCTAATGTGCATGTATGCGGTGATATTTCCATGTTTTCGTCTTATCAGACCATAGGGACTTCAACCGTGCTGATGGGCAACGGTTCAAGTGCTTCTGTTCGTGGTGTTGGCACGGTTGATCTGAAGTTTACCTCGGGGAAGATCGTGCGGCTGAAGAACGTGCATTATGTCCCCTCCGTCAATAAAAATCTTGTTAGCGGATCTCTTCTATGTAGAGATGGCTATAAGCTTGTCTTTGAGTCGAATAAATTTGTAATATCCAAGTATGGAACCTTTGTTGGTAAAGGCTATGAGTTAGGAGGCCTGTTTCGTTTATCCTTGTCAGACGTTTGCAATAAAGTTGTTAATCATGTTTGCAACGATAGTGAATCAAATGTGTGGCATTCACGTCTTTGTCATGTTAACTTTGGTTGCATGTCGCGACTAGCGAAGTTGAACTTAATCCCTAGTTTCAGCACTATCAAGGGATCTAAGTGTCAAGTTTGTGTGCAAGCTAAGCAACCTCGTAAGTCTCACACGACTGCGGAAACGAGAAATCTTGCTCCACTAGAGCTCATACATTCAGATCTATGTGAAATGAATGGTGTTTTGACAAAAGGTGGAAAGAAATATTTCATGACGTTAATTGACGACTCCACTAGATACTGCCGTGTGTATCTTCTGAAATCTAAGGATGAGGCTTTGAAATTTTTCAAGATCTATAAAGCTGAAGTGGAAAACCAACTTGATAGGAAAATCAAGAGGCTTAGGTCCGACCGTGGTGGAGAGTATTTTTCCAATGAATTTGATGCTTTTTGTGCGGAACATGGTATAATCCATGAGAGGACGCCTCCCTATTCACCTCAGTCAAATGGGGTAGCCGAAAGAAAGAACCGTACTCTAACTGATTTGGTTAACGCCATGTTAGACACATCGGGTCTCTCCAAGGCATGGTGGGGGGAGGCGATATAGACTGCATGTCATGTCCTAAACCGAGTTCCAACAAAGAATAAAGAGATAACTCCATTCAAGGAATGGGCGAAGAAAAGATTAAAGCTCTCTTATCTACGAACCTGGGGTTGTTTGGCGAAAGTCAATGTGCCAATTCCAAAGAAGCGCAAGCTTGGACCAAAGACAGTGGATTGTGTTTTCCCGGGATATGCTTTTCATAGCATTGGTTATAGATTCTTGGTTGTAAAATCTGAGGTACCTGACATGCATGTCGGTACAATCATGGAGTCGAATGATGCGACTTTCTTTGAAGATATCTTTCCCATGAAGGATATGGCTACCTCATCTAATCAGGAGATGCCTAGTTCATTGAATCAGGAACCAGTTTCAATTACCGAACCTGCCGTTTCAATGGAACACTTTGAAAGTCCTGTGGAGGAGAACAATGAAGTTCCTACTAGGAGCAAGAGACAGAGGACTGCAAAGTCCTTTGGTGATGATTTTCTTGTGTATCTCATAGATGACACTCCCAGTTCTATTTCAGAGGCCTATGCATATGAAGATGCTGACTACTGGAAGGAAGCGGTTCATCGCGAGATGGATTCCATCTTGGCGAATGAAACTTCGGAGATAACCGATCGTCCTTATGGGTGCAAACCTATAGGATGCAAATGGGTATTTGATAACCCACAAGTATAGGGGATCGCAACAGTTTTCGAGGGTAGAGTATTCAACCCAAATTTATTGATTCGACACAAGGGGATCCAAAGAATATTCTCAAGTATTAGCAGCTGAGTTGTCAATTCAACCACACCTGGATAACTTAGTATCTGCAGCAAAGTGTTTAGTAGCAAAGTAATATGATAGTAGTGGTAACGGTAACAAAAGTAACGGTAGCAAAAGTAATATTTTTGGTGTTTTGTAGTGATTGTAACAGCAGCAACGGAAAAGTAAATAAGCGAAGAACAATATGTGAAAAGCTCATAGGCATTGGATCGGTGATGGAGAATTATGCCGGATGCGGTTCATCATGTAACAATCATAACATAGGGTGACACAGAACTAGCTCCAATTCATCAATGTAATGTAGGCATGTATTCCGAATATAGTCATACGTGCTTATGGAAAAGAACTTGCATGACATCTTTTGTCCTACCCTCCCGTGGCAGTGGGGTCCTAATGGAAACTAGGGGATATTAAGGCCTCCTTTTAATAGAGAACCAGAACAAAGCATTAGCACATAGTGAATACATGAACTCCTCAAACTATGGTCATCACCGGGAGTGGTCCCGATTATTGTCATTTCGGGGTTGCCGGATCATAACACATAGTAGGTGACTATAGACTTGCAAGATAGGATCAAGAACACACATATATTCATGAAAACATAATATGTTCAGATCTGAAATCATGGCACTCGGGCCCTAGTGACAAGCATTAAGCATAGCAAAGTCATAGCAACATCAATCTCAGAACATAGTGGATACTAGGGATCAAACCCTAACAAAACTAACTCGATTACATAATAGATCTCATCCAACCCATCACCGTCCAGCAAGCCTACGATGGAATTACTCACGCACGGCGGTGAGCATCATGAAATTAGTGATGGAGGATGGTTGATGATGACGACAGCGACGAATCCCCCTCTCCGGAGCCCCGAACGTACTCCAGATCAGCCCTCCCGAGAGGTTTTAGGGCTTGGCGGCGGCTCTGTATTGTAAAACGCGATGAATTCTTCTCTCTAATTTTTTTCTCCCCGAAAGCAAATATATAGAGTTGGAGTTGAGGTCGGAGGAGCTCCAGGGGGCCCATGAGGTAGGGGGCGCACCCTAGGGGGGAGGGCACACGCCCCACCCTCGTGGATAGGGTGTGGGGCCCCTGGTCTTCATCTTTTGCAAGGATTTTTTATTATTTCCAAATAGACGTTCCGTGGAGTTTCAGGTCATTCCGAGAACTTTTGTTTCTGCACATAAATAACACCATGAAAAGTCTGCTGAAAACAGCGTCAGTCCGGGTTAGTTCCATTCAAATCATGCAAGTTACAGTCCAAAACAAGGGCAAAAGTGTTTGGAAAAGTAGATACGACGGAGACGCATCAACTCCCCCAAGCTTAAACCTTTGCTTGTCCTCAAGCAATTCAGTTGATAAACTGAAAGTGATAAAGAAAAACTTTTACACTCTGTTTGCTCTTGTTGTTGTAAATATGTAAAGCCAGCATTCAAGTTTTCAGCAAAGATTATGACTAACCACATTTGCAATAACTCTTAGGTCTCATGTTTACTCATATCAATAGCATAATCAACTAGCGAGTCATAATAATAAATCTCGGATGACAACACTTCCTCAAAACAATCATGATATGATATAACAAGATGGTATCTCGCTAGCCCTTTCTGAGACCGCAAAACATAAATGCAGAGCACCTTTAAAGATCAAGGACTGACTAGACATTGTAATTCATGGTAAAAGAGATCCAGTCATAGTCATACCCAATATAAATTAATAGTAATGGATGCAAATGACAGCTGTGCTCTCCAGCTAGTGCTTTTTAATAAGAGGGTGATGACTCAACATAAAAGTAAATGGATAGGCCCTTCGCAGAGGGAAGCAGGGATTTGTAGAGGTGCCAGAGCTCGGTTTTGAAATAGAGATAAATAATATTTTGAGCGGCATACTTTCATTGTCAACATATCAACCAAGAGATGACGATATCTTCCATGCTACACACATTATAGGCGGTTCCCAAACAGAATGGTAAAGTTTATACTCCCCCTCCACCAACAAGCATCAATCCATGACTTGCTCGAAACAACGAGTGTCTCCAACTAGCAACAGTCCCAGGGGGAGTTTTGTTTGCAATTATTTTGATTTAGTTTGCATAAAGCATGGGACTAGGCATCCCAGTGACCAGCCATTTTCTCGTGAGTGAGGAGCGGAGTCCACTCCTCTTGAGAATAACCCGCCTAACATGGAAGATAAGGGCAGCCCTAGTTGATACATGAGCTATTCGAGCATACAAAACAGAATGTTTATTTGAAGGTTTAGAGTTTGGCACATACAAATTTACTTGGAACGGCAGGTAGATACCGCATATAGGAAGGTATAGTGGACTCATATGGAATAACTTTGGGGTTTAAGGGATTGGATGCACAAGCAGTATTCCCGCTTAGTACCAGTGAAGGCTAGCAAAAGACTGGGAAGCGACCAACTAGAGAGCGACAACAGTCATGAACATGCATTAAAATTAATAAACATTGGATGCAAGCATGAGTAGGATATAATCCACCATGAACATAAATATCGTGAAGGCTATGTTGATTTTGTTTCAACTACATGTGTGAACATGTGCCAAGTCAAGTCACTTAAATCATTCAAAGGAGGATACCACCCCATCATACCACATCACAACCATTTTAATAGCATGTTGGCACGCAAGGTAAACCATTATAACTCATAGCTAATCAAGCATGGCACAAGCAACTCTTATCTCTAATTGTCATTGCAAACATGTTTATTCATAATAGGCTGAATCAGGAACGATGAACTAATCATATTTACAAAAATAAGAGAGGTCGAGTTCATACCAGCTTTTCTCATCTCAGACAGTCCATCATATATCGTCATAATTGCCTTTCACTTGCATGACCGAACGATGTGAATAATAATAAGAGTGCACATGCATTGGACTAAGTTGGAATCTGCGAGCATTCAATAAACAGGAGAAGACAAGGCAATATGGGCTTTTGGTTAAATCAACAATAATGCATATAAGAGCCACTTCAACAATTTAATCATGGTCTTCTCCTATCGACCCCCAAAGAAAAGAAAAAAAATAAAAACTATTTACACAGGAAAGCTCCCAACAAGCAAAAGAAGAACGGGAAGTCTTTTTGGGTTTTCTTTTTAATTACTACGACTACAGCAAGAAAAGTAACTAACTAGAAGCTATTACTATTTTTTTGGTTTAATAAACACACAAGAAGAAAGCAAGAAAAGGAAAATAAACTAGCATGGATATTACAGTGAAAAAGTATAAGCACCGACATCTAGCAATGAGTGTGCGTAAACATAAATGTAATGTCGGTGGGAAATACGTACTCCCCCAAGCTTAGGCTTTTGGCCTAAGTTGGTTCATTGCCACGGATGGCCTGGCGGATACCCGTAGGTGTAGCTCGGGTCGTATTGAGATGAAGAGGACTCTGACTGCCACTGGCTGGCAGTTATCTCCGGATCCCAAAAGTAATCAGACTGTCGTGGAGGCTCAAATTGTGGTTCCGGCTCCGGGGCTGTTGTAGGGTTCCGGTAGGCTTGAATGGCCGCCCACGAAACGAGATACGGACCTTCAGATAAATTAAACAAGGAAGGAGCAGGCAAGGTAATAGTCTCAGGGTGATGTTTATCAAAGAACAATTTGTATTTAAGCTCCCCTTCCCTATTCTTAACAATAAAGTCATGCGCTAACATACTCTTATAATCTAAATAAGCATTGGGCAACAATTTTTCTTCTTTCTCATAGAGCCTAATAGGTATGTTATAATGCGCAGCTAGGCGTGAAGCATAAATACCTCCAAAGATGGGGCCCTTAGTACGGTTCAGACTTAACCGTTTAGCAATAATACCGCCCATACTAACAGTGTTATCGGAATATAAACCATGGAGCAAAATGATAATATCAGGGACACTAAGGTTTCCACAGTTTCTGCGACCAATTAAGCAACGACTAGCAAATATAGCAAAGTAGCGTAAAACAGGAAAATGTATGCTAGTGATTCTTGCATCGGAAACCTTCCTGGTTTCCCCCACAGTAATGGTGTCAATAAACCCGACCACATCTTTGCGATGTGGTTCATCTAAGGTACCCTCGAAGGGTATTTTGCAAACCTCGCAAAATTCATCTACTGGCATCTTCTTAACAACATCATATAAATGAAACTCTACTGAGGGAGGTGATTCCTTAGGAAAATAGTAGAAGTTTTGCACAAAAGTATTGGTGAGTAAGAGATACTGATGACGTTGGTCGCGGAGGAAGTCGGTGAGGCCAGCATTCTCAGCCAATGAATAGAAATCATCATAAATCTCGGCTTCTCTCAAGAAATCATCGGAAGGCCATTCACACGGCCGGACCTCCGCGGTGCGAGGCAAATTATGTTTGGGCCTCTGTGCTTCTTCACTTTGCTTTTCCTTCGAGCTTCGGCTCGATGAGCCCCTCACTCTTCATTATTTTCTGAAAATTTCTGAAATTAGTAACTTCAAATAAAAGTAAACCAAACTCAACAAAATTGATAGCAACTACTCCTACAAGTGACTAGAGGCTATATCAAGCATTAGAACTACTTTGAACCATATAAATTTGACATGCAAGCTCAAGAACATGGTCACCTAGGCAGCACAAATTTGCAATGAATAAAGCACTAGAGCAAAAACTAATTGGACCAATGGAGGAGTCACATACCAAGGAACAATCCCCCCAAGCAGTTTTGTGAGAGGTGCTTTGAGCAAGGAGATCGAAAATCGCAGCAAAATGAGTTAGAACTCGTGCTTGAGCTGGATATTGGTGTTTGTGGGAGGAAGAAGGAGTGTATGGGTGCAGGAATAAGTGGAGGAGGGCCACCGTGGACCCACGAGGCAGGGGGGCGCGCCCTCCACCCTCGTGGCCAGGTGCTTGCCCCTCCTGCTCTGTTCTCAGTGCCAGGAATTCTCAAATATTCTAGAAAAAATCATATTCCATTTTCAGGGCATTTAGAGAACTTTTATTTTTGGGGTATTTTTATATTGCACGGATAAATCAGAAAACAGACAGAAAAATACTATTTTTACTTTATTTCAACTAAATAACAGAAAGTAGAAAGAGGGTACAGAAGGTTGTGCCTTCTAGTTTCATCCATCTCATGCTCATCAAAAGGAATCTACTAACAAGGTTGATCAAGTCTTGTTAACAAACTCATTCCGAATAATCATGGAACCGGAGAAATTTTGAATAACACTATGTTACCTCAACGGGGATATGCACATCCCCAATAATAAGAATATCATATTTCTTCTTGACAGTAGGAAGAGGAAATTCAAAACCTCCAAATATAATCGATGGAATTTTTCCAATAGAGTTGATACTATGAACTTGAGGTTGTTTCCTAGGAAAGTGTACCGTATGCTCATTATCATTAACATGAAAAGTGACATTGCCTTTGTTGCAATCAATAACAGCCCCTGCAGTATTCAAAAAAGGTCTTCCAAGAATAACAGACATGCTATCGTCCTCGGAAATATCAAGAATAACAAAGTCCGTTAAAATAGTAACGTTTGCAACCACAACAGGAACATCCTCACAAATACCGACAGGTATAGCAGTTGATTTATCAGCCATTTGCAAAAATATTTCAGTAGGTGTCAACTTATTCAAGTCAAGTCTACGATATAAAGAGAGGGGCATAACACTAACACCGGCTCCAAGATCACATAAAGCAGTTTTAACATAATTTCTTTTAATGGAGCATGGTATAGTAGGTACTCCTGGATCTCCAAGTTTCTTTGGTATTCCACCCTTAAAAGTATAATTAGCAAGCATGGTGGAAATCTCAGCTTCCGGTATCTTTCTTTTATTAGTGACAATTTCTTTCATATACTTAGCATAAGGATTCATTTTGAGCATATCAGTTAATCGCATACGCAAAAAGATAGGTCTAATTATTTCAGCAAAGCGCTCAAAATCCTCATCATCCTTTTTCTTGGATGGTTTGGGAGGAAATGGCATGGGTTTCTGAACCCATGGTTCTCTTTCTTTACCATGTTTCCTAGCAACAAAGTCTCTCTTATCATAACGTTGATTCTTTAATTGTGGGTTATCAAGATCAACAGCAGGTTCAATTTCTACATCATTATCATTACTAGGTTGAGCATCATCATGAACATCATCATTAACATTTTCACTAGGTTCATGTTCATTACCAGATTGTGTTTCAGCATCAGAAATAGAGATATCATTTGAATTCTCAGGTGGTTCAGCAATAGATTCACTAGAAGCATGCAAAGTCCTATCATTTTTCTTTTTCTTCTTTTTAGAAGAACTAGGTGCATCAATATTATTTCTCTGAGAATCTTGCTCAATTCTCTTAGGGTGGCCTTTAGGATACAAAGATTCCTGAGTCATCTTACCAGTTCTAGTAGCCACTTTAATAGCATAATCATTTTTCTTACTATTCATTTCATTGAGAAAATTATTTTGAGCTTTAAGTACTTGTTCTGCTTGAGTGGTAACCATAAAAGCATGTTTACTAATGTGTTTAAGTTTACCTTTAACTCTAGACATATAATTACTCAAGTGTTCAAGCGTATCGGAATTGTATTTCAATTGTCTATCAAAATAAGCATTGAAGTTTTCTTGTTTGACAATAAAATTATCAAACTCTTCTAAGCATTGTCTAGCAGACTTATAGTGAGGAATATCGCCTTCATCAAATCTATAGAGAGAATTTACCTTTACTATCTGTGTCGGGTTATCAAGACCATGAGGTTCTTCAATAGGTAATAGATTAAGATCATATGTTTCTTCAACGGGCGGTAGATTAAGATCATGTATTTCTTCAACGGGCGGTAAATTAAGACCATGTATTTCTTCAATAGGACGACTTCTTCCCCGACGTCGACAACCTCCTCGACGACATGGCTGGCGAGGACACCGACCCCAAGTCCAGCGCTTCTGCTGCTGCTGTCACGTACGTGTCTTCCTCTTTCTATTAGAGGCCCTGCTACAGTTCCTTGTTCTAGTGTTTACCCTAGATATGTAAGATTCTGTTTCATATATGCAACTTGCTATACTGTCTGCTCTATATGTGTTTAGTTACAGTTCATATATGAAAAGATGTTGTTTACCTTCTCTTTGTCAAATCGCATGACTTGTTTTATCACTGCTATACTAGTCGTGCTTTATCTAGTATTTCTGTTAATAAAATCATTCAGTAAATTGCTTATATTTCCAACATAGTAGTGTGTGAGTTGATGTTGGCTGTGTGCATCTTTGTTATGCAGAGGCTGGGTATGTGTTCATTATGTTTGTATCCATTTGATACTTCATTTTGAGTTAATAAAATCCACCCTTTGTCGAAAAAAGAATGACAAATGTATTTTATGCTGTGCCTATATCTGTACCGGCGTTTCCAGAGAAACAAGTATTTTTCCGAGACTGTAGAATTGTCCCGGCAAATGCTCTGCCTCGCCATTCACGACAAAAAAAAGAAGAAGACAAGAATGCCCCTTCCCTCCTCGAGCTCGAGCACTTGCTGTTCCCTTCTTTCTTGCTCCTCTTCCCCTCCCCGGCGGTTGGCTTCCCCCGCTTCTCTCAAATCCCCACGCCACCACCATCCCACCCCTCTCCGGCGAACACGCCACCGCACGCTCCCACCACCGAAGCACGCCACCTCGAACGAGCTTCCCCCCTCAGTAGCCGTCGGCCGTCCTCCTCCGCTCTAGCTGCTCGACTGGCGTCGCGCCGAGATCCATCCGGGAGTCAGACCGGTTCCTGCTGTCGGTAACCAACCCCTACCTGCTTCTATTGTTGTTCCTACTAGTAGTTTCCTTCCGGCACGTTGCCATGGGCAATCTGAAACTTCTGCTCTTCCCGGGACGAATGCTCCAATTCGTCCATTCTGTTGCGAATTTGGTTGCTGCGTGCTGCGAATGGGATTTAGCGGAGTGCTAGTAGCAGCTTGTGTTGCGAGGACCTACTCTGTATTGGCTGCCAGGCTTTACCAGGATTTCCTGCTTCCGAAAATGCTCACTGATATCTGAGATGAGATCTCTGTTCTTCGTGGAATGGGCACCTAGGAACTGTATGTATGTTTTTCTTAGAAAATGGTACTACGTACGTATTTGAACTGTATGTATATATGCATGTTTCAATCTTGCGAACTTGGAGTCCTAGTAGGAGTTCATTTTCCAAATAAAGTCGGGGGCTCAGCTGAACGCCGGGGCCCCAAGCTAGGTCTGCCCCTGTTTGTGCTGCACGCCAAAACAGGATTTTGTGGAGTGCTAGTAGTAGACTGCGATGTGAACACCTACTCTCTATTGGCTGTCAGTTTTGTGAGGAATTCGTGCTCTTGGAGATCATCAGTATGCGCTTGGCACCTCAGATCTCTGTTCTCCATGTATTGGGAGCCTAGGAACTGTATGTACGCTACGCTTTAATCGTGATGTGTATTGTGTAGTGCTAACGTAGAAGCCGTCCATGAGCTTGTTCTGCTACTCTTCACCAGTTTTTTTTTAATGATTGTGCTTGTTGTCTGTGTTGATGTCACCGATGCGTGCTCTTAACTGTTCAAATCGTTTTTCACCAAACTCTGTTTTCATTTCTTTGCAGCTTACGGTGAACCCTGTATTCTCAATGTTCTCTCTGAGATAGCATGTCTGAACAACAGGACCAAGTTAGTAAAAGCTCCTGCTCAAGTATTAGCACCAGTACTCAGGGGAGTGAGGATGACGGAACCGTCGGTGCACTTTTAACGGAAGCAAAGACCAACGGGCGCAGCCTTGGAAAGCGGCTGTCCCACTTAGATTCACTCCCGGTACATATCTATCAGTTGTTGAATGTGTGTTTGTCATTGTTTTTGCTACATTCTGAATGATTCCCTCAAATTTACCTTTTGAATCTGTTCTCCGTTGACTTGTTTGCCATGAAATGAAACTTTTTTCTCGAATACGCATGAGTGTGCGTACTATATTTCCATGAAATGAAACTTCTGGGGGGCCGATGCCCCCCGCCCCCACCCCCAGATCATTCCCTAGCTCCGCCGCTGTGTAGCATTCAGTAAAAGAAATTGGTAGCAGTGGTCAGTCTAGTATAGAACAATGTTATCCGCATTCATTATTATTACATCTAATCTAAATTAGTATGCTCCAAGTTCCTTACCTTTCTAGTACTTGCCTTCATATTAAGTTACTGATGCCTTCCTTATTGGCAGCATACTCCTCGAGTTAACGGGAAAATCCCCGATTTTAGTAATGCAACCATAGACCATGAATCATTATTGGAAAGGTATAATGGTTGCATTTTGTTATTGCTTTCACCATCTCTGTGTTATGTTAGGTCTGTTTACCGACTTCTTTTTGGCAGATTGGGCACTTATGGCTTAGCTGAATATCAGATAGAAGGGGATGGGAATTGCCAGGTTAGTTCGTGACATGTTTCACAGAATAAGTATGTTGTTCTTATAAAGCCAAATATTAAGAAAATATTTCTACTACATACCTTGAATCAATCCTACATTTAGGTATTGTTAATTTTCCATATCTTCTTCCCACAAAAAATGTTATTTTAAGCTCATCTTCCATGTGGAAATTTTACCGTGTCTTCAACCTTTCCCCTTTTTTCTTGCTTGTCTTCTCTACAGTTTCGAGCTCTGGCAGATCAGATATTCCGCAATCCTGATTACCACAGACATGTGAGGAAGGCAGTAGTGAAGCAGGTAAATCATCCCTCCTATCTTTATCTAATGTATACTCTTGCCTTAGCAGAGTGTGTTTATTACGTGAATACAGAGGCTGCAATCTCAGTTACATCTATCACTATCTACTTTCATGATAACCGGTTATGCTGTACTAACATCTCTGTGTTTTAGCTAAAGGAATTCAGGAAACACTATGAAGGCTATGTACCATTGGACTACAAGGTTTACTTGAAGAAAATGAAAAGGTTCTATACTTCCAGTCCTTAGTTGATTTGAGATGCTGCCATGCTTTAAGTTCAGTTTGTTAGTCATCTCCTTACACATAGCTATATTATTTATGATATTGTAGATCTGGGGAATGGGGAGATCATGTGACCTTACAAGCGGCTGCAGACCGGGTAACATAACACTTTCAAGATGGCTGTTTATTTTGTATGAGTAAAAACCTTTGGACTATATCTCGTTTTTGCATTATTTCTTGCAGCATTTAGTACCTCTAGATTGAGCTAGATATTTTCATGTTTGTAACCTTTGAAAAATATGAATCTATTAATATATTATTTACTTATTTCTGTAGCTATAAGCCTATAATTCTTTGCTCATTGTGCTGAAATTGTTTCTATTATTATGGCTGAGTTTGGTACACTACGAAATGTGATTTTCATCCCTAAGATATTCATGCATATGAATTAGCGAGCAACATCATTTTTTTATATTTAGTTACTTTGTTTTTCTCCTGATGATCATGCATCACCGGTTCATGTTTCTTATGCTTCATTTTTGGAGTTACATGCTCTGTTAGTTCAGATGGCACTTTGCTATTCTTCCGAGTAATATGCTCCGCTTTATGTGAATATGGCAGAAGTCCAAGCTACCAGTACCCAATTGTTTCAATATTAGGAGGCGTCATGTATCAGTTATAATTGTCTGATACCTTTTGATTTGTTAAATCAGTTTGGTGCCAAAATTTGCCTGCTGACGTCGTTTAGAGACACATGCCTGATCGAGATAGTCCCCAGGGATGCCGCTCCTACAAGAGGTTAGAGTTGAGATCTTACTTTTCCCAAAGCTGACTTATTCTTTTCCATGTCAGACTTATGTCCCATTTATTTTGAACCACTTTGTTATTTTTTGTGTCAATCATTCGTTCTAAAACATTGCCCTCTGATAGCAGCATCTAAATACTTGGTGTTCATCATTTCCTTGTTACCTTATGCAGAGCTTTGGCTAAGCTTCTGGTGCGAAGTACACTACAATTCCTTATATGCCAATGAAGGTGAGCACTATTTTGCTCGATCGAAGATTCGATGGCACCTGCCACTTATAGCATCATTTTGTGCTTACATTTGGAACGGAGTATGCATGTCGGTTCGCGTGACCTTGCGGTCCTCTTATAATCCGCTCTTTGCAGATCTTCCGACGCGCAAGACCAAAAAGAAGCACTGGCTGTTCTAGGTAGGGTTCACCGGTCGTTCGATCCCCCCCCCCCCCCCCCCCCCCCTTGTGCACTCGGTCCAGCGGCATCTGCATGTAACCTTATTTCATACTGCTGATGTTATGTTGTAAGCTGTAACCTGAAACGGACTCATTGTAATCTTTTATGTAAAGTGGAATGGTGAAAATTCTTTAGTTCGGGGAAGACGAGACAGAAATGGCAGCTGTACAGTTTGTCTTGGTTAATCAGTAGGAGCGTATTTCATGGGAAGTGGTTGACCATTCTTTGATCTCTTCTGTTGTGGGCGCTTACTTACAGATGCTTGTGGAGAGAAAAAAAAAAAAGCGGGTGCTCCTGAGAGGATGTGCTGAAAAGAAAAGAAAAACTATCTTCTGAATGTCGAAGGTCCTGGAAAATTTAGTCATGCATGCTCTTACTCAGTTTGTGCTTCACAAGGCAGTTTCTGTGTCGTAGAACATCTGAATTTTGTAAAACAAACTATTTTCAGAATGCCTGAAGTCTTGGAAAAGTTAGGCGTGCGAATTCTCTAGTCATTTTTTTAGGCTTCACATGGAACTTTGTTTTTTGGACATCTTGATGATGTAGTAAGAGGGAGAGAGATGCTGCTGGTCTGTAAGCACAACGTGCTAGCCACACACTACCGATCAAGCATAGCTGTGCCGCATGGCTGACTTCAAGTCTGAAGAAAGGGAAAACTGAAGGATCTTTTAGGTCGCCGTAGCTCGCGCAGCTGACTTACTAAAAGGGTGTGGCTAGATCTTAGTCAAGTGACATAACATACTAGAGAGAAAAAGAAAAACTGAAAAAAATTACACGGATCTCAATGTAAAATCTCACGGATATAGCATCGACTGAGACTTAACAAAGTCTCAGTTGACTGAGCGTTAGCAAGACTATGGAATCTTTCTGGTTGGCATATGAATATGCGGAGTATAGTACAGTGCTCCATCCGTTCCTAAATATTTGTCTTTTTAGAGATTTCAACAAATGACTACATATGGAGCAAAATGAGTGAATCTACACTCTAAAATATGTCTATATACATTCGTATGTGGTAGTCCATTTAAAATCTCTAAAAAGACAAATATTTAGGAACGGAGGAAGTAGTATGTAGAGTCTTTTAGATTGTTGCAAGGGAGGAAAAGCCTACGGCATATAGTAGGCTAAGACAGGTGTGGTAGATCCCTCAAAAAAGAAAAAAAAACGTGTGGTAGTATTAGCAAGTGACAGTCTTGAGTGTGCATGGTATATTATAATTATTATTATGAAAATTCGTCAAAACAAATGTGATGGTAAATAGTGCACCCAATCAAGAAGGGTTGTGTACCCAACCAAAGAGGTGCAGAGACAGGAAGCGAAGAGAATATGAAGCACGCCAGAGTGAATATCATCATCTAAACTCTGTCTCGCAGTTATGCTGTACAGACGGTTTACAAATCTCGTGACCGAATCTTTGAAGCATTTCAGTGAGAGAAGAGCATATACAAAGACAAAACTCCGTGTTTGGACAAGCAGTTGAGCCTCAAAGTTCGAACCCGGCGTGCTCTTTTCAAATTAGTTGTGCCGCATTCTCTGGCCTTGTGAGATCAACAAAAATACTAACATAAGTCTATTTGAAACATAGTAATAGTTCAGAGTTATCTATTTGAAACATCAGCAGCTGTTTCTGTTTCTAAAAACGATACGTGTGCGTCGATCCAAACAGCGTCCCAGTGGCTATCCTTTCTTCTTTCCGTTCAAGAACCTTCAGAGGAAGAAACAAATTGATGATTATCAGCAAAGACTAGCCAAGCCAAACAGTGCCTATAAATGATTGTCACAGACACAGGGAACAGTTTACATACCTTGTATAGCCTTTCTGCCTGCCTCTCAGGCTGCGTCCTCCCAAGGTCAATAACATCAGGTGTTTCGGCACCGGCTGGAGTACTGTTACACAGCAAGAAACGGAAAGTAAATACCAAGTGTCATGCACTATTTAATTGATGAAAAAAAAACTGGCAACTGCCAATTAAAATAACTTGACAGCAAAAAGAACAGAAGTGTAGAAAAATACCTTGAGATGGTGTCAACAGATCGAATGCCTTCTTCTATTTCCTCGTCCTCCATTGGTTCCTGCTCCACCTCCTCCTCTTCCTCCAATTCTCCCCAGTGCTTACTGCGATCGAGAGGTTCTTCCTAGATAATTGAAGTAAGTAAATGTTAGTTCTGCTCACGACAAACCATAATACAACTAACTTAATTTACATGGTAATTAGGTTCGTCCTGCTGCAGAAACCCAGAAACATTTCCATATAGTGGATACCTATGCTGTTGGCAAGTAACTAGGGAATGATTAGATGGCCCAACAAACATATTTTAATAGATAAGATACCTCGCCAATAGGAGGATTTCCCCACTCCCCTGGTGCATCATCAAAACTGTCTCCTGGAGATACTGGGGCATTTAAACCCGGGATCTTCAGACAAGGATAAGAGGGTGGAGGACCATACGGCTGAAAATAAATAAACAAATTGGCGTCAATTGGCTAATGATGAAGGCATTGTTAGTAATATAAACCAGGAAAACAATAATAGGTTGAATACATACCTGCATGCTTTTAAGCCATGGGGGCGGGGCACCATCAGGCATACCAAGAGCTTCTTTAAGCTTCCTGGACAGCATACCTGGTTTCATTTCCCTAAGCTTCACCTGTTAAATGTGCACATGCTAGAGCTTGGTATCAAAACCATATATGGACACATGGATGTTATCTGCCTTGTTGCTGTGTAAATTTTGAAGAGTGCGTACCTCAAACTCTTTCCCTTCATAATACAGATCACCATGACTAGTCAAATTGGGTTTTGTTTGATATTTGAAGAATGCGCCATGCAAATCCTGTGGGAACAAAACAATGCCAACACATTAGTCTTGGTACAACTGATACCAGGGAGAATATTGAACCCCCAAAAAGGACAGATCTACGTATTAAAGTTACATCAAATATATTTTTGCAGAAAAAGAAGTTACATCAAATAAACACCAACACTAGCATTATTACTTGTGTAAGTTGCCTAAACATTAGATTGGCACTTAGAGAGTTACTCTGATGGATCTATGAGGACTTAGATTTTCGTAAAAAGAGGGGCTAATACACAAACACAGCAACGAATGCACGTCCATATATACAAGAAAACTAGATAAGGCACTAAAAAGTAGCAATAGTCTTCATGGTTTTATGGAAGAAAAAGGAGGGAACACAACTGTCGGGTGGTAGGTGCGACATATGCCAACGGGTGGTTTATCATTGTGGGAGCCAGTAAAACATCGCCGGTGCCTGGAAACGAGATGAGGCGAAGACATGCACGCCGGCGGATCTTACCCAGGTTCAGGGCTCTCCGTGGAGAAAACACCTCTAGTCCTGCTCTGCGGGGTCTCCACATGATCACTAGATCAATACAAGTAGCTACAAGTGCTCCTTGAGCTGTTTGGCTGGAGGAAGAAGAAGGGCAAGGCTAGCTCTCCTTTTCTCTCTATGTGGTGTGTGGAATTCTATGAGATCAGCCCTTTGCATGGGTGTCCTGGGGGGTTTATATAGGCCTACCCCCTAGGGGTACAATGGTAATCCGGCTGGGCGCGGGTCCCAGCCGTCAGTGTCTATGCTCGCCGGCTTCTCCGCCGGTCATTGGGGCCCGCCGACTGGTGGGTCCCGCCGGCTGCCGGCCCCACTGCTTGGGGGCTTTGTCGGCGGCTGGTTACTGTTGCCTCGCCTCTGATGACGAGGGCTTTGTCGAGGTAAGCGTGGTTACAGTGTCCCCGCCTTGCGAGCTCTCACTGTAGCCTTACCTCGTCTTGTCTCCTTAATGGGGCGCATGCTTCGAGGGAGGGAGGTAGCCGGCTATTGGGAGCCGGCCACATCTCTGGCCGACTAGAGGAGGCCAGGCCGTCTTCAGATGTCTCTCTGGCAAAGGGGCCCCCCGCCCGCGGGCCGTACTGGCACCTGTCGTGGATGACATCGAGGCCAACATGGCTACAGTGCCGCGCCGGACGGGGGATGGCTAGCCCGTACGGCGCCCTGTGGCCATGCCTGTTCCGGTATTCGGGGGTAGTGGGCTGTACTGCGGCCACGCCCCATCCTATCGCCGTTACGTGGGTACAGTCTTAGTAGGTGCAGTCTTGGCCGGCTTTCTTCATGGCCGGCTTCTGGGAGTCGGTCCTCTTGGGGCCGGCTCCCTGGAGTCGGCTATCTCGTATCTTTTTTGAGGGAGGTTTCTGAGGCTGGGTCGCCTTCTGGGAGTCGGCCCTGGGGATAGCCGGCCGGGGGAAGGCGGCCCTATGCTTTGTATGCTTGAAGGCCTGAACGGCCTGATAATTTTTCGAGGAGCCAGGAGGAGTCGGTTGGGCTACCCGTGGCCATTTACTCCGACAGTAGTCCCCGAAGCTGGTTGGGCTTCGAGGCTGAGAGGAGGTCGAGAAGCTCGGTCAGCTTCATATCTTGACGAGCCAGCAGCTGGGAGCCGGCTTCGGTTGGGCGCGCCGTCTTGGCGAAATTTTTAAAGTCAGAAAGCGGGAGTCTGTTGGCGCGTGCGCCGGGCTGCGGGCCAGCCGCTCGCCGCCTGCGAACCATGTGGCGTCCCTTGGCTGAAAAGAGCCTGCCAACCCACGCGCGCGACAAGACGTCGCCGCAGGCCGAGGGCCCACCACTCCTACGCCTAGGCCCAGGCGCGGATTCTTTGTGGCCCAAAGCCGTCCGCACGTCTTCCGGCGGCGGTTTCCGCACGCCGTTAGGGCGCAATAATCACGGGACGTGGGGGAGTGGGCGCAGTTGATCCCACGTTCCTCCCCACGCCTCGCCTCCTCGGCTTCGCCGCACGAGGCTATAAGTAGGGGGAGGAGGGGGAAGCGGCAGACGCTCGCACGCTCCTCTCCTCTCCGCCATCTTCTTCCTCCTGCTTTCCCTTGCAGCAGCGCCTTGCCGCGGCGCCGTCCCACCATTCTTCACTCCGCCCCGCAGCTCTGCCGCCGCAGGGCCGTGCTTTCTCCGCCGCCGCACTCTTCCTTGCTAGCTTCTCGCCACCATGCAGTACGGCGGGGACTGGGACGGCTCCAACGTCCACATGGACCACATCGAGTTCCTCCGCAAGACGCGGCGGTTGCCCGGCGCGGACCGGGTGCGGGTCCGCCTCACGCCCGCGAAGAAGATCACGCCGGAGCCGGAGGAAGGCGAGCGGGTAGTCTTCCGCTCGCATTTCCTGCGCGGCATCGGCTTGCCGGCGAGCGCTTTCTTCCGCTCCTTCCTCGACTTCTATCAACTCCAGCCGCACCACCTCACCCCGAACACGGTGGTGCTGCTGTCCGCCTTCGTCACCTTGTGCGAAGGCTTCCTTGGCGTTCTCCCCACCCTCGAGCTCTGGGGGGAGTTCTTCCAATCTAAACTGGGCACCCGCATGCAGGGCGTGCCGGCCCAGAGCGGCGCCTTCATCGCGATGCGGAGGCCGGCGGCCGACAACCCCTTCCCCGTCATCACGTTAATCCAGTCGGTGAAGCGCTGGCAGAAGTCATATTTCTACGTGAAGAACGTCGCCCCACAAAGCGACTACGTCAACTTGCCGGCTTACGTAGCCGGCCCGCCGGCTGGGAGGCGGCCCCACTGGTCCTATCGGGCCGCGACGCTGACGCAGGCTGGAGCCGCGGCCGTCGCCCGACTGCGGGTGATGATCCAGTCGGAGGGCCTGACTGGGTCCGACTTGCTGGCCGCCTTCGTCGCGCGCCGGGTGCTTCCGCTTCAGAGCCGCCCTCACCTAATCTGTCAGATGAGCGGCCAGCTCGATCCGAGTCGGATGTGCACGAAGGACATGCCGCACGACGAGGTGGCCCACATGGTGAATTACCTTGCGAACTGCAAACTCTCCGCAGAGTGGCGGTTTGGCAAGGAGCCATATTCCCGTGCGCATCCTCCGCCCACGGTATGTTTTCTTTTTTCCTTTTCTTTTCTTAGTTTTGTTGCCGAATTCCTTCTGGCCGTCTCTAACCAATCGGCACGCCTTGGCAGAGCCCTCTCCTTCGACCTGCACCCGGGTCGGTGGCGGAGCGCCGATTCCTCCCCGACCGGGCGGAGCATGACCTGGAGGACCACGACTTGGGGGCGGCCGCCATGGAGGACAACACCGAGACGGGTGGTGGCGAAGCCGGCGGCGAAGCAGGCGGCTCCGGGCTTGGAGCCAGTTTCGACGACTGGCCGGATGACGACGAGGCGGAAGTCGTCCCACGCCGCCAGCCGACGTCTGGCCACGGCGGGCAGAAGCGTCGTGCCGCGTCGGGCTTGTTCGGGAGCCGGCCGAAGAAGCCCAAGGGTGGGGCGGCGGCGACCAGGCGGGATGAGGCGGCCGCGAAGGCGGCCCGCTTCCGCAAGGTGGTGAAGCAGCCGCAGATGGTGTCGGCGTAAGTGTATATTCCTTTGTACATTTTTTCTTCCTTTCTTGGTGATTTTTGAAGCCTTGCCCCTTTTCTCAAAAAATCAGGGCTCCGCTTTCGCTCGAGCGGGTTACTGCCGCCTCCGTCATTGGATCGCCGGGAGGATCCGGGAGCACCCGCCACGCGGACCCCCGCGCCGAGCTTCAGGCGGCGACGGAGCGAAATGCGCGGGAGGCGCGGGAGGAGCGGGAGGCGGAGGAGTTGAGGGCGGCTGCCGCCAAGGCGACACAGAAGAATGAGGCGTCGAAGGCGCGCGCCGACGCAGCGGCCAAGGCCCAAGCGGAGGCTGCGGCTGTGGCAACAACGGAAGGGGCCTTGCTCGTCACCCCTCTGCATGTCGCGGCGCCCGAGGTCCCGGAGCCCCCGCCAGAGGAAGCCGGCGGCGACCAGCAGGGATTGGAGAGGGAGGACGACGTCGTCGTCCCGGAGAGGGAGGCGGCACCGGCCCCGCCGACTGGGGCGGCTCAAGGCGGCCGGCCAAACGTGCCGCCTGCGCAATCGGCCGGGGGCGAGCCGGCCGCGAGGACGGACCTGGTGGTCCAGTCGCCATCGCTCCAGCACACGGGAAAGGCCGCATCGGACCCGCAGAAGGCCGCGGGCTCCAGCTCGTCGGCCCTGGACGTGGAGGCGGCCAACGCCAGCTCGGGGTGGACGCCGGGTGGAGGGACGGCTGTGGTGAACGTGGCATCGCAGGACGTCCGGAACCGGCTTCAGTCCCAGGCTGCGGCGCTGAGGAAATACAATGACGAGTTCCTTGCGACGCGGGCGGCCATTCGGGTTAATCTTCCTATTTTTGCTTTTTGATCTTGGTTTCTTCCGTGGGGGCGCGTCAGCGCACCCACTGGGTGTAGTCCCCGAGTTCCGAGTCGGCTGCTGAGCAGGCGGCTTGGAACTTCTTAGCGGGCTTTGTTTTGCTATCTTGTTCTCATTCGCTCCTCTGCCTGTCTTGCAGGACTACCACAACCTCCGCGCGGCTGCCTTCAACTCCCAGGCTCGGGAGCTGACCCAGAAGAATGCTGATCTATCTGAGAGCCGGGGTAAGTGCTTCGTGCCAGGGCGTCTGCTTGGTCGTTGTCGACCCGTGGCACGTGAAGGAACTCGCACCCTTCGAAGTACCCACTGATCTGCTGGACGAGGAATCGATAGCTCGCCATGTTTGCATCCTTGGCGTCCCAGTCGCCAGATGACTGCTGGACCACCAAGTCCGAGTCGCCATAACACAGGATCCGGCGTATGCCGAGCTCTTTGGCTAGCCGGAGCCCGTGTATGAGCGCCTCGTATTCAGCCACGTTGTTGGAGTCGGCAAAGTGGATTTGCAGCGTGTATCTGAGCTTGTCGCCTTTGGGAGAGGTGAGGACGATGTCGGCTCCCAAGCCGGTGCGCATCTTGGACCCATCGAAGTGCATCCGCCAATGAGTAGAGTCGGGAGCCGGCGGTAGGTACTGGGTCTCGGCCCAGTCGATGAGGAAGTCGGCCAATGCTTGGGACTTGATGGCGGTGCGGGGCTGGTAGAAGATTGTGTAAGGCGCCAGCGCAATGGCCCATTTAGCCACCCAGCCGGATGCATCCCGGCTGCCTATGATCTCGGCAAGCGGGGCGGTGCATACGACCGTGATGGGATGCTCTTGAAAGTAGGGCTTCAGCTTCTTGGCGGCGAAGTACACTCCATAGCACATCTTCTGGTAGTGTGGGTAGTTTTGCTTTGAGCTGGACAGTACTTCGCTTAGATAATATACCGGCCTCTGGACTAGCTGGGCTCGGCCTTCTTCTGGGCGCTGGACCACGATGACTGTACTGACCACTCAGCTAGTTGCGGCAATGTAGATGAGCATGGGCTCCTTCTCAGTCGGCGCCGCCAGGACAGGTGGAGTGGTCAGCATCTTCTTCAACTCATGAAAGGCTTGGTCTGCTTGGTCATTCCACTCGAAATGAGTGGATTTCTTCATGAGTCGGTACAGGGGGAGAGCCTTCTCTCCTAGCCGGCTGATAAAGCAGTTTAGGGAGGCCAGGCACCCAGTGAACTTCTGCACGTCTCGCAACTTGGTGGGAATCTCCATTCTCTCAATGGCCTTGATCTTCACAGGGTTGCACTCAATGCCGCGTTCGGAGACCAGAAAGCCAAGAAGCTGGCCGGCCGGTACTCCGAACACGCATTTCTCGGGGTTGAGCTTGATCTGGAAACGGCGCAAGTTGGCAAATGTTTCTTTGAGGTCTTCCAGCAGGGTGCCGTGCTTATCTGTCTTCACCACAATATCGTCTACGTAGACGTGGGCATTTCTGCCGAGTTGCTTGAGCAGGCATTTCTGCATGCAACGCTGAAAAGTGGCACCGGCATTCCTCAAGCCGAATGTCATAGTCAGGTAACAGAAAGCTCCGAATGGTGTGATGAAGGCGGTCTTCAGGCGGTCTGCTGGGTCCAACTTAATCTGGTGGTATCCTGAGTAGGCATCCAAGAAACTCAACAGCTCGCATCCGGCTGTGGAGTCTATCACTTGATCAATCCGTGGCAGAGCAAACGGATCTTTGGGGCAGGCCTTGTTGAGCCTTGTGTAGTCTATACACATACGCCATTTGTTGTTTTTCTTCAATACCAAGACTGGGTTGGCAAGCCACTCTGCAAAAAACACTTCCATAATAAAGCCGGCGGCAAGGAGCCGGGCTATCTCTTCTCCTACGATTCTTCTCTTCTCTTCTGACAGTCGGCGGAGAGGCTGCTTGACCGGCTTCGCGTCGGCTCGGACATGTAGCTTGTGCTCGGCGAAATCCTTCGGAACACCCGGCATGTCCTTTGGGGACCATGCAAAGATATCTCGATTCTCACGGAGGAAGTCGACGAGCTCGCCTTCCTATTTACTGTCCAGGTTTGCACCAATGACTGCGAACCTCTCCGGGTTCTCCGGGTCCAGAGGTATCTTCTTCGTCTCCTTGGCCGGCTGGAAGGAGCCCTGCGCATCATATTCCTTGGGGTTGGGGCACAAGGCCGGCTGCTTGCCGGCCATGGCCACAACTCGCTCCAGCATCTTCTTCTCTTCCGCCACTACGAGGGACTCGGCCAGCCGGCTGCTGGCTGCAGCGCGCTCGATGGACTTCTTGTAGTCGCCGGCTACAGTGATGATCCCCTTCGAGCTCGGCATCTTCATCTTCAGGTAGGCGTAGTGGGGCACAGCCATGAACTTGGCCAGAGCAGGTCGGCCAAGCAAGGCGTGGTAAGGGCTTTCCAGATCCACTACCTCGAACCAGATTGCTTCTCGGCGAAACTGATCCTTGTCTCCGAAGAGGACATCCATCTTGATCTTGCCGATCGGGGAACAGGACAGGCCGGGTACGATGCCATGGAAAACGGTCCGGCTTGGCATGAGCTGCTTCGCCTTAAGGTTCAACTTCTCCATGGTGTCGTGGTACAGTATGTTGATACTGCTTCCGCCATCGATCAGAACGCGGGAGAATCGGGCAGCCCGCCTCTCTATTGCGAGGGTGACATCCAACACCAATGCGTAGGAGCCAGGGGACGGCATCACCTCTGGGTGATCGGCCCGGCTCCAGTTGATAGGCCTTTCAGACCAATGCATGAACTCGGAGTTGCTGGAGGCGACTGCGTTGACCTCTTGGTGCTGTCGGCGCCGGCTGCGCTTGTCTTCAACCTGGCTTGTGAAGACGACGTAGGCGGCGTGCTCATCAGGGAACTCATCTTAAATGGCTCCGACTGCTGGTCGGGCAGCCGGCTGGTGGGGGGCCGGAGGCGGTGGGCCGGGAGGCGGAGGCGGCACCAGCCCCTCGCCCTTGGAGATCCGGGTGAGCCAGTGGCACTTTCGGGTCGTGTGGTTGGACGGCTTCGCGCCGCTGTGGAACTTGCAGGGGGCATCGAGAGTCTGCTCGTAGGAGAAGGCCGGCTGCCAAGCCGGCCTGCCGCACTTCTTCTTGGGAGCGGGCCGCTCTTCGGGCTGCTCGTCTTCGACTGTGGCCACCTGCCGACTGGTGGAAGGCGACATGGGGGCCTTGTGCTTGTGGTCGTTCTGGTAGGGGCGCCGATTGGAGTGGCCAGCCGGCGTCTTAGGAGCCGGAGCGAGCACCTTCCCAGAGGCGTCCACTCGGAGCTCGGTCTTCATCGAGGAGTCGGCTGTGGCATACTTGTCTGCAATGACCAGCAGCTCGTCGAGGGTTGCCGGCTCATCGCAGAGGAGTCGGTGCTTGAGGAGGGTGCCCTCCCGGCACCCGGCGGTGAAGTATTTGATGGCCTGCACCTCGTGCACCTCCTCGCAGGAGTTGCGGAGCTCGGCCCACCGCGTGAGGTAGTCGCGGGTCGATTCGCTGGGCCCTTGGACGCATAAGGAGAGCTGGCGGGGCTTGGGAGGCCGCTTGTACGTGCTGGTGAAGTTGCGGATGAAAACTTCCGTGAAGTCCAGCCAGCTGTTGACGCTGTAGGGCTTGAGGCTGTTGAGCCAGGTGCGTGCCGTGCCTTGCAGCATGAGAGGGACGTACTTCACGGCTACGCGCCTATTGTCGTTCGCAATGCTGACGGCGGTAGAGTAGTCGATGAGCCAATCTTCCGGCTTCACAGAGCCGTTGTACTTGGGCGTGTCTCTGGGGAGCGAGAACCCTTTGGGGAAGGGTTCGTCGCGGATGCGGGGGCCAAAGCATGGCGGGCCGACATCATCTTCTTCTTCTAGCGCCAGGGATCGAGCTAGGCGGTCGATCCGGTGGCGGGCGTCGTTCTCGCCGACTCCTTCGCGGTGGCCTAGTCGGCCACCGAGAGTCGGATGCGTGACAGGCGGCGGGGTGGGACGTCTCTCCCCGCGAGGCGAGGGAGGAGGCGGATTGCCTTGGCGCTCCACTGCTCGAGGGCGGCCTTCCGCGTCGCGCTCGATGGTGATTCGAGTCCGGCTGCGGCTAGCAGCCGGCTCCTTGTCTTTCCTTGCGCGGGCGCCGCTCGCAGTCGGTGACCGGGAGGTCGCGGCGTGCTCTCGGCGTGGGGGAGGACTCTCGGCGCGGGCGCCGGCTTCATGCCGCTCTGCGGCCGCGTCGATCAGCTGCTGGATGCGCCTTGTCATGTAGGGGAGCTCATCAGCCCCCAGCCCATTCAGCTCTTCTGCGGCCGCCTGAGCGGCTCGCAGATTCTCGAGCGGTGTGGCATAGACGGGGCGGTCTGCCCCCAGCATGCTGGCGATGGCCGCACCGCGCTTCTTGACGAGGCCGGCTCGGCTCGGCCCGCCATGAGGCGGCGTACCAAAAGCGGCGCTGTCGACTTCGCGCTGGTGGGCCTCGGTGAGGCGTCTCATGGAGGCTATCTTCTGGCCCTCCGCGATGAGGGCGAGGCGGCGTGCCTCCAGGGTCTCGGCGTCGGCATCGGCCGGGATGGGGACGGACAAGTCATGCATCGCCGTTTGTACGGCGTGAGCGTTCTCGCCCGAGTCGGCGACGTGGCTGATGACCAGCACCTCAGTGACAGCGCTGCTGCCGCTGTCGGCTCGAGGGAGAGGGTCGTCGAAGACTACCACGTCGGAGGGGTAGGCGTCGAGCGATGCCGTGTCGGAGTCGACAAGCATCGGGTCGGTGGAGCCGACCGACTCCAAGTCCACAGCAAGCTCGCTGGAGACGTGAAGCGGGTCGAGGAGGCTGACGAGGCGGCTCTCGGGGTAGTCCGTGCCCGCGTCGAATGCGGGCTCGTCGGAGATGCGAGTCTCGCCAAGAAGATCGGCGAGGCAGCTTGCCGCGCAGGCGTCATCAACGCTTTGCAGCGCGTCGGGGCAAGTGCCATCGGGCGCAGCAGGCTGGCTGCGCTCGCGGGGGAGGAACAGGGTTCCCGTCCAGAACAGGTCTCCGGACGACGGTGCACCTGGCCCACGGTGGCCGCCAAATGTCGGGTGGTAGGTGCGACATATGCCAACGGGTGGCTTATCATTGTGGGAGCCAGTAAAACATCGCCGGTGCCTGAAAACGGGATGAGGCGAAGACATGCACGCCGGCGGATCTTACCCAGGTTCGGGGCTCTTCGTGGAGATAACACCCCTAGTCCTGGTCTGCGGGGTCTCCGCATGATCACTAGATCAATACAAGTAGCTACAAGTGCTCCTTGAGCTGTTTGGCTGGAGGAAGAAGAAGGGCAAGGCTAGCTCTCCTTTTCTCTCTATGTGGTGTGTGGAATTCTATGAGATCAACCCTTTGCATGGGTGTCCTGGGGGGTTTATATAGGCCTACCCCCCTAGGGGTACAATGGTAATCCGGCTGGGCGCGGGTCCCAGCCGTCAGTGTCTATGCTCGCCGGCTTCTCCGCCGGTCATTGGGGCCCGCCGACTGGTGGGTCCCGCCGGCAGGCCGGCCCCACTGTTTGGGGGCTTTGTCGGCGGCTGGTTACTGTTGCCTCGCCTCTGATGACGAGGGCTTTGTCGAGGTAAGCGTGGCTACAGTGTCCCCGCCTTGCGAGCTCTCACTGTAGCCTTACCTCGTCTTGTCTCCTTAATGGGGCGCATGCTTCGAAGGAGGGAGGTAGCCGGCTATTGGGAGCCGGCCACATCTCTGGCCGACTAGAGGAGGCCAGGCCGTCTTCAGATGTCTGTCTGGCAAAGGGGCCCGCCGCCCACGGACCGTACTGGCACCTGTCGTGGGTGACATCGAGGCCAACATGGCTACAGTGCCGCGCCGGACGGGGGATGGCTGGCCCGTACGGCACCCTGTGGCCATGCCTGTTCCGGGATTCGGGGGTAGTGGGCTGTACTGCGGTCACGCCCCATCCTATCGCCGTTACGTGGGTACAGCCTTAGTACATGCAGTCTTGGCCGGCTTTCTTCATGGCCGGCTTATGGGAGTCGGCTTTTTTCATGGCCGGCTTCTGGGAGTCGGTCCTCTTGGGGCCGGCTCCCTGGAGTCGGCTATCTCGTATCTTTTTTGAAGGAGGTTTCTAAGGCTGGGTCGCCTTCTGGGAGTCGGCCCTGGGGGATAGCCGGCCGGGGGAAGGCGGCCCTATGCTTTGTATGCTTGAAGGTCTGAACGGTCTGATAATTTTTCGAGGAGCCAGGGGGAGTCGGTTGGGCTACCCGTGGCCATTTACTCCGACAAAAACCCACAAATTGCTTCATAATTTGCACAGCTTTGGCAACATAACTAAACTACTATGATATACAGGTGGAGATGTTGACCTGATAATCTATATCCATCTTGCCCATTTTGGGCTGAGTACAGCCGCGCTGTTTCTGTTTCGACCTCTTGCTGTTCTCCTTCTTAATGTATGCCTGCATAAACATTTAGAAATCAATTAGTATTTTTGTGTGCAGGCAAGTTCTATCGGCTTGCTCAGGTCGTTTTGGAAACAGAGGGAACAAAATCCACAAATTTACCTGTCTCATTTTTTCAATTCCAGTTGCAGCAATGAAGACAGGAAGCTGGAAAGGTCGTTTTGCAATACCCCGCTTCGCCTGAAACAACAACATAATGTGTGAATCTAAAATCTGAACAGAGTAATAGGTGAATATGGCAATGTCAGATGTTATCTTGAGTTCATAATTTTGTAGTCTTCAAGAAAAAGATAACAGTTCAAGAAGTATGATCACAGGATATCAAATATGAAAAGCCATGGACTCTAGAATCTAGATGGACCTTATCTGTTCAGCAGAAGAAGCATCAAATGAATGCACATAAGATTCAACTATCCTATATATACTACAGAAGCAATACAACACCATTTCCAGCCTCCTCGTTTGTTACAGCAGTCCCTGCAAGAATTACACATCTGTATAAGAAAGGTGAAACATTTTAGACATTTGGGCATGTTTGGTTTGTTGCCCAAATAGCTAGACCAAACTTTTGGTAATGCATAATCAAGACATCTCCCAAATGTCAGTAATGTTAAGCTAATTGAATTTCAAACAATGACCGACGGGATTAACATTTTAGAAGATATTAATGTTTGAAGCCTGTTACTCGTCAAAGAAATAAAGTATTAAATAAAGCCAACTATCTCTAGCCACGTCAGCAAAAGGGCACCAGCAGCAGGCATGCCAATGGTTGAGTTTTGCCACTATGCACCAACAAAAGCTTTGGTACAGCCAAATTTTGCAGGGCACGCTAAATTTTGGAATCAGGCCAAGTGACCAAATCTTGGGAGGCACTACAAGTGTTTGGTAGAACAAAACTGCGCAACCAAGCCTACCACAATGCCCCCAAAACCCGCGCTCTAGCTGACTTGGAAGAATGCAACCATGTTCTGCATACCAACTAATATAGGATTCAAAACTCACAAACATGCTTATCATACTAAAAAAAGGATGGTTCAAAACTCACAAACCTGCAAGAACTTTCGTTTCTGGGACCAGTGTCTTGGAACAGGCACAGTATTCCTGTAGGATTTGAGATATACAAGCAACTCGGGATCAACGGCAGTAGCATCCCAGACCTAGCAAGGGAAACAAACAATAACACACATGTGAGATAAAAAGCGCCTTCATGTAATCACCATGGATATGTTCACATAGACGGCGCAATATCATAACAGTTCAACAATTTTAGGCATTGCATCGTGGAGAGTGATTGAAGAGAGAAATCACCTCAACAACATCAGGCTTGTTGCATATCTGCTTCAACTCTGCAATCTTCATCCTCTGCAGCTGCTTCTTTTTTGGGGCATCCTGCTCATCATAATCAACATCGGACCCCTTCTTCTTTGCGGCATCATTAGATGCTTCCTTCTCGTTCCCCTCGCCCTGCCAGCAACAAACAACCCGTGAGTTTCAGTCCCAATTCCAGTTAAGCCAGAGAACCGATTTGATGTTAGCAGACACCATCAAACCCTCGCGGCTCAAACAACCAACTGAAACCCTACCATAACCCCCACAATTGGTTTCCAGAAAAGGACATGGTAGGAAGGGATGAGCGGAGGAGCCGGATACCTTGGCGGTGGCGGTGACCGTGAAGCTGAATTTCTCGAAGATGGTCGTGAAGACGCCGAGGAGGAGGTCGTCGACGTCGAGGTCGGCCTTCTCCGGCACGTACTCCACCTCCACCTGCAAGCGCGTGTCAGAAATCAACCCTGGCGCTAGGCGCGTTGGACAGTCAAAGTCGACAGCGGGGCGGCGGCGGGAACTCACCTGGGGGTGGGGGTCGGGACCGGCGCTCTCCCTGGTGCCCTCGCCGACTGCCGCATTGGCGCCCGCGGCCCTGTTCTTCTTGACCCTGCGAAGACGGCGGGGGCGGCGCTCCGTGTCCCGCGGCTTCGAGTTGGCAGCATCCACCACGGCGGCGGCGGTAGCCATGATCGTCGGAGCAAGGAGGCGGCGAGAGAGGCGGGCCTTGTTGCAGTTGTGGTCGGGTTGAGGATCTCGCGTGGGTTCGTTTGTTGGGCCCAAGTGAACTGCTTGGTCGGTAAGTCCTCCGACTTGGGCTCGGCCACGTCTATACTACACCTGTTCGGTTTGTTTTCGAATTTTCTACTTTTCTACGTACTTTATAGTAATAAACTGACTAAGTTGTACAGTACATCATGCAATTTGGGGAACGTTTTGGTTGAATACGTTGCCATAGTTTGTCACACAATTTTTCCCCACACTACTAACCTTTGGCTTGTTCTATTAAAAAAAGTTAGCCAAAACACATGTTATTCACCTATGCAAAAGCTAAAGAGGTATGACGGTTACTGTGTTTGTACTTTGCTTATTGATAAAGCATGCGCTGTGGATTATGCGGGAAAAGTTGTGCTAGAATTTTTATTGCTACAACCAGTTGAAGAATGTGTGGTCCTCGGTCTGGGAAATTCAACGAAAACAATTGCTATTGGTTCCTAACATTTATGGTGGGAGAGGAGAAAGTTAGTGCATGATGAAAAGGTCAAGAAGCCTAAGCTCTAGGCAATGGAAGTCAGAACTTTGGTTCCTAACTATAGTATGGCGAGTGATGCAAAGGAGATAATCAAGCGGCATGGTTGGGAAAGACCAAGGAGCAACTACGTGAAGCTAAACGTGGATGGAGCTTTTGACCCAGACTTACTCAAGGACCCTTATGGCGGTATCAGCAGAGGCTCGAATGGCAGATTCGTTATGGCAGGAAACGGAGGAATTGATTGGTGCGGAGATGCGGTTATGGCCGAGGCACTGGCCTTACGGTTTGGTTTCAATTTTGGCAACTATAGTCGGGTGTAACCGCATAGAGGTGAACTCTGACAGCATTGAGTTGATAGAGACAATGAAGAATGGAGGTCACTTTTTCGGTCTATCGGCGGCGGTTTTTGATGATATATATCACCTTGCGTGTGGTTTTTCGCATATTTTTTTTGAGCATGCTCCTAGAGAGATTAATTGTGCTGCCCATGATTTAGCCAAACTAGTTAGAAGTAAGATGTGTGCGGGGTGGATGGAAGATCCACCCGTAGAGATTGTTGATATTCTTATAAAAAATAACTAGTAAGCGTGTGCAACGCACGAATAATCGTACAAAGAAATTTCTCCCTTCATAATTGGCAGATAAACCCTTTTATTAGAAAAAAAATCACAATTGTATGTGTATGTCACACATCAAAGGCAATCAACCGGATGAGTTTGAATAGTAATCGTGCACGTGCCTTAGCGGGAAAAGATTTCTCGTTCGTTCTAGTTATGAAGCAATTTTTTCAAGAGTTAACAGAGAAGAAAACCTGTAATACACTTTTTTTTTAATATTTGTATCTCTTTTCGATAGTGTTGTTAAGAAAATGAAGATTGATCAAACAATTTGTACAATGGGAGGCATCACGAAATTTTAGAACCGCAGAAATTAAAAATAGACATTAGACATTCAAGCGCCTTGGCATTTAAGTTGTGCCAACATAAACATCAGGAGAAAATAGGGAGAACAGAATGCCGCCCCATACAGTGAGGAAAATTCCCTGCTTGCTAGAGAAACCAATCTTTCAAACCACTTAATAATCGAGTAATGAAGTTTATATTTTAGTCTGCAAGGTCAAAGAGTTTGATAAGCACCATAAAAATTTCAATGGCATTGCAGTAACATTACTAGATTATATTATATTGGTCTTGCAAACTTCGAACAGATTTAGAAACCACTTTACTAACTCAAATGAAAGGGAAAAATGCATAATGGGGATGAAATTCTCAAGCAGAATTGCACATAAAAAATACACCACATTGTTTCTATGCATCAAACCTGACACTCACAAGTCACAAAATACCACTGCAGTCATAATTCTAAAATGTAATAATACTGTGCTGAGAATATATTTTTATGGTAAAATCTAACTATCGCGTTCCAGTTGTATCAGTACAATTATATAGCTGGTGAAGCAAATACAATATCCTAAATTTGAAGCTGCAAAATAGAATATTATGATTGCCATGAGATCTGATAATGAAAGGTCAATTATCATAATTTCTTCATATGTACTAAGTGGTACTCAAGGTATGGTGTCACTGTGATAGCTCTCATAAAATAATTTCAGTAAATAGTTGCAAGCTAAAGAAGTTTAGACCATCTTAAATAATTAAGTTAAACATTTACATGCAAAAGGGTTTCAACCCTTACCACTTAATCTTGTTTTACCGGCAGAGTTGGAACTCCACTCCTAAGTAAATAGAAACAACCGAGTTAAACATTCCAAAAATATATCACATCTTATCAATCTTGTGGATCTGAAGTTTTGAAACCAACTTTTGGACACTGAAACTTGCGTACTGTAAAATCTACAGAAGAAAGTTGAAACAAAGCAAGAATAAATGATTGAAGAAAGAGAGGCATATACCGGAATCAAAGTAGATGGCATGTATTCAACCTTGTGAACCAGTACACCCGGCCCAGTGCCTTTTGGTAGTCCCTGACCACAGATATTCTCTCCTAGCTTTATAGGCTATCTTCCCTTCGTTTCCGAAAGTTGCTGTAAGGAGAAGTCGTGGCTGCCCTGCTCCTGCTAGGACCGTCGCCGCTCCATGCTCTTCTTCGTAACAAGATGATACGAAAGATATATCAACGGCGTCAACACTGCTAAAGACATGAAGGTCTTAAGCTACTACTTTCAGATCTACTGGAGCAAGGAAATTTTGAATAAGATACTTTATTCAGCAGCGGATTTGAGGGGGCAGAAAAGGTCAATGAACAAAAGCTACAACAGGTGTTTCTCTCCTTTTAAGGGTTACCAGATAACAAAGCAAGCATGCCTATTTTTTCTAATGAAACTGGTCTGTATGTATCTCTTAAGAAACTGCAGTAGCAGGTATAGATATGAAACATTGCATACCTCAACAAAAGATGATGTTTCATGGAAGCCACCGATGAATCCCAAAACTATAAAGCTTTCAGCCTTCGGTAGAAGTTTTTCATCTTCACAATAATATTGACATCTTGCACAACTCCTTCTGAAGCACAAATAAGAAAATATTATGTGCCAAGCACCATAGCTAAGTCTTTATACAAGATTTTGTTTTTTCACAATTCTATGCGGATTCTGCTACCAACAAGCCTATAAACATGTTGATGACTATTGCATCTCTCGATTCATGTCTAGATTAACAGTTGGAACTGGACTAATCCAAAAAAAATCCCCAAAGAATAATGAAAGTTAAAAGAGAACATGACAAAGGGAAGATTAACAGCTAAGGTAATGGATTAACATTTATTTGGAAGCAATGCAATATGGAGAACCATCACCTCAAAATCATATACCGGGATTCAGAAGTAAGCAAGAAAACGATCACCTCAAATTCAGATACCTGGTTTCAGAAGTAAGCAAGTATTAACAAAGGCCAACAGCATAACAACATGGATTTTGTTTGTTTATACATAAAAAGAGGCAGCAAACATCTGTTTGCTCCATGAAACGTGAGCGGGAATGGGGATTAGGACCTGATTCATACGTACTGTAGGCGAGCATGCATAGCCGCTGCTGGATGCCCTCCTCGACAAATACTGAGCCTTGCATCACGACGTTAGGAGGTGCACCGCCGCCATGGGAGGGCTCTTGTGTGCCGCCGATCTCTCGCCTCCGGTTGGCCCGACAGCCACTGCCGCCGGCCGGCGAGCCACGCCCGTTCGCCGCGCCTCTCTCCCTCTCCTCCTCCCGTTCCTCTCTTCTCTTTCCCCATCTCTCGCTCTTCTCCCACTGCGCCCCTCATGTGCCCCCACGACCATGCTTGCCACCGTCGGCTCCCCTTGCAGTCGCGCCATACGTGTTGCACCACGGCACCAACAGCCTCTGCGTGCCACGCTCGTGGCCGAGCTCCGCCTCCGGCGCCGCCCGGCCTCCTTTCTCCCGCCGCCAGCCGCACCACCACTCCTACGCCCCCTACTGCCTCCTTCCGACCAGGACCGCCACCTGCACCTGCAGCCGCTCCCGCTTTGTGCTGCACATGCGCTGCTGTCCGCCAATGCGCCGCTGCTCCCCGCGCCATCGCCTAACCGGCCGACCCCACAACTACCACCGGAGGAGTAGTGGAGTCAGCGACGCCACCGTCGAAGACATCTCGATGGCGAAGACGAAAACAGGTGAGGAGGGGGTGGAGGATCACGCCATTGGAAGGTGCAAGCGAGAGGGGATTCGATTGGGATCTGTTTCACTTTTTTCGGCCGTGATTGTTAAACACACTTTTGATGCGGATTAGAAAAAGAAGTGGGTTTGATCATGGGGCTCTCGTTGCTCCAGATTGTTGTGTGCAGGTTATGTGAGGTGTGCTTAGCTATGAATATGTTTGCTTGTTTAATAGTAGTATAGAAGTATAAAAGTATAGATATAGATATGATGATCACCTTGCAATAAAAAGTACTTTGATGTTAAAAAAAAGTTAGCAAAAACAATAAAAAAATCTTATTGGTAAATTGCAACGTAGTCCAACTATCTAGTATTGCCTCCATCCCAAATTACTTGTATTAGATTTGTCTAGGTATGGATATATCTAATACCAAAATATGTTTAGATACATTTGTACTAGACAAATCTAAGACAAGCAATTTGGGATAGAGGGAGTAGTATTTATAATGTTTATGTTGAAAATATGAGCAATTTACCATATGATTTTATTAACAGAAATACAAGATAAAACATGACTATTATTGCAGAGAAACAAGTCACGCAATCTGACAGTGAGAAGGTAAACAACATATGCAAATATGAACTATAACCAAACATATCTAGAGTAGACAGTAAAGCAAGTTGCATATATGAAGTAGAACCTAACATATCTAGGGCAGACACTAGAACAAGGAACCGTGGCAGGACCTCTAACAGAAAGAGGAAGAACACGTACGGGACAACAGCAGCAGCAGAAGCACTGGACTTGGGGTCGACATCCTTGCTAGCCATGCCGTCGAAGAGGTTGTCGACGTCGGGGAAGAAGTCGTCGTTGGGGAAGTGATCGTCGGTGTCCGGAGCGTCCGTGATGAACCGGTTAGTAGTCACGCAGAGTGCTCCCCAAAAACCTTATCACCCTTCTCCCGTACAGGACTCAAAGCGGTGGGGTTTCGGAGGCCTACTGTCTCGACTCGCGGTGCACGCCGCAAGCCGAGATGAGGAAGATATCAGCAGCTCAGAGAGATTGGAACCGGTGGCAAGAGGAAGAAGAAGTTCTGGTGCGTCTCTATGAGAGAAATGACCTCCCTTTTATAGGCGCAAGAGAGGAAGCGAGAGGCCAGCGACGGGAGATGAAGCAAAAGAGGGAGACGAAGCGAATAGACTTCAGCTGAAGAGGCGCGCCATTCGGATTCAAACATTTCAGCTCCCGCGTGACCTTTCGTATACCCGTCGTACATGGCAAAAATGTAGACATCGACTTGTTCCAGCAACCCGCGGCGCGGCGTGGCGAGGCGAGGCGGGCGGCGGAGGAGGAGGAGCGCGCGTGGATGTCCCTCTTGTTCTCATGCTCATACATGTGGGGAAAGAACCTCTCTTATAAAGCGGTCCAACTCCCTCTAAACTAGCAATGTGGGAGTAAACTTTAGTAGTGCCCCTTGCCTTGCACGAGTGGGCTAAGTGGGCCTCTAGGATTTATTAGGAATTTCTGAAATTGTTATTGGGCTGGCTAGGGCTGGATTAACGAGCTGCTCGCCTCATTCGGCTCGTTATCATTAAGCTCATTATCACTAAGCTCGTTATCATTAAACTTGTTAATATTAACGAGCAAAAACCTCTGTCCAGCTTGGTTTGTTATGGGCTCGTTATGCTCGCGAGTGTTCACGAGTACTCGTTAAGGTAATAAACAACACAGAAGAATCCCATGATCCTATAAAAATTCACGACAGAATAAATTAAACAAGGACATTAAGGTAATAAACAACACACAAGAATCCCACGATCCCATCAAAAATTCAGGCATAAATTAAACAAGGATGTTTGGCTCTGGCGGCTGGCTTCTGGTTGGCTCTAGGGTCTTCTGGCGACTGGCTCCTAGGTCTAGGAGAAGTGTTGAAGTGGGCTAGGGTGCTAGGCCCCTAGGCTGGGCTAACTAGCAACTCTTTTGTTAGTGGGCTGATTTGAACTAGGGTTGCATGTCAAACTTTTGAAAATTAGCGAGCTAAACGAGTTAGCTCGTGAAACTCGTTTGCTCGCTCGTTAAGCTCGTTAATCTTAAAAAACACTGTTCGGCTTGGTTCATTATCTAACAAGCACGAGCCAAAACGAGCCGAACTATCAAGCTCTCATTATGCTCGCGAGCTTCAAGCTCTTTGTCCAGCCCTAGGGCGGGCCCATAAATAGATAAAATTTCAGCAATCCGCCACCAGATCCGAGAGGTACACAAAATTTGCTTTTGGTTCTAAAACACTGTTCTATATACCGGTACTATAGTGGAGACTGTTAAGTTGAATTTCCACCTAGAACTCTATGCTACACTAGTAAGCAACTTGAACAATGGACTGGGTCTTGAACTGCAAGTTTTCTGCGAATCTAGCTTCACACAAAGCCTTGACCGGTACTAGGCTATCGTGGGTCTTCCCCGCGGGTGGATCTTATGCTTCATACTCCGTGACCTTTCATGAGTTTACTAGAAAGAACCCTACTCTCATAGATTGTGAAGTTTGACAATTGGACTCATATAGGTGTGTTCTTCAAAAGATGTTCTGCAGGACAACATCTCTGCTTAAATGAGCCACTTAGAACACATTAAGATATAGGTCAACCTGCCATGCAGATTTAGGAGAGTATTGCATCTTCATGGAGTGGTATTGTTAACAGTAAGGATACTCTCCTCTCAGTTGACCAATGATGCCGCTTGAAGCTACGTCTGTATTTCCCCAAAGAGGAAGGGATGATGCAGCATAGTGGCGGTAGGTATTTCCCTCAGATATGAAACCATGGTTATCGAACCAGTAGGAGAACCAAGCAACACAGCATAAACAGCCCCTGCACACAGATAACAAATCCTCGCAACCCGACGTGTTAAAGGGGTTGTCAATCCCTTCCGGGGTACGGCGCCTGAAGATAGGCAAACAGACGTGAGATAATTTTGTAGTAAATTGATAGATCGAACGCCAAATAAAATAAATAAGGAAAAATTGCAGCAAGGTATTTTTGTATTTTTGGCTTAATAGATCTGAAAATAAAAGCAAAGGAAAAGTAGATCGCAAGCAAATATATGAGAAAGAAGACCCGGGGGCCGTAGATTTCACTAGTGGCTTCTCTCGAGAAAAATAGCAAACGGTGGGTAAACAAATTACTATTGGACAATTGATAGAACCTTAAATAATTATGACAATATCTAGGCAATGATCATTACATAGGCATCACGTCCAAGATTAGTAGACCGACTCCTGCTTGCATCTACTACTATTACTCCACACATCGACCGCTATCCAGCATGCATCTAGTGTATTAAGTTCATGGAAAAACGGAGTTATGCAATAAGAACGATGACATGATGTAGACAAGATCCGTTTATCTATTACCGTAGATATAGATCTCATCCTTTTATCCTTAGTAGCAACGATACATACGTGTCGGTTCCCTTTCTGTCACTGGGATCAAGCACCGTAAGATCGAACCCACTACCGGGCACCTCTTCCCATTGCAAGATAAATAGATCAAGTTGGCCAAACAAAACCCAAATATCGGAGAAGAAATACGAGGCTATAAGAGATCATGCATATAAGAGATCAAAGAAACTCAAATAACTTTCATGGATATAAAAAGATATGACTGATCATAAACTCAAAGTTCATCAGATCCCAACAAACACACGCAAAAAGAGTTACATCATATGGATATCCAAGAGACCATTGTAATTGAGAATTCAGCAAGAGAGAGAAAGCCATCTAGCTACTAACTACGGACCAAAGGTCTACAAATAACTACTCACGCATCATCGGAGAGGCACCAATGGAGGTGGTGAACCCCATCCGAGATGGTGTCTAGATTTGATCTGGTGGTTCTGGACTCTGTGGCGGCTGGATGAATATTTCGTCGACGCTTCTAGGGTTCTGGTATTTTTGGGATATTTATAGAGCAAAGAGGCAGTCTGGGGGGCTCCCGAGGTGGGCACAACCCACCAGGGCGCGCCTGGGCCTCCTGGCGCGCCCTGGTGGGTTGTCCCCTCCTCGGGACTCCCCCAGGTGCAACCAGGGCCCAATATCTTCCATCTGGTCCATAAAAAATCTACGTAAAGTTTCGTGGCATTTGGACTCCGTCTGATAAGGATTTTCTGCGATGTAAAAAAGCATGGAAAAAACAGCAACTGGCACTTGGCACTATGTCAATAGGTTAGTACCAAAAAATGATATAGAATGACTATAAAATGATTATAAAACATCCAAGATTGATAATAAAATAGCATGGAACAATCAAAAATTATAGATACGTTGAAGACGTATCAACCAACAACTTGTCTTCCACATCTAATTCACGGGATCTCCGATCACATAGACTAGGTTACCACTGTGAACAACTCATATTGTGGGTCTCATACCCATTTCCCTTGATGCATTATCTATCACATTATGTGATAGACCCTTAGTAAAAGGATCTGCCAGAATTTTAGACGTTTGGATATAATCCAATGCAATAACTTCGGAGTTTCTCATTTTTCTGACAGACTTTAACCTTCTCTGAATGTGTCTTGATGACTTCATGTTATACTTTGAGCTTCTCACTTTCGTGATCACAGTTTGATTGTCGCGGTTCATAAGGATATCCGGTACAGGTTTATCAACAACCGACAAGTCATTCAAGAGCCGACGAAGCCAATCTGCTTCGACCATAGCTATATCTAGTGCTGTGAGTTCTGCTTCCATTGTTGACCTTGTTAAGATGGTATGCTTGCAAGACTTCCAAGAAACAACACCAACTTCATGAGTAAATACATATCCGCTCGTGGCCTTTATCTCATCAGCATCTGAGATCTAGTTTGAGTCACTATACCCTTCAAGTACCTTTGGGTGCCCAGTGTACGTAGTGAATTCCATAGTTCTCAGTGTCTTTCAAATAATGCAAAACTCTCTCTAGAGCTTTCCAATGCACATCTCCTGGTTTTGAGACAAACCGACTTAGTTTGCTAACAGCAAAAGAGATGCCAGGTCTTGTAGCACTCGCTAAATACATAAGCGAGCCAATAATCTGAGAATATTTCAATTGATCTCTAGCAATTCTTCGATTCTTTCGAAGCAACACACTGGCATCATATGGTGTTGGAGAGGGCTTGCAGTCACTATAGCCAAAGCGACTCAAGATCTTTTCCACATAGTGAGATTGAAGCAATGTAGTCCCACCATCATCGTCTCTCAACAACTTGATGTTCAGAATGACATCAACCACTCCTAAATCCTTCATCTCAAAACAACGAGATAGGAAATCCTTGACCTCCTTAATAACATTCAGATTTGTTCCGAAAATCAGTATGTCATCAACATACAAGCAAAGGATAGCTCCCTCGCCCCCACCATGGCGATAGTACACACATTTATCATCTTCGTTTACAACAAGGCCTGCGCCTATTAAAGTTCTTTCAAACTTCTCATGCCACTGCTTGGGTGCTTGCTTAAGTCCATACAAAGACTTCAACAACTTGCACACTTTTCCTTCCTGACCATCTACTACGAACCCATCTGGTTGTTCCATATAAATTTCCTTGTCCAACTCTCCATTTAGGAAAGCATTCTTAACATCCATTTGATGAATGAGAAGACCATGTGAGGCAGCTAGTGGAAGTAGAACTCGAATAGTGGTCAGTCGAGCCACAGGTGAGTAAGTATCAAAGAAATCTTCACCTTCTTTTTGGGTATAACCCTTGGCCACGAGTCGTGCCTTGTATTTCTCAATAGTACCATTAGGCCTAAGTTTCTTCTTAAATACCCATTTGCACCCTATAGGTTTGCACCCATAAGAACAATCAGTTATCTCCCAAGTTTCATTTGTCAAGATGGAATCCATCTCACTACGGACCGCTTCCTTCCAGTAGTCAGCATCTTCAGATGCATAGGCCTCTGAAATAGAACTGGGAGTGTCATCTATTAGATAGACAAGAAAATCATCACCAAAGGACTTTGCAGTCCTCTGTCTCTTGCTCCTAATAGGAACTTCCTTGCTCTCCTCCACAGGATTTTCAAAGTGTTCCATCGAAATGGCAGGTTCGATAATTGTAACTGGTTCTTGATTTGATGAACTAGGCATCTCCTGATTAGATGAGGTAGCCATATCCTTCATGGGAAAGATATCTTCAAAGAAAGTCGCATCATTCGACTCCATGATCGTACCAACATGCATATCAGGTACCTCAGATTTTACAACCAAGAATCTATAACCAATGCTATGAAAAGCATATCCCAGGAAAACACAATCCATAGTCTTTTGTCCAAGCCTGCGCTTCTTTGAAATCGGCACATTGACTTTCGCCAAACAACCCCAGGTTCGTAGATAAGAGAGCTTTAACCTTTTCTTCTCCCATTCCTCGAATGGAGTTATCTCTTTGTTCTTTGTGGGAACTCGGTTTAGGACATGACATGCCATCAATATTGCCTCCCCCACCATGCCTTGGAGAGACCCGATGTGTCTAACATGGCGTTAACCAAATGAGTTAGAGCACGGTTCTTTCTTTTGGCCACCCCATTTGATTGAGGTGAATAGGGAGGCGTCCTCTCATGGATTATACCATGTTCCGCACAAAAGGAATCAAATACATTTGAGAAATACTCTCCACCACGATCGGACCTAAGCCTCTTGATCTTTCGATCAAGTTGGTTTTTCGCTTCAGCTTTATAGATCTTGAAATAGTTCAAAGCCCCATCCTTAGATTTCAGAAGATACACATGGCAATATCTAGTGGAGTCATCAATTAACGTCATAAAATACTTCTTTCCACCTTTTGTCAACACACCATTCATTTCACAAAGATTTGAATGTATGAGCTCTAGTGGTGCAAGATTTCTTGTTTCCGCAGTCATATGAGACTTACGAGGTTGCTTAGCTTGCACACACACTTGACACTTAGATCCCTTGACAGTGGTGAAACTAGGGATTAAGTTCAACTTGGCTAGTCGCGACATGCAACCAAAGTTAACATGACAGAGACGTGAATGCCACTCATTTGATTCACTATTGTTGCAAACATGATTAACAACTTTATTGCAAACGTTTGACAAGGATAAACGAAATAGGCCTCCTGACTCATAGCCTATACCAACAAAGGTTCCATACTTGGATATTACAAATTTATTCGACTCAAAGACAAACTTGTAGCCATCTCTACACAGAAGAGCTCCGCTAACAAGAATTTTATTGACGGAGGGGACATAATGCATGTTCTTCAGCCGCACGATCTTCCCTAAAGAAAACTTCAGATCGACCATGCCAACACCATGAACAGAAGAGCTTGAACCGTTTCCCATCGACACGGTGGAAGTCCCTGCGGTCTGATAAGACGAAAACATGGAAATATCACCGCATACATGCACATTAGCACCCGTGTCAATCAACCAATCAGGAGAATGACATACTGAAAGAATAGTGGGAAATATACCATACCCAACATCCTTCATGTCAGTGTCTCCAATGACAACATTAGCGGTCTTGCCGCCTTTCCCAAGATGACGCTTATCATAGTGATGCGGCTTGAAGCTACGTCGGTATTTCCCCAAAGAGGAAGGGATGATGCAGCACAGTGACGGTAGGTATTTCCCTCAGTGATGAGACCAAGGTTATCGAACCAGTAGGAGAACCAAGCAACAACACGTAAGCGGCGCCTGCACACAAATAACAAATACTCGCAACCCGACGTATTAAAGGGGTTGTCAACCCCTTTCGGGTAACGGCGCCAGAAATTGGCCAACAGACGTGAATAAATTGTAGTAGATTGATAGATTGAACGCCAAATAAAATAAATAAGAATAAATTGCAGCAATGTATTTTTGGTTTAGTAGATCTGAAAATAAAAGCAAAGGAAAATAGATCGCAAGGCAAATAATATGAGAAAGAGACCCGAGGGCCGTAGGTTTCACTAGTGGATTCTCTCGAGAAAAATAGCAAACAGTGGGTAAACAAATTACTGTTGGGCAATTGATAGAACTTCAAATAATCATGACGATATCTAGGCAATGATCACATAGGCATCATGTCCAAGATTAGTAGACGACTCCGGCCTGCATCTACTACTATTACTCCACACATCGACCGCTATCCAGCATGCATCTAGTGTATTAAGTTCATGGAGAAACAGAGCAATGCAATAAGAATGATGACATGATGTAGACAAGATCTATTTATGTAGAAATAGACCCCATCGTTTTATCCTTAGTAGCAACAATACATACGTGTCGGTTCCCCTTTTGTCACTGGGATCAAGCACCGTAAGATCGAACCCACTACAAAGCACCTCTTACCATTGCAAGATAAATAGACCAAGTTGGCCAAACAAAACCCAAATATCGGAGAAGAAATACGAGGCTATAAGCAATCATGCATATAAGAGATCAAAGAAACTCAAATAACTTTCATGGATATAAAAAGATAGATATGATCATAAACTCAAAGTTCATCCGATCCCAACAAACACACCGCAAAAAGAGTTACATCATATGGATCTCCAAGAGACCATTGTATTGAGAATCAAACGAGAGAGAGGAAGCCATCTAGCTACTAACTACGGACCCGAAGGTCTATAAAGAACTACTCACGCATCATCGGAGAGGCACCAATGGAAGTGGTGTCCTCCGTGATGGTGTGATTGGATCTGGTGGTTCTAGACTCTGCGGCGATTGGAATTGATTTTCGTCGACTCCCCTAGGGTTTCCAAAATATTGGGATAGTTATAGAGCAAAGAGGCGGTTCAGGGGGCACCCGAGGTGGGCACAACCCACCTGGGCGCGCCTGGGCTTCCAGGTGCGCCCTGGTGGGTTGTGCTCCCCTCAGAGCACCCCCAGGTGCTTCTCCGGCCCATTGGATGTCTTCTGGTCCAAAAAAATCTCCAAAAAGTTTTGCTGCGTTTGGTATTGATTTCCTGCGATGTAAAAAACATGCAGAAAACAGCAACTGGCACTTGGCACTATGTCAATAGGTTAGTCCAAAAAAATGATATAAAATGACTATAAAATGATTATAAAACATCCAAGATTGATAATATAACAGCATGGAACAATCAAAAATTATAGATACGTTGGAGACGTATCAGCATCCCCAAGCTTAATTCATGCTCGTCCTCGAGTGGGTAAATGACAAAAACATATTTTTTGATGTGGAATGCTGCCTAACATGTCATATCATATTCTTTTCTTTATAGCATGGACATTTGGACTTTTATATTGTTCAAAGCAATAGTCTAGTTTTGACATGATAACTTAAATACTCAAGCATATCAACAAGCAACCATGTCTTTCAAAATATCAACGCTAAAATAAGCTATCCCTAGCCCATCATGCTCAATCATTGATCCATTCATGAAACACACTTGCATATTAACTACACCCAATGCTCAAGTACGATCATAGTGCCTCCTAGTTGGTGCTTTATAAGAGAAGATGGAGACTCAAATTCAAAAATAAAAAAATTGCATAAAGTAGAAAGGCCCTTCGCGGAGGGAAGTAGGGATTTGTAGAGGTGCCAGAGCTCAAAGCGAAAATTGAGAGATAAAAACATTTTGAGAGGCATACTTTTCCCACCAACGAAAACGACTTAGAGTTCCCAACACTTAACATGCTAGATATATCATAGGCGGTTCCCAAACAGAAATTAAAGCTTATTCATTTTTAAACCATGCTTTCACTTTCCATGGCTAGCCGTATCCACGGTTGCCTTCCATACCAACACTTCCAAGGAATTTATTATTTGACAACATAAAGTAAATTCATTTTTCATTTCGGGACTGGGCATCCCAAATACCTTTGCCTTGCAATGACAAGTGAATAAACACTCATCGTGAGAATAACACATCAAGCATGGAAAATATTAGCCACCCCTCACCGCCTCGCAAGCGGTACGAGCACACAAAAGAGAAATTTATTTTGAATATTAAAGATGGCACATACAAATTTGCTTAGAACGATAAAAGAATACCGCATATAGGTAGGTATAGTGGACTCATGTGGCAAAGCTGGTTTAAAGGATTTTGGATGCACAGGTAGTGATCATACTTAGTGCAAAATGAAGGCTAGCAAAAGATTGAGAAGCAACCAACCAAGAAACGAATAATCTCATAAGCGAGCATTAAGCATAATTAACACTGAATAATGCACCACAAGTAGGATATAATTTCATTGCATAATTATTGACTTTCGTGCTTGCATAGGGAATCACAAACCTTAACACGGATATTCTTACTAAAGCATAATTACTCATCAAGATGTGTAAGTGCATCTAGTGCCCCTTAGTGATTTTGGTGTATTGAAGACTTATAGGTTAAGGGACTAATGTGTTTATGAGTGTACACAGGTCTATAAGTCTATGAGGAGTTTGATATTTACAGTGAAAGTCGACCCCTAAAAATGAAGTTCTTCAACTGAAGACTTTGGATTTCTGAAGACTTTGAAAGTGAAGAAATTGGTGTGACCTTGAAGACTTGGTATTCATTTGAGGAACATGAAGCGTGAAGACTTTTGTTTTCGTAGTTTCATTTTCTCTTTCTTGAGTCATAGGAAACACCATACTGTTAAAGGGGGTCGAGGAAATACTAAGGAAAAATTTCCATGTGATGCTCAACTCAAAATCCTACACCTACCAATCCCTTGGAGTGAAGCCATTGGAAATCTCATACAGTTCAGTCATATTCTTCAGTGACAGAGACGAAGTTCTTCTGGTCTCTGAGGAATTTGTTCTGACTGAGGAGCTAGGAATTCGCTAGTGCGGATTGCCTACACAGTGAGGAACATGATAGCCCTGAGGAATTTGATACTCACATTTCCGACCGTTGTTGTGCTATGCGCCAGCTGTCCCAAAATATCTACCCACCTAACGGTCATATCATTGAAGGGCATTTATGTCTTATCATGTCGGGCTGCTCCCTAGGCTATAAATAGCCGCCCCCTACAACCACTAGTTGGTTGGCTGCTCCGAGAGAAACTGACACTTGTCATTTGAGAGCATCCCATCCTCCGAGGACTTTGAGCGAAAATCATCAAGTGAGGAAAACCCAAACCCAAACACCTACAAACCCAAAGTGATTGAGCATCACTGAAGAGATTGATCCTGCGTGGATCCGACGCTTGTTACCTTTGAAGACTGTGCTTCTTCCAGAAGGTTAGGCGTCATGGTCTAGAGCATCCAAGAGGAATTGTGGATCGCCGAGTGACCGAGTTTGTGAAGGTTCGGAAGTCACCTGAAGACTTACCACGAGTGATTGGGTGAGGTCTGTGTGACCTTAGCTCAAGGAGAATACGGTGAGGACTGTGTGTCCGGGACTGTGTGTCCTCAGGTTTAAATACCTAGCCGCTCCAACCAGATGTACAACTAAGACAACAGTTGGAACTGGCCTACCAAATCATTGTCTTCACCAAGCTTACTGGTTCTATTTCCTCAACTCTTTCATTTCCTCATTACTATGTTGTGTGCTTGTCATATCTGTGTTCGAAGACTTTGACTGAAGACTTTCTCAATTTCCTCAGTTCAATTTCTTCAGTCTGTTTGTCTTCATCCTATGTTATCCTGTGTTTACGCTTCCTGTACTCTGTGCTTGTCTTCATTTCATCATGATGACCATGCTTGTGTTCTGCGATGCATACTTTTGAGTACTTATTCCGCTGCAAGTAGTTCTTCACTAAGGAATTTCCTCACTGGCAAATTCCTCAGTGAAGAATTCATAAAAATCGCCTATTCACCCCCCTCTAGTCGATATAACGCACTTTCAATTGGTATCAGAGCAAGGTACTCTCTTGTTCTGTGTGATTTTGGTTTAACCGCCTGGAGTTTTAGTTATGTCGACCGCAGGTATGAAGAAAGTGACATGCCCCATCTTTGACGGTCACGAGTATCCCAAGTGGAAGGCCATGATGAAGAAGCGCCTCATGGCGATGAACAGCGAACTGTGGACCATCACTGAGATTGGTCTTACCGATCTGTGCAAGACGGCGGAAGCTGATGACATTCGCAAGTACACTCTTCTCAACCTCACGGCGAAGGACGTCATCTGCTCCTGTCTGTCTCAAAATAAGTTCAGGAACATCATGCATCTCAATCATGCGAAGCTTATCTGGGACCGTCTCTCTGAGGTCTATGAAGGTCATCGAACCCGTCATGATCCTTGGTTTGAGGACTTCAAGGAATCTCTCAAAGCGATGACATTCGAACCAGAATCATCATCCTCTTCATCATGCCTTATGGCAAAGAGTGCTGAGGTAACTGAATGCTACCTATCCGAGTCAAGTGATGATGAATCTGGTGATGAATTTGGACCCAGCTATGTCAAACTTGCTTCCCTTGCCACTAAACAACAAAGAGCTTTGGAAAAAGTTCAATACATGCTAAATAAGAGCGATGATATGTTGGGTGAAGAAATGGATCAGTCAAAAGCTTTGGCTGAAAGTCTTCAAAGACTTCATACTAAGTATGACACCCTTCAAGATCAACATAACACTCTCTTATCTGATCATGAGAAGCTTTCTTATGAATTTATTCAAAGAAAGCAAGATCTTGAGAAGCTAAGAGTGAGTTATGAAGATCTTCAGAAGGAGCGTGATTCATTACTTGCTCAACAAATTAGCGTTGCTCAGGAAGAATTTGTTCCTCCATGTTTGAAATGCATTGAACGTGAATCTGTTAATTCTTCAACTGAATGTTCAAATGCTTCTAATCTACAAATTCTTCAACTGTCTCTGCTATCACTAATTCCTCATCTGAGGACATTGCTAGTATCACTGACGATGCAGGGCTGAAGCAATTGTACATGACAGGCATGTACAAAAGTCTCAAAGGGCATCAGACTCTTTGTGATGTGCTTAAAAAGCAGATCCTCAACAGGAACCCTAGGAAAGAGGGTATTGCCTTTGAGAGGAAACTCAATGCTGATGGTACATATTGGAAGCCTGAGCAGTACCCCAAAACCTCATGGGTTTCTGCAAAGGGACCTCCAGTTGATCCATCTAATTTATCTGGCTTTACATGTGAATCTTCTCATTCTTCTGATGAGTCATTTGACTCCAACTATAAACTGTTTAAAAATCAGAATGGTGAAGTATTTGCTAGATATGTTGGCACTAACTACAGGAACGGTTCTCCTATGAAGAAAATCTGGGTTCCCAAAAGGTGCCTTGAAAGTCTTCAGGTGAATGTCCTCATGACACCACCTGTGAAGAATAGGAACCCCAGATCAAATTCTTCATATGGACCAAATTCTTCATATGGATCCAAGTTCTCATACGGATCGAATTCCTCACGTGGATCATATTCCTCAAAAGGATCAAAGTCCTCATATGAACATCATCGTGCTAACAACTCTGTTTCGCAGGGAAGAGCTAAGGGCTATGAATATGAGCATTATTCTTCTAATCATTATGTTCATAAGTCCTCGAAGAATTTCTCTGCTTATTCATATGCTTACCCTAACTCCTCTTATGTGAAACGAAATGGATTGGCTTCTATGCCACCTTTCTCGTATGGAGCTCGCAGAGTGATGAACTCTTTGCCACCCCTTCAAATGTGGGTGGTGAAGAAAAAGAACTAATCTCTTATGAAGGGTCAGGTCTCCAGACGTGCTCAAACGTCTGAAGAATTTGCTGGAGACCTGAAAGTGCCTGAAAGGACGCAGGCTAATCATGAAGAAATGAACTTTCATTTCTCACGTCCTCATACTGTTTTAACTGTTGCATTGCTTGATGAAATTGGTCTGATGAATTGTGATGTCATATTCTTCACTGATGAAGTATATGAAGTTCGTAAGCTGCACTAATTCATCTGCAGGATGATCAACCCAAAGCCACTGAGTGGGTCCTCGATAGTGGATGTACAAATCACATGACTGGTGACAAGAATCTATTGATGGATGCTCCCTTATCACCATCGCATCTGAAGCATATCATCTTCGCTGACAAAGGCAAAAGTCAGGTACTGGGTCTAGGTAAGGTTGCGATCACAAAGGATCAACACATGGACAAAGTCATGCTTGTCGGGTCCTTAGGATACAACCTCATGTTTGTCTCAATGCTTTGTGATCTTGATATGGTTGTTGTCTTTGGCAAGTATCATTGTGTTGTGGTTATGGAAGCTGACAATTCCAAAGTCTTCGAAGGCTTTAGGAGAGGAGACTTGTATATTGTTGATTTCTCTACAGGACCGCAACCAGCCGTGTGCCTACTTGCAAAAGCTTCAGAAGGCTGGCTATGGCATCGACGACTTGGTCATGCAGCCATGAGGAGCAAGCACACGCTTGCGAAGAAGAAGCATGTCATTGGCATTGAGAATGTCAAATTCCTCAAGGATCACTTATGTGGAGCTTGTGAAGCTGGAAAGATGACCAAGGCCAAGCATCCAGCGAAGACTATCATGACCACTACTCGACCATTCGAATTGCTTCACATGGACCTCTTTGGTCCTAATCATTACTCAGCAGTCACAAATGATGCATCTCTCTATGGCTTTGTTATCGTTGATGATTACTCACGATACACATGGGTACACATTGTTACTTACAAACATGAAGTGCAGGAAGTCTTCAAACGATTTTCCTCGAGGGCTTCAACCAACTTTGGTGTGAAGATCAAGCACATCAGAAGTGATAATGGAACTGAGTTCAAGAATTCTGGTCTTGATGACTATCTTGATGAACTTGGTATTACTCATGAGTTATCTGCTCCTTACACTCCTCAGCAGAATGACGTCGTGGAGCGCAAGAACAGAACTCTTGTTGAGATGGCTCGCACTATGCTTGATGAGTACAAGATGCCTCGTCACTTCTGGATTGAGGCAATTTATACTGTGTGTCACATCATCAACAGGGTATATCTTCACAAATTCTTCAAGAAGTCTGCCTATGAACTCCTCACTGACAAGAAACCCAATGTGAGTTATTTCAAAGTCTTCGGTGCTAAATGTTGGATTAGAGATCCTCATCACAATGCTAAAATGCACCGAAAGCACATGAAGGTTTTATGCTTGGTTACGGAAAGGACTCGCACACCTACAGAGTCTTCAACAACGTTCTTCACAAGGTTGTTGAAACTGTAGATGTGCGGTTCGATGAAACTAATGGCTCGCAAAGAGAGCACCTACCCTCTGTGATAGATGAACCAGCACTTGAGGAAACTATCAGGTTCAAGGCTACTGAGGATGTCATTCCTACCGAGGAATCTGCTGAAGAATTAATTCCAGAACATGAAGAACGTCGAGCTAATGCACCTGAAAAATTGCTGAAGAAAATGGTGCTGAAGAAAATGCTGATCAAATTCCTCAACGACAACCAGCTCATCCTCGCGTTGCAAAAGAAGTGCAAGTTGAAAAGATCATCAATGCCATTGAAGCACCAGGTCCTCTCACACGCTCAAAAGCTTCACATTTATCTAACTTTTGTGGGCACTATGCTTTTGTCTCTATCGCAGAGCTCACTAAGGTAGATGAAGCATTTCTAGAGCCTGAGTGGATTCAGGCCATGCAAGAAGAATTACATCAATTCGAACTCAACAATGTCTAGGAACTGGTTAAACGTCCAGATCCTCGCAAGCACAATATCATTGGCACAAAGTGGATCTACCGCAACAAGCAAGATGAAAATGGCCTTGTGGTGAGGAATAAGGCACGGCTTGTAGCTCAAGGCTACACACAGGTTGAAGGAATTGATTTCGATGAAACTTTTGCGCCTGTTGCTAGACTTGAGGCTATTCGCATATTACTTGGTTATGCTAACCATCATGATATCACTTTATATCAAATGGATGTGAAAAGTGCATTCCTCAATGGTAAGCTTGAGGAAGAAGTATATGTTGCTCAACCCCCAGGTTTTGAAGATCCAAAGCATCCTGACAAAGTCTTCAGACTCAATAAGGCCCTCTATGGCCTTAAGCAGGCCCCTCGGGCATGTGATGAATTTGCCTATATGATGAGTGAAGAATATCAAATGTCTATGATGGGAGAGTTGAAATTCTTCTTAGGTCTTCAAATTCATCAACAGTGAAATGGCATATTCATATCTGAGGAGAAATACCTCAAGGATGTACCGAGGAAATTCGGCATGCAAGATTGCAAAGGCGTCAAAATTCCGATGCCCACAAATGGCCATCTGTGCACTGATGAAAATGGTATTGACTTCGATCAAAAGGTATACCGCTCCATGATTGGTTCTTTATTGTATTTATGTGCATCTAGGCCAGATATTATGCTTAGTGTTTGCATGTGTGCCTGATTTCAAGCTACACCGAAGGAATCACACCATAAGGCTGTGAAACATATTCTTCGATATCTAGCTCACACACCAACACTTGGATTATGGTACCCCAAGGGCTCGGCTTTTGATCTCATTAGATATTCTGACTCTGACTATGCTGGTGATCGTGTGGACCGCAAGTCAACATCTGGTACATGTCATTTCCTCGAACGATCTTTAGTCTGTTGGTCCTCGAAGAAACAGAACTGCGTATCACTGTCTACTGCTGAAGCTGAGTACATTGCTGCTGGTTCTTGCTGTGCTCAATTGCTGTGGATGAAGCAAACTCTCAAGGACTACGGCGTCAACATGAAGAATTTGCCTCTCTTCTGTGACAATGAGAGTGCCATCAAGATTGCTCACAACCCAGTTCAGCACTCGAAGACAAAGCACATTCAGATTCGTCATCATTTTCTTCGCGGTCATGTGTTGAAGGGCGACATTTCTATTGAGCATGTGAAGACTGAAGAACAGCTAGCCGATATCTTCACAAAGCCCTTGGATGAGAAGAGATTTAGCAAGTTGCGGTGTGAGCTAAATATCCTAGAATCTTCGAATGTTCTTTGAAAAGGACACTCATCCTAACACTTGTGCAAAATTGATGACTTAGATGTGCAACACGTGAAGAAACGTTTTTCTTCAATCAATGAAGAATAACACTCTAAGTGTGAAGAAATTAATGAAGAATTTGATTCTCAGAGCCCTACGACAATTGTACGCGGTGTATGAAATCATCATTCTTATATGGTGGGTCACGCCACCACAAAAGTTGAAAATCTTCAATTTGAGTTTTTCCTCAATTTTTGAAATTCCTCAGTTGTTCATGTTCTTAAACTTTGCATTTTCTTCACCTTTTCCGTTGTTTTTCTTCATTGGCTATATATATATATATATATATATATATATATATATATATATGAGTTTATGTCCTCTACAGCATTCACTTATGGCTAATTCTTCAAGTTGGTTTTTCTGCTTAGTGAATGTGATCGGACCCTTCCCCCTCTATGCTATACTCAACCCACTCTATTCACAAATTCTTCATGTGCGTTCTATTTGAAACTCGTTCAAAATCTTCATTGTGTCCTTGTCAGCTGAAGAATTTGCAAACGGAACTTTTAACTTATCTTATCCAAATTTTCGGCTTCGCCGCTCAAACCGTTCCGCATCCCACGAAATACTTATGTATTCACCCACGATAACACGATCTCCACTTCTCAGTACGTGGGTGACACATGTCAAGCGAATGAGAAGGGTCAGGTGCACGTTCGTCCAATTTCTTCGGGCGAACAGTTTTTCACCGTGGCTATAAATACCCCCTCTCCCCTTCCTCACTTCCTTTACTCCGCTCGACCTCTCTCCAGCTCGAGCTTCTCAAACCCTAGCGCCGCCGCTACTTCATCATCGCCGGTGAGGAAGAGCTTCACTGCCTCGACCTCGTCGCCGCCGTACTCGCGCCGGCCGCAGAAATCTTCACTCCGCCGCCGCCGTAGCCATCTTCCTCCGCCGAGTTAGGGTGTGGAAGATCTGCACAGACGAACTTCTCATCTCTACATCCTAGTTCGTCGTGTTCTTCGTTCAGGGTAATTAAAAGTTACTTTTACTGCCCTCTTTGATTCAAATGATTTCTACAAAATCTTCAAAGGTGTTTATTCTTCAAATTCTTCACACACTAAACACCTCACATGTCACATGTTCTTGATTCGTTTCTCTAAGCAATAATTTTTCTTCAAGATTCCTCAATTGTGTGGATCTTCGATCTATACAACTCTGGAACCTAAGACAAAGAACGCTTAGTGAAATTCTTCAAGACTCATCTGGTCAAATTCCTCAAACTTGTTTTTTTTGGAAAAACCTTCTGAGAACGCATATGACCTCTCCAAATTCCTCGCAACTATACTTTGTTCACAGGTACTCATGTCCGCTGCTGAATCACTAGGTTCTCATCAACTTAACTCATTTGCAGTGTTCCTCGAAGAAAATTTGCATACTTCTTTAGAGAATTTAATTGTTCAAATTCCTCATCTGAAGAAAATGGCTGATGGAAAGAAGCCACAGAAAGGAGGAAAGAGGCCTGAGATCAACACTGCATTTGAAATCCATGAGGACATCTATGCTGGGTACTGCACACCCCCTGAGGAAGATAAAAATCAGCGCAAGGTGCGCATTCAGAAGATAGAGAGGAGATGGGCAAGAGAGTGGAGGGAGTACAGGTATGTGACTCCCAAGTACATGAAGAAATTCGCACTCAATCCTCCATGCTCAAGACCTCCGTTGGCACCTGGCCAAGAAGCTGATCTCACCAGCCTCAGGCATGGTGAAGATTATCCTGATGAATGGGCCAAGCGCTAGGCCAAGCTGGCTAAACAAGCTAAAGAAGCAGTGAGGAAATTCAATGAAGACTCTGCTGCTGCTGAGGTCTCTGTTAAGCCGAAGAAATCCATGGCAAAGAAGCCTGCGCGTAAGCCAAGTGATTCACCTTCAATGCCATCAAGGCCAAGTTCCTCAGCAATGCCCTCACGGCCAATTCCTCACGCTGCTCCTGCTCCTCCAAAGTCCTCAGCTGCTCCGACCAAATCCTCAGCACCTGTGCATCTTGCCACGTGCCAAAGGACTACAGGCATCTCTATTGCCTCAGGAGCTTCAGCCAGCTCCTCAGCTGCACCAAATTCTTCAACTGGACCCTCTCTGCTGAAGACAAAGACCACTGCTGGACGAGGCTCTCGCCCAAGTCCTCACAAGAAGGAGGTCGCCTTCCAAGTGCCGTCTGAAGAAGACGAAGCTGATGATGAAGAACTTGCTGAAATCATCAGAGATAGGCAAGTCAGGGCCGCTAGTGCCAAGGGCACAAATGTGCCTCTGCTTTTGGATCCAAAATTGATCCTCGATTACATTGATCTCTGGCACAAGGACCCAAACACTCCTATGCCTGACTTCAAGCTGACTCCTGGCCAAAGTCATATGCTGACTGCCTTCATCCAAGAAGAGAAATGGAAATTTGAGAAGGCCAGGCGGATCAAGAAAGCGCAGTATAGGAAGGAGAAATTCCTGAAGAGCAACGTTGTCTCTATGACAACTGATGAACTTGTGAAGATCCAGTCTAAAATCAAAGTCCTCAGCGATGATTTCAATGCTTACTATGCTGATTGGAAAGGAGCCAAGGTCAGGTTTGTTAAACTGACTGAGAAGTTCACCTCCAATGTTGCAGCCCCATCGCAACAAGATATTCCTCAGACTGAAGCATCTGCTCGGCCAACTGAAGAACATGCCAGCACCGCTGATGACAATCAGGCTGCTGAAGAAAATGTGAGTTCCAGGGCTGATGACTGCATTCCAGCCGCTGATGAAATTGCCAGGGCATCCACTAGTGGTGCGCCTGAAGAAAATGAAAAGGTCAGGGCAACTACATCAGTTGTGCCTGAAGGAAATCAACCACATTCCTCTGCTCCTCCTGCGCCTACTCCAACTCCAATCCTTCCATCTGCATCAGATGTGAAGAAGACCAAGGCTGCAGAGCGTGCATTAGTGAAGAAAAGGAAAGCATCAGATTCTTCAGCACCGAAGAAGATGAAGAAATTGACAAGCTCATTTGCTAATCCAATTGATGCTGTTCCTGTTTCCTCCATGCCATCAAAGGAAATCATCCCTTTTGGTGAAGAATATGTGATCCTTAGCGGATCTGATGAAGAAAATCCTTTTGCTGCTTCGTCAGAGCAGATGGATGAAGAAATTGAAGTGGATAAAATCCCTTCAATCCCCACAGTTTCCTCGCCTGTGCCTCAGTTTACTGCTGAAGAGGCTAGCGTTGAAGAAATGGAAGATGAAGATGTGGACATTGGCTGTACCACACCAGTGATGAATGATGACTTTTGGGAAAGTCAGCACCCCAACTCTCCACTCTTCACACCATTGCAACAAATTCCTCAGTCCCCAGCAACTACAGTTCAAATGGGATCTGATGAAGCTCATGAAGAAATTCCAGCCACTAGTGCTGAAGAAAATGAAAATGAAGAATTGAAGACCCAGGCTGCCACTGAAGAGGAACTAGAAATTCCTCAGCCTGAAGAACCTGAGATTGCGATCCCTGAGGTTGTAATGCAACTGACTGACACTCCTCTGCTCAAGCCAAAGGATCCATTCTCACGGAAGCAAAAATTCAAGGCTAATGATTTCTTCGGCGAGCACGTATTCTTCACTGATTACAACCCATGGAATCTCTGCCGTGCTTCGTGCCAGTCCTCTGTGTTCTTTACGACGCTGGGCTGTTAAATTTCTGCACTGATATATGTGATTGGAATGAAGAGCTCATTCTTCAATTTTATGCAACTCTGCACATCACCGGAGACTCTGAAGATGTGAATTCATGGGTGCTGGACTGGATGTCTGAAAATACTCACTACAAGGTACCAGCTACTGAATTGCTTCGTGCTTTGCCGCTCAGTCCTCCCCTTGAAGCTGCTCGTTGTGTCTATAGTCAACCTGAGCTTACAGATCACTATATGCAAGTGCTGATGAAGCCATTGAAGCCAGGTCAGGCCCCAAGAACTAAATTCCTTGTGAAGGAATTGTTATATGTGCCTTGGACTATCTATCGCATTCTGACGAAGACAATGAGTCCCATCAAGGGCCACGACTCGAATGAAGAAGAAGTCGTTGGCATCATGAAGAATCTACTTTTCAATATTATTCATGGTGTTCCCGTCAACTTCCATGATTTCTTCATGAGGACTCTGGCCAATGTCGCAATGTCACCGTTTGAGTTGAAGCCTTATGCTCTGTGGATTATGAGATTCATCAGAACAAGGTCTTCACTCAACTACAAAGCTGATACACTGAACCATTGCAGCTACTTGCCCCCGATTGAAGTCCTCAAACGGACATTTTCCTCAGCTGATGAAAAGGGCAAGGCTACTGCTGTTATTGATGAAGGCATTCGTCCATTGGATGGTCAATTTCGCAAGGTTGCATCCTACTCCACCAATGATGACTCTGCCACCCATGACTCTGCCGCCAATGCAACCAAGCCAAATCCTCAAGGCACAGCTCCCAGGGTGATGAATGACCGTGAGCTTCTCCTCGGTCTTCACCAGAAGGTTGATCGCAAACACAAATGGGTCAAGCGTCAGTTTGGTTCAATTCTTCACAACATGACTGCTACCCACAATGCAGTGAAGAAAAACCATTACTACCTTCATGAAACCCTCAACCGCACCTGGGCTGTTCTGTCACACATTTATAGCGTAGAAGATTTGAAGAAAATGGGTATCAAGGAGGACTTTGACTGGTCTGCACCTCCACCGAAGAAATACAAGAAGGTCAAGGTTCCGTCCTTGGTGGCCAGCTCCTATTCTTCATCGCGTGACACCGACGAGCATGAAGACTTGGACGACACTGCGGCAGACCCTACATCAACAAACGACCCCAACAACGCTGGCGCTCCTTCATCAACTTGATATTCTTCAGGGGCGTTAGTCCTCATTTTCGAACCTTTTGGTCATTCGATGACAAAGGGGGAGAAATTTGAGTTAGTCTTCAAACGGGTCTATCTTATATGGGCGTTTTTTTGCTAAGTTACAACTCTCGTTCTTTTGATGACTTTGCTGGATCGAGTTGTAAACTTAAACTCTATGGTGGCCTGATACTTTTGCTGTGTTCTTCTGCATGCTTATTCCCTGTTAATGTTAATGCACGCATGCTGAATTACATTAGTCACCATATTTCGTCATGCATTTCAAACTCTTCATATTATATGTCAAATGCGTGTATGAATTACAAGATATAGGGGGAGATCTCCATGATTCTACTCTTCAAGTGTGCATTGCTTCAAAAGCAAATTCCTCACTATGCACATCTTCAGGGGGAGTTCTTCTATATCTTGCAATCAAATTCCTCAATATCAGTATTTACACTTCATATGTTTATCCCCGTTGAAAACTTAACCTATATTGTCATCAATCACCAAAAAGGGGGAGATTGTAAGTGCGTCTAGTGCCCCTTAGTGATTTTGGTGTATTGAAGACTTATAGGTTAAGGGACTAATGTGTTTATGAGTGTACACAGGTCTATAAGTCTATGAGGAGTTTGATATTTACAGTGAAAGTCGACCCCTAAAAATGAAGTTCTTCAACTGAAGACTTTGGATTTTTGAAGACTTTGAAAGTGAAGAAATTAGTGTGACCTTGAAGACTTGGTATTCATTTGAGGAACATGAAGCGTGAAGACTTTTGTTTTCGTAGTTTCATTTTATCTTTCTTGAGTCATAGGAAACACCGTACTGTTAAAGGGGGTCGAGGAAATACTAAGGAAAAATTTCCATGTGATGCTCAACTCAAAATCCTACACCTACCAATCCCTTGGAGTGAAGCCATTGGAAATCTCATACAGTTCAGTCATATTCTTCAGTGATAGAGACGAAGTTCTTCTGGTCTCTGAGGAATTTGTTCTGACTGAGGAGTGAGGAATTCGCCAGTGCGGATTGCCTACACAGTGAGGAACATGATAGCCCTGAGGAATTTGATACTCAAATTCCTGACATTTGCTGTGCTATGCGCTAGCTGTCCCACAATATCTACCCAGCTAACGGTCATATCATTGAAGGGCATTTATGTCTTATCATGTCGGGCTGCTCCCTAGGCTATAAATAGCCGCCCCCTACAACCACTAGTTGGTTGGCTGCTCCGAGAGAAACTGACACTTGTCATTTGAGAGCATCCCATCCTCCGAGGACTTTGAGCGAAAATCATCAAGTGAGGAAAACCCAAACCCAAACACCTACAAACCCAAAGTGATTGAGCATCACTGAAGAGATTGATCCTGCGTGGATCCGACGCTTGTTACCTTTGAAGACTGTGCTTCTTCCAGACGGTTAGGCGTCATGGTCTAGAGCATCCAAGAGGAATTGTGGATCGCCGAGTGACCGAGTTTGTGAAGGTTCGGAAGTCACCTGAAGACTTACCACGAGTGATTGGGCGAGGTCTGTGTGACCTTAGCTCAAGAAGAATACCGTGTGAGGACTGTGTGTCCAGGACTGTGTGTCCTCGGGTTTAAATACCTAGCCGCTCCAACCAGATGTACAACTGAGACAGCAGTTGGAACTGGCCTACCAAATCATTGTCTTCACCAAGCTTACTGATTCTATTTCCTCAACTCTTTCATTTCCTCATTACTGTGTTGTGTGCTTGTCATATCTGTGTTCGAAGACTTTGACTGAAGACTTTCTCAATTTCCTCAGTTCAATTTCTTCAGTCTGTTTGTCTTCATCCTGTGTTATCCTATGTTTACGCTTCCTGTACTCTGTGCTTGTCTTCATTTCATCATGATGACCATGCTTGTGTTCTCCTCTGCATACTTTTGAGTACTTATTCCGCTGCAAGTAGTTCTTCACTAAGGAATTTCCTCACTCGCAAATTCCTCAGTGAAGAATTCATAAAAATCGCCTATTCACCCCCCTCTAGTCGATATAACGCAGTTTCAAGATGACTCACATATCACATCATCATATCTCAAAACTATTACTAAGAAACAAGTTTATTTTGTCCAATGATTTTCATGAAAGTTTTTATTATATCCTTCTTGGATATCTATCAATTTGGAACTAATTTTCATGTGTTGCTTTTGATAAGCTCATACAAATATAAGTGAAGATCATGAGCATAAAATTTCTTTCATTCTCTCATATTAATTTAAGTGAAGCAAGAGAGAATTTGTTGAAAATTTTACTAACTCTCAAATAAATCTAAGTGAAGCAAGAGAGCATTTCTTCAAAAATACTAAAGCACACCGTGCTCAAAAAGATATAAGTGAAGCACTAGAGCAAGTCCATAGCTCATAAAAATTTAAGTGAAGCATAGAGAGCAATTCTAACAAGTCATGACATAATTTTGGCTCTCTCAAATAGGTGTGTCTAGCAAGGAATCCAGACTCAGAACACAAAATAAAACAAGCAAAGACTCATATCATACAAGACGCTCCAAGCAAAACACATAGTATGTGACGAATAAAAATATAGCTTCGAGTAAAATACTGATGGTCGTTAGAAGAAAGAGGGGATGCCACTCGGGGCATCCCCAAGCTTAGTTGCTTGCTCTATTTTGGATAATAGCTTGGGATGCCGGGGCATCCCCAAGCTTATGCTCTTCTTACTCCTTATTCCTTCATCCATCGTAAGATAACCCAAAACTTGAAAACTTCAATCACACAAAATTCCAACAAAACCTTCGTGAGTTCCGTTAGTGTAAGAAAGCAAATCACTACTATAAGTATTGTAGCAAACCAATTCATATTTTGTTCTTGCATTATATCTACTGTATTCCAACTTTTATATGGCAAAAACTCATCAAAGAAAACCATAGAATCATCAAAATAAGCACACAACGCAAAGAAAATAGAATCTGTCAAAAACAGAACAGTCTGTAATAATCTGAATATTTCGAATACTTCTGAAACTCCGAAAATTCTGAAAAAATTAGGACCAGGTGAGAAATTTGTATATTAATCTTCTGCAAAAATAATTGGCATTTTATCACACTCTGGTTAAAAAATAGAATTGTTTTCGTGAGCGCAAAATTTTCTGTTTTTCAGCAAGATCAAACAACTATCACCCAAGAAGATCCTAAAGGATTTACTTGGCACAAATACTAATTAAAACACAAAAAAGACAATCATAACAGTAGCATAATTGTGCAAACACTAAAGAGCAGAAAGCAAAAAATCAAAAATAAGTTTTAGTCATTGGGTTGCCTCCCAACAAGCGCTATAGTTTTACGCCCTTAGCTAGGCATAAGATTTCAATGATGCTCACAAGAAAGATAGTAATTAAAACACGAAGAGAGCATCATGTAACATGTGAAAAACATATTTAAGTCTAACATACTTCCTATGCATAGGCATTTTATAAGCAAACAAATTATCAAGACAAGAAACATCTAACATATGCAAACAAGAGGAATAAAACATTGACGATCTCAACATAACGAGAGGTAATTTAGTAACATGAAAATTTCTACAACCATATTTTCCTCTCTCATAATAATTACATGTAGGATCATAATCAAATTCAACAATATAACTATCACATAAAATATTCTCTTCATGATCAACATGCATGCAAAGTTGACACTCTTCCAAAATAGTGGGATTATCATCTAATAAAGTCATGACCTCTCCAAGCCCACTTTTATCAAAAAATTCATAAGATTTGAACACTCTCCAAATATGTGGGATTATTTATACCTAAAGTTGACGCTCTTCCAAAACCACTTTCAATATTATTGCAAATAATATATTCATCATGAGGCTTAAATAAATTTTCAAGATCATAAGAAGAATCACCCCAATCATGATCATTACAATAAGCAGTGGACATAGCAAAATTAGCATCCCCAAGCTTGGGGTTTTGCATATTATTAGCATAATTGACATTAATAGAATTTATAGTAAAATCATTGCAATCATGCTTTTCATTCAAGGAGCTATCATGAATCACTTCATAAACTTCTTTGTCACAATTTTCAGATTCACGAATCTCAAGCAAAACTTCATAAAGATAATCAAGTGCACTCAACTCACTAGCAATTGGTTCAACATAATCAGGTCTTTTGAAAAGATTAGCAAGTGGATGATGATCCATATCAATAGATTTTTAGCAAGCGAAGATGCAAGCAAAATAGAAGGCACATGGTAACAAAAACAAAGGTAGCAAACAAGATTGCAACCAAAAAGATAGATCTGATGAGAAAACGACGAACCAAAAAGAGGGCGAATAAAACGACAAATTTTCGTGAAGTGTGGGAGAGGAAAAGGAGAGGCAAATGGCAAATAATGTAAATTGCGAGGAGATGAGATTTGTGATTAGGAACCTGGTATATTTTGAAGATCCTCCCCGGCAACGGCGCAAGAAATTCCTTTTGATGCGGCTTGAAGCGACGTCGGTATTTCCCGAAAGAGGAAGGGATGATACATCACAACGACGGTAGGTATTTCCCTCAGTGATGAGACCAAGGTTATCGAACCAATAGGAGAACCAAGCAACAACACGTAAGCGGCGCCTGCACACAAATAACAAATACTCGCAACCCGACGTATTAAAGGGGTTGTCAATCCCTTTCAGGTAACGGCGCCAGAAATTGGCAAACGGACGTGAATAAATTGCAGTAGATTGATAGATCGAACGCCAAATAAAATAAATAAGAATAAATTGCAGCAAGGTATTTTGTATTTTTGGTTTAGTAGATCTGAAAATAAAAGCAAAGAAAATAGATAGCAAAGGCAAATAATATGAGAAAGAGACCCAGGGGCCGTAGGTTTCACTAGTGGCTTCTCTCGAGAAAAATAGCAAACGGTGGGTAAACAAATTACTGTTGGGCAATTGATAGAACTTCAAATAATCAAGATGATATCCAGGCAATGATCATTACATAGGCATCACGTCCAAGATTAGTAGACCGACTCCTGCATGCATCTACCACTATTACTCCACACATCGACCGCTATCCAGCATGCATCTAGTGTATTAAGTTCATGGAGAAACGGAGTAATGCAATAAGAACGATGACATGATGTAGACAAGATCTATTCATGTAGAAATAGACCCCATCGTTTTATTCTTAGTAGCAACGATACATGCGTGTCGGTTCTCCTTCTGTCACTGGGATCAAGCACCATAAGATTGAACCCAGTACAAAGCACCTCTTCCCATTGCAAGATAAATAGATCAAGTTGGCCAAACAAAACCCAAATATCAGAGAAGAAATGTGAGGCTATAAGCAATCATGCATATAAGAAATCAAAGAAACTCAAATAACTTTCATGGATATAAAAAGATAGATCTGATCATAAACTCAAAGTTCATCTGGTCCCAACAAACACACCGCAAAAAGAGTTACATCATATGGGATCTCCAAGAGACCATTGTATTGAGAATCAAACGAGAGAGAGGAAGTCATCTAGCTACTAACTACGGACGCGAAGGTCTACAAAGAACTACTCACGCATCATCGGAGAGGCACCAATGGAAGTGGTGAACCCCTCCGTGATGGCGTGATTGGATCTGGTGGTTCTAGACTCTGCGGCGGCTGGAATTGATTTTCGTCGACTCCCCTAGGGTTTCTGGAATATTGGGGTATTTATAGAGCAAAGAGGCGGTTCAGGGGGCACCTGAGGTGGGCACAACCCACCTGGGCGCGCCTGGGCCTCCAGGCGCGCCCTGGTGGGTTGTGCTCCCCTCAGAGCACCCCTGGTGCTTCTTCGGCCCACTGGATGTCTTCTGGTCCAAAAAAAAATCTCCAAAAAGTTTTGCTGCGTTTGGACCCCGTTTGGTATTGATTTCCTGCGATGTAAAAAACATGCAGTAAACAGCAACTGGCACGTGGCACTATGTCAATAGGTTAGTACCAAAAATGATATAAAATGACTATAAAATGATTATAAAACATCCAAGATTGATAATATAATAGCATGGAACAATCAAAAATTATAGATACTTGGAGACGTATCATATAGCCATTAGGGCAACTAGGAGCCCAATGACCAGGATCTCCACACACATGACAAACACCTTTCTTCTTATCATTCTTCTTCTTGAAGTTCATGTGCTGTACAACCTTGTTCTTCCCATCAAACTTTGCTTTACCATCAAACTTGCCCTTGTTCTTGAACTTGTGGGGCCAAAAGTTTTTCTTATGTACCATATTGGCACTAGATCCTCCCTCAATACCTCGAGCACGCGTGTCCTTTGCTCTCGCCTTTTGTTCCACATCAACAGTACCAATGAGATCCGGAATGGAAAACTCCTCCCTCTTATGCTTCAGTAAGGTAGCAAAGTTCCTCCACGAAGGAGGAAGCATAGTGATGATACCTTGATATGTCTCCAATGTATCTACTTTTTCTAACGCTTTTCCTCTTGTTTTGGACTCTAATTTGCATGATTTGAATGAAACTAACCCCGGATTGACGCTGTTTTCAGCAAAACTACCATGGTGTTGTTTTTGTGCAGAAATAAAAGTTCTTGGAATGGAACGAAACTTTGCGAGGATTTTTTATACAATAAAAGATAATTTCTGGAGCCAAGAGCCACCTTAGGGGGGCACCTGGGTGGGCACAACCCACCAGGGCGCGGCTGCCCCCCAGGCGGGCCCAAGTGGGTTGCCCCCACCTGGTGGCCCCGCAGACCCTAAGACCGACGCTATAAAATCCCATATTTCTAGAAAAAATCAAGGAGAAAGAATTATCGCGATCCACGAGACGGAGCCGCCATCACCTCCTGTTCTTCATCGGGAGGCCAGATCTGGAGTCCGGTTGGGGCTCCGGAGAGGGGGATCTTCATTCTTCATCATCACCAACCCTTCTCCTTCGCCAATTCCATGATGCTCCCCACCGGGAGTGAGTAATTCCTTCGTAGGCTCGCTGGTCGGTGAGGAGTTGGATGAGATTCATCATGTAATCTAGTTAGTTTTGTTAGGGCTTGATCCCTAGTATCCACTATGTTCTAAGATTGATGTTGCTATGACTTTTCCATGCTTAATGCTTGTCACTTTGGGCCCGGGTGCCATGATTTCAGATCTGAACCGTTTATGTTATCACCATTATATCCATGTTCTAGATCCGATCTTGCAAGTTATAGTCACCTACTACGTGTTATGATCCGGCAACCCCGGAGTGACAATAGTCGGGACCACTCCCGGTGATGACCATAGTTTGAGGAGTTCATGTATTCACCGTGTGTTAATGCTTTGTTCCGGTTCTCTATTAAAAGGAGGCCTTAATATCCCTTAGTTTCCAATTGGACCCCGCTGCCACGGGATGGTAGGACAAAAGATGGCATGCAAGTTCTTTCCACAAGCACATATGACTATTTACGAAATACATGCCTACATTATATGTATGAACTGGAGCTAGTGCCGTATCGCCCTAGGTTATGACTGTCACATGATGAATATCATCCAACAAATTACCGATCCAATGCCTACGAATTTATCCTTTATTGTTCTTGCTAAGTTACTACTGCTATCATTACTGTTACACTTGCTACAAAATTGCTGTTATCATTGTTACCGTTGCTATTGCTATTGCTACTACTATCAAAACTATCATATTACCATGCTACTGATCATGTTGCTGCAGATAATTAATCTCCAGGTGTGACTGAATTGACAACTCAGTTGCTAATACTTACAAATACTCTTTGGCTCCCCTTGTGTCGAATCTATAAATTTGGGCTGAATACTCTGTCCTCGAAAAACTGTTGTGATCCCCTATACTTGCGGGTTATCAAGACCTTATTCTGGCGCCGTTGCCGGGGAGCATAGCTATATTTGTTGAGTCACTTAGGATTATTATCAATTTATCACTATGAAGAATCTGAAGGATCCTAAGACTAAGATTTATCCCTCTAAGACGAGGGGAGGTAAGGAACTTCCATCTAGCTCTGCTTTAGATTCACTTTCTGTTATAAGTAAACTTGCAACACCACCACATGCTATTAATCCTGATATGTCGCAAGTTATTAATGATGCTACTTCTGCTATGAATGATACTTATAATGATGCTAGTACCTTGCTTGATGATAATGATGTGCCACTTGGTGATTTTCTAGATGAACAAATTGCTAGAGTAAGACAACATGATGTTGTTGAATCTGATGATGAGCTTGAAACTGAAAATCTTGAGACACCTACTAGAACTAGCCCTCCTAGATATGAATTGCCTAAGGTACCGTAAGGCTATGTTATGAATGAAGAGACAACTAGAGACATTCTTGCTTGTAAGGATAGAGATGATGTAGAGAAATTGTTATGCAACTATAAAGAAAAATCTCTGAATGCTAGAATGCAATATGATGCTAAGTTTGCTACTTCACCTATCTTTATTGATGATAAGGATTATGAATTCTCTGTCGACCCAGAGTTAATTACTTTGGTTGAATCTGATCCTTTCCATGGTTATGAATCTAAAACTGTTGTGGCACATCTTACTAAGTTGAATGACATAGCCACCCTTTTACTCATGATGAGAAAACTCACTATTACTATATTCTCAAATTATTTCTGTTCTCATTAAAGGGTGATGCTAAAGCTTGGTACAATACTCTTGCTCCTGGTTGTGTGTGTAGTCCCCAGGATATGATTTATTACTTCTCTGAAAAATATTTCCCTACTCATAAGAAACAAGCTGCCTTGCAGGAAATATTTAACTTGTGCAAATTAAAGAAGAGAGTCTCCCACAAGCTTGGGGGAGGCTTTGCCAATTACTTAATGCTTTGCCTGATCGTTCTCTTAAGAAAAATGAAATACTTGATATCTTCTATAATGGACTAACCGGTGCTTCTAGGGATTTCCTAGATAGTTGTGCTGGTTGTGTTTCAGGGAACGAACTGTTGGGCAAGCTGAGGAATTATTGAATAACATATTGAAAAATTATGATGATTGGACTCTTCCTGAACCACCGCCTAAACCCACTCCGAAGAGGAGGGGTATATTATATCTCAGTCCTGAAGATATGCAAGAGGCAAAGGAATCTATGAAGGAAAAGGGTATTAAAGCTGAGGATGTTAAAAATTTACCTCCTATTGAAGAAATACATGGGCTTAATACACCACCATTGCCTAAGGTGGTAGAGGTAAATTCTCTAATGAAATTCAATGATAATGACAATCCTCACAATATGCACCCTAGCCAATGCCTTTATGAGTTTGAAAACTACATTAGAAAACAAGATCACTTCAATGCAAATGTTATGAAACAATTGAAATACAATTCTGATATGATTGCTTGCTTGAGTGACTTGTTATTTAGAATCTCAAATGATGTTAGAGGTGTTGGAAAACATGCTTCTATGGTTCAAACCCAGTTAGATCAAGTTGCTAAATCTCAAAGAGAGTTGCTAGATGAAATGAATAATAGCATCCATGACTTTGCTGTTAGAGTAGCAACTACAGGAGGTAAAATGACTCAGGAACCACTTTATCCCGAAGGACACCCAAAAAGAATTGAACAAGACTCTCAAAGAGCTAACACTAATGCACCTAGTCCTTCTAAAAAGAAAAAGAAGAAGAAAAATGATAGGACTTTGCATGCCTCTAGTGAACCTGAAATAGAAAAACCTCCTGATAATGAAGTCTCTATCTCTGATGCTGAAACTCAACCTGGCAGTGAACACTCACCTTCTGATAATGAAAAAGTTAATGATGAGGTTCACGAAGATAGTCAACCAAATAATGAAGAACCAGACAATGATGTTGAGATAGAACTTCGAGTTGATCTTGATAACCCACAACCTAAAAATAAAAGGTATGATAAAAGAGACTTTATTGCTAGAAAACATGGTAAGGAAAGAGAACCATGGGTTCAAAAACCTATGCCCTTTCCACCTAAGTCAACTAAGAAGAAAAATGATGAAGAATTTGAACGCTTTGCTGAAATGCTGAGGCCAGTCTTTTTGCGTACTCGCTTGACTGATGTCCTTAAAATGCCTCTTATGCAAAGTATATGAAAGACATCATCACCAATAAGAGAAAAATAACGGAAGCTGAAATCTCCACCATGCTTTCTAATTATACTTTTAAGGATGGAGTACCTAAAAAACTTGGAGATCCGGGAATACCAACTATAGCTCTATAGAATTATGTGAAAACTGCTTTATGGGATTTAGGAGCTGGTGTTAGTGTTATGCCTTTCTCTTTATATAAAAGACTTGATTTGAATATGCTCACACCTACTGAAATATCTTTCCAAATGGCTGACAAACCAACTGCCATACCTATCGGTATTTGTGAGGATGTGCCCATTGTTGTTGCTAATGTTACTATTTTGACTGACTTTGTTATACTTGAGATGCCCGAGGACGACAACATGTCGATTATCCTTGGTAGGCCCTTCTTGAATACTGCAAGGGCTGTTATTGATTGCAATAAAAGCAAAGTCACTTTTCATATCAATGGTAATGAGCATATGGTGCACTTTCCGAAGAAACAATTCCAAGTGAATGGTATTAATGTTATTGAAAAATCTCCGACAACCACTATTGGAAGTTTTCAACTACCTCTACCTACTGCCAAAAAGAAATATGAAATGCTTATTGTTGGGGACATTCATATCCCCATTGAGGTAACTTAGTGATTTACGATAGTTCTTCAGTTTCATGCTAATCGAAAGTGGTTATTAATAAGACCTGATCAACCTTATTAATGGATCATTTTTGAGAGGTATGAAGTTGATGAATTTAGTAAGCATTACCTTCTGTCCCTACCTTTTGTTTTCTATTTTTATTAGTTAAATAAAATAAAATGCCATGTTTTGTCTATTTTCTGAATTTCCCATGCAATAAAAAATGACCCAAAAAATAAAAGTTGTCAGAATGCCCTGAAAAATTAATACGAATTTTTTTCGAAATATTTAAGAATTTCTGGTGCAAATAATATCAAAGGGAGGTGCACCAGGTGGACACAACCCACCTGGGCGCGCCAGGACCCCCAGGCGCGCCCTGGTGGGTTGTGGTCACCACGTGGGTCCCCTCACTTATCTCTTCATACCACATCATCACCTACCTCTAGAAAAAATTCACCATTGCTCTGTCTCTCGTGTTCTTGGTTCCAAACCCGCGGATTTTGATCTCTTTGCGTGAAGCTCCATTTTCGAAACTGTTTCGGGGATTGTTGCTTGCAATGTGACTCCTCCATTTGTCCAATTAGTTTTTGTTTTAGTGGTTTATATTTTGAATAATTAGCTACTCTTGGTGCTGCTATAGATGAGCTTGGATGTTGAATTCTTAGATTTCTACGTAGTTTGAATGCTTGCTATGGCCTCTATGTATCCCTATGAGTAGTTGCTAACAATCTTGTAAAGTTTTGTTGATAAATTTTTGTCATCCAATTTTTTTTCCAGAAAATTGTACGTGAACATGATGAACCTCTTTGGAAGTAGTTCTTCGAGGAGGAGGTCCTCGAGGGCATCATCTAGTGACAGCTCCGCTCGTCGGTCTTATGTTGAACCAAGTGAGAGTTCCATTCGAGATGTTGATATGTCTCCAACGTATCTATAATTTTTGATTGTTCCATGCTATTATGGTATCTATTTTGGATGTTATATATGCATTAATATGCTATTTTATATGATTTTTGGGACTAACCTATTAACCTAGAGCCCAGTGCCAGTTTCTGTTTTTTCCTTGTTTTAGAGTTTCGCTGAAAAGGAATACCAAACAGAGTGCAAACGGAATAAAACTTTCGCCATGATTTTTCTTGGACTAGAAGACACCCAAGAGACTTGGAGTGCAAGTCAAAGGAGCCTCGAGGCGGCCACAAGGGTGGAGGGCGCGCCCCCCGACCTTATGGGCCCCTCGTAGCTCCCCTGACCTAATTCTTTCGCCTATATATACTCTTATACCCCAAAAACATCCAGGGGAGCCACGAAACCACTTTTCCACCGCCGCAACCTTTGATAACCCACAAGTACAGGGGATCGCAACAGTTTTCGAGGGTAGAGTATTCAACCCAAATTTATTGATTTGACACAAGGGAGCCAAAGAATATTCTCAAGTATTAGCAGTTGAGTTGTCAATTCAACCACACCTGGATAACTTAATATCTGCAGCAAAGTATTTAGTAGCAAAGTAGTATGGAAGTAACGGTAACAGTGGCAAGAGTAAAGTAACTAAGCAAAGAGCAATATGTGAAAAGCTCGTAGGCATTGGATCGGTGATGGATAATTATGTCGGATGCGATTCTTCATGCAACAGTTATAACATAGGGTGACACAGACCTAGTTCCAATTCATCAATGTAATGTAGGCATGTATTCTGAATATAGTCATACGTGCTTATGGAAAAGAACTTGCATGCCATCTTTTGTCCTACCCTCCCGTGGCAGCGGGGTCCTATTGGAAACTAAGGGATATTAAGGCCTCCTTTTAATAGAGTACCGGACCAAAGCATTAACACTTAGTGAATACATGAACTCCTCAAACTACGGTCATCACCGGGAGTGGTCCCGATTATTGTCACTTCTTGCCGGATCAAAACACATAGTAGGTGACTATTGACTTGCAAGATAGGATCAAGAACTCACATATATTCATGAAAACATAATAGGTTCGGATATGAAATCATGGCACTCGGGCCCTAGTGACAAGCATTAAGCATAGCAAAGTCATAGCAACATCAATATTAGAACATAGTGGATACTAAGGATCAAACCCTAACAAAACTAACTCCATTACATGATAAATATCATCCAACCCATCACCGTCTAGCAAGCCTACGATGGAATTACTCACGCACGGCGGTGAGCATCATGAAATTGGTGATGGAGGAAGGTTGATGATGATGACGGCGACGGATTCCCCTCTCCGGAGCCCTGAACGGACTCCAGATCAGCCCTCCCGAGAGAGTTTAGGGCTTGGCGGCGGCTCCATATCGTAAAACGCGATGAATCCTTCTCTCTAATTTTTTTCTCCCCGAACATGAATATATGGAGTTGGAGTTGAGGTCGGTGGAGCACCAGGGGGCCCACGAGGCAGGGGGTGCGCCCAGGGGGGTAGGCGCGCCCCCACCCTTGTGGACAGGGGGTGGTCCCCTGGCCTTGATTCTTTTGCCAGTATTTTTTATTAATTCCAAAAATATTCTCCGTGAAGTTTCAGGTCATTCCAAGAACTTTTATTTCTGCACAAAAATAACACCATGGCAATTCTGCTGAAAACATCGTCAGTCCAGGTTAGTTCAATTCAAATCATGCAAGTTAGAGTCCAAAACAAGGGCAAAAGTGTTTGGAAAAGTAGATACAATGGATACGTATCAACTCCCCCAAGCTTAAACCTTTGCTTGTCCTCAAGCAATTCAGTTGACAAACTGAAAGTGATAAAAACTTTTACAAACTCTGTTTGCTCTTGTTGTTGCAAATATGTAAAGCCATCATTCAAGTTTTCAGCAAGATTATGAACTAACCATATTCACAATAACACTTAGGTCTCATGTTTACTCATATCAATGGCATAATCAACTAGCGAGCAATAATAATAAATCTCGGATGACAACACTTTCTCAAAATAATCATAATATGATATAACAAGATGGTATCTCGCTAGCCCTTTCTGATACCGCAAAACATAAATGCAGAGCACCTTTGAAGATCAAGGACTGACTAAACATTGTAATTCATGGTAAAAGAGATCCAGTCATAGTCATACTCAAAGTGAATTAATAGTAATGGATGCAAATGACAGCGGTGCTCTCCAGCTGGTGCTTTTTAATAAGTGGGTTATGACTCAACATAAAAGTAAATAGATAGGCCCTTTGCAGAGGGAAGCAGGGATTTGTAGAGGTGCCAGAGCTCGATTTTAAAGCAGAGATAAATAATATTTTGAGCGGCATACTTTCATTGTCAACATAACAACCGAGAGATCTCGATATCTTCCATGCTACACACATTATAGGCGGTTCCCAAGCAGAATGGTAAAGTTTATACTCCCCCACCACCAACAATCAATCCATGGCTTGCTCGAAACAACGAGTGCCTCCAACTAGCAACAACCCTGAGGGAGTTTTTTTGCGATTATTTCGATTTGATTTGCTTAGAGCATGGGACTGGGCATCCCGGTGACCAGCCATTTTCTCGTGAGTGAGGAGCGGAGTCCACTCCTCTTGAGAATAGCCCGCCTAGCATGGAAGATACAAACAGCCCTAGTTGATACATGAGCTATTCGAGCATACAAAACAGAATTTTATTTGAAGGTTTAGAGTTTGGCACATACAAATTTACTTGGAACGACAGGTAGATACCGCATATAGGAAGGTATAGTGGACTCATATGGAATAACTTTGGGGTTTACGGAAGTGGATGCACAAGCAGTATTCCCGCTTAGTACAAGTGAAGGATAGAAAAAGACCGAGAAGCGACCAACTAGAGAGCGACAACAGTCATGAACATGCATTAAAATTAATAAACATTGAGTGCAAGCATGAGTAGGATATAATCCACCATGAACATAAATATCGTGGAGGCTATGTTGATTTGTTTCAACTACATGTGTGAACATGTGCCAAGTCCAATCACTTTAATCATTCAAAGGAGGATACCACCCTGTCATACCACATCACAACCATTTTAATAGCATGTTGGCACGCAAGGTAAACCATTATAAACTCCTAGCTAATTAAGCATGGCATAAGCAACTATAATCTCTAATTGTTATTGCAAACATGTTTCATTCATAATAGGCTGAATCAGGAACGATGAACTAATCATACTTACAAAAACAAGAGAGGTCGAGTTCATACTAGCTTCTCTCATCTCAATCAGTCCATCATATATCATCATTATTGCCTTTCACTTGCACGACTGAACAGTGTGTATAATAATAATAGTGCACGTGCATTGGACTAAGCTGGAATCTGCAAGCATCTAATACAAAGGAGAAGACAAGGTAATATGGGCTCTTTGTTAAATCAACAATAATGCATATAAGAGCCACTTCAACATTTTCATTATGGTCTTCTCCTATCGACCCCCAAAGAAAAGAAAAGAAATAAAACTATTTACACGGGAAAGCTCCCAACAAGCAAAAGAAGAACGAGAAATCTTTTTGGGTTTTCTTTTAGTTACTACTACTACAAGCATGGAAATTAAACTAGCTAAAAGCTACAACTAATTTATTTTTTTGGTTTTTCTTAAGGTTAATCCAACATACAAGAAGAAAGCATAGAAAGGAGAATAAACTAGCATGGATATTACAATGAAAAAGTATGAGCACCGACAACTAGAATGAGTGTGTGAACATGTGACGCCCCCGATTCAATCGCACACTAATCATACACGCAAATGTGTACGATCAAGATCGAGGACTCACGGGAAGATATCACAACACAACTCTAGACACAAATTAAAATAAAACAAGCTTTATATTACAAGCCAGGGGCCTCGAAGGCTCGAATACATAAGCTCGAAAACACAAGAGTCAGCGGAAGCAATAATATCTGAGTACAGACATAAGTTAAACAAGATTTCCTTAAGAAGGCTAGCACAAAAGTAGCAACGATCGAAAAGGCAAGGCCTCCTGCCTGGGACCTCCTAACTACTCCTCGAAGCCGAACTCCATGTAGAATCATCCTCGGGATCTCTAGCTCCTGGACTCCAGCATCTGGTTGCGACAACCAGGTATAGAAAGGGGAAAAGAGGGAGAAAAGCAACCATGAGTACTCATCCAAAGTACTCGCAAGCAAGGAGCTACACTACATATGCATGGGTATATGTGTAAAGGGCCATATTGGTGGACTGAACTGCAGAATGCCAGAATAAGAGGGGGATAGCTAATCCTGTCGAAGACTATGCTTCTGGCCACCTCCATCTTGCAGCATGTAGAAGAGAGTAGATGGTAAGTTCACCAAGTAGCATCGCATAGCATAATCCTACCCGGCGATCCCCTCCTCGTCGCCCTGTTAGAGAGCGATCACCGGGTTGTATCTGGCACTTGGAAGGGTGTGTTTTATTAAGTATCCGGTTCTAGTTGTCATAAGGTCAAGGTACAACTCCGGGTCGTCCTTTTACCGAGGGACACGGCTATTCGAATAGATAAACTTCCCTGCAGGGGTGCACCACATAACCCAACACGCTCGATCCCATTTGGCCAGACACACTTTCCTGGGTCATGCCCGGCCTCAGAAGATCAACACGTCGCAGCCCCACCTAGGCACAACAGAGAGGTCAGCATGCCGGTCTAAATCCTATGGCGCAGGGGTCTGGGCCCATCGCCCATTGCACACCTGCACGTTGCGAGGGCGGCCAGAAGCAGACCTAGCCTAGCAGGCGTTCCAGTCCAATCCGGCACGCGCCGCTCAGTCGCTGACGTCAAGAAGGCTTCGGCTGATACCACGACGTCGAGTGCCCATAACTGTTCCCGCGTAGTTGATTAGTGCGTATAGACCAAATGGTCAGACTCAGATCAAATACCAAGAACTCGTTAAGCGTGTTATTTTGAAGTAACCACGGACGCCGACCAGGGCCAGTCCCACCTCTCTCCTAGGTGGTCTCAACCTGCCCTGTCGCTTCGCCACAAAGTAACAGTCGGGGGCCGTCAGGAACCCAGGCCCACCTCTACCGGGATGGAGCCACCTGTCCTTTCAGCCCCCCTCATCAGAATCACTTGCGGGTACTCAACGAGCTCACCCAACTTTAGTCACCACATGTGTCATGTATATAAAGTATATAGTATATACCCGTGATCACCTCCCGAAGTGATCACGGCCCAGTAGTATAGCATGGAAGACGGACAAGAGTGTAGGGCCACTGATGGAACACTAGCATCCTATACTAAGCAGTAGGATAGCAGGTAAGGGTAACAACTGTAGCAACAATGACAGGCTATGCATCAGTATAGGATTAACCGAAAGCAGTAACACGCTACACTACTCTAATGCAAGCAGTATAGAGAAGGAATAGGCGATATCTGGTGATCAAGGGGGGGGGGGCTTGCCTGGTTGCTCTGGCAAGGAGGGGTCGTCGGTGACGTAGTCGATCACAGGGGCAGCATCGGTCTCGGGGGTCTACCGGAGAGAAGAGGGGGAAGAAACAGTAAATATAAAGGAAACATAGCACCACAAAGCATAACAGGGCAATAAGATGTGCCGGATGTGACCTAACGTATGGCTACACGATAAAGGTGAAGGGGGATTTCAACTGGGAATGCATTCCCGGTTCTGGACCTGTATCAAACAAATGACCGGAGGGGGAATGTTCCATGTTCAGCATGCTAGGGGCATGTGACAGATGAACGGACCGCGTACTCGGATTCGTTGGATTTTTCTGAGAAACTTTCATGTAGAAAACATTTTCATCCGAGTTACAGTTTAATTTATATGAATTTTTAAAGATTAAACCATTTTCTGGATTTATTTATATTAACAGAAAAGGAATTATGACATCAGCAGAGTGTCAGCATGACATCAGCAGGTCAACAGACCCGCTGACTGGTCAAACTGACCAGTGGGTCCCATATGTCATATACAGCGGGTTAACAGTGGGTTATTTTAATTGAACATGGGTTAATTAGCAGTTGGGCCCCACATGTCAGTGACTAATTAGTTTAGCTAATTATTTTTATTTAGGAAAATGTTTTAATTAGGTTAATTAG